>NC_037602.1:14994385-15300657 GCF_003073045.1 Pomacea canaliculata | reverse complement strand
TAATCTGAGCAAAACATTCTCAATGTGAGTTTACAATGTAATCTGCTACATATTGGTCATTTACTCTCCTTCCCCAGCCACCCTAAATCTTTCTTTTCTCTGCATTGTGTGGTTGGTTGTTGTGTTTAACACAGTAGCTAAAGTATATCAAATGATCTATGGCAAGTCCTAGTAAACAGGTTTTCTATGAAAGAATAAACATTAGAACCCTCTTATGAAAGAACTTTACGCACTACACTACCCAATCACCTGAGAATAGGGACAGGCCACATCATGATGATGTGTGTATGTATGTTGCATATAAGAGGCTGTGATATGGGTATGACAATTTCCATTTGTTGACAATTTTAAACATTCTGACTGATAACTCAATATTTGGCAACAGTACTAAACATTTGCCTTCAAGGACCCATCATGTATGCCTCCTCACATCAGCAACTTGCAGCGTTCATGATGGACTTTCTGCTACTTTTTTTTTCTCAGGGGGTCAATAAGGCTATTGTACTCTTGTTGATGCATGCATCTGTCAGTGTGTTATGATAAGCAAAACTGAGTTTTTTATCAAAAAGTTTTAATGCTCCTTGTGCAGCTCCCCTTAAGTGTGCACATAGACACTTGCAAAATTAATACAATTCTCTTGGGGCTTTTTTAAAAGGGACACTGTAAATTAATACTTTTTACACAGCATATGAATAATTGACGCTGAACAACTGACAATATGGTCTAGTCATTGATCGAAATTCAGCAGAACTATAATGTGAAAGTACATCTACACAGTTTTGATTTTTTTTTTTAAATAGATCATCTCTGTAGTTTTGGTAGAGTGCCTTAATCTGGAATATTATTTCAATGCATACACCACAATGTTCGCCAAAACTAATTGTAATATCAATCTCAATATTAAGAATTAACTAAATTTATTTAATCAGATTTAGATCTCATGCAGAGACAGCAACTAGTGGCTGACAGTACTGATAATCGTAATAATATTAACTTTCAATTACCTTTGTTTCTATGTAAATTCATTAAAGACATCTCTTACCCCAGTTTATCCTTATGCACAACAAAAAAAAAAAATTAGTTATTTTTTGATTAAATACCTTTTCTGCCCAGTATGGCAAACAAAAGCCGGATTGTCATCAAAGACATCATCATTTTAGATCTCCAAATCCATTGGTCATGTAGTGCAGGGCCAAGGTCCAACCTGAATAAAATCTCGCTGCTGCTCAGGTGGTAAATCCCATAGCTTGAAAAAAAAGTGATTGTAGATTAGCCACTGTGGTCATTCTGAGCTGTAAGTCCCCAGAATGACACATTGTGTTTTCCTTGTCATTCCTCCAAAATCTAGACATTAAAAAAAAAAAAAAAATACACATCAGATGTGCTTGAGTAAAACTGGGTTTTGAGTTTATAAAGCATTTATATGTTTCCATTCTAAAATATACAAAATAAGAGTAAGTTCTAAACAACAATGATGGGAACTACAAATGACATTTTTTAAATCTGTATTTGTTTATTACAACCTTATAAAGTAGTTGGCCCAGGACTTGTAGTAGCACGCCTGCTGACAATGAGTGTCCCATTTCCTGTCATGTTTTTGTTGTTTTTCATCCAGCCAGGGGCACTCCACATGGGGAGCCAAAATCAGAACTTCTTTATGCTCATTGCTTTTGCTTGCGAATATAGGGAAATCTGCCAATAATCAACAGTTTTTTTTTATTCACTTAATATTTTAACAAACAACAAATTAACAATTTGCTTTCCAAAATATTATAAGTGGATGTGGATGACTAAAAAAAATCTAATATTTTAACATCAAAAGTAAAAGAAATTAGCTTTAACAATTTTGCAGAATGAGAATAAAAATGTTATGCTATTCTTGCAAATAAAATTTTTTTTCGGGGTGGGGGGTTGGACCAGGGGTTAAATTATATATTCTTTTAAACCAAACAGCTAATAATTCAAAATTGTTTGCCAATTCAGAAGTGTTGAAATTACAAGTTATGGACTTATTGTTTTCATTTAATAATTAAATCTTTTCATTTTGTTTTTGCCTTAATATAACCATAATACACTTTTTCATGACACACCATTTAAAACTGACTGGGTCACAGTGCTAAAACTTTTTGAAATGTTATTTGCTAATAAAATAATACAATAAAAGATTAATATATAAGTACCTTGTATTTTAATATCTTCAACAGCCAAAGCAAATGCTAGTTTCAAGATCTCATCTACATCGTCATAAGAGTATCCCTGGTTAGAAAGTCACAGCTGGCCATTGGAACACGCCCAATATTGTATTCATACCTGATAAGAATTTTCTCTAGATTGATTTTATATAGCACAGTAATATCAAGATCATAATTAAACAAAGACAGAAAGACATTTACAGTTCACAAATAATATCCTGGCCACCTACAGAATCAAGGAATCTACAGTATGTATGCTGGAAGAAGCTCAAAAGAGAAATACCTGCACAGAAGGATCGCCAGATAAGTGTAGCTTCCTTAGATATTTTAACTCACTCAAGAGCACTCTAGTGTTTATCATGAAAGCCACACATAAGAACATTGAGTTTTCAAACATGACTTAACTGCTTCCTTCTGTGAATAATCTTTTCAAGAACCACTAATAAGATTTGAAGATGATGCTAAAAATAAATGTTAGCAATAAAGATCTGTTGCCTTGAGGATATACACCGTTTGTAGGCTGTGAAAGAGAGAGAAGCTGTGTGTATAAGTTTCAGTCATTTTACATTGGGAGAAATAGGACTGAAGAAGTTCTGCTGTGCTGCGCTGGTAGGCTAGCAATGTTAATGCCTGCCAGCATCAGTGAATGTCCACCAAAAGCCAATGATACTTTGCCTCGTTCTGTTTTCCACACTTCAAAAACAACTGTCAATAAGACCCTTAAGCTGTATACATATTTTTCTTGAGGATTAAAAAATGACAGAAAACCTTTAGGTGATATGATCCACATGTTAGTCTAAATATTTCAATATTGTGAAGGAATCTGAAAATGAGGACTTGGCAACCTCTCACAAATGTATACTAAATTGTCATGCAAAAGTGTGGGGGAAAGTTAAAGAAAAGATTGTTAGCCATTCATAATGTCATAATTCTTGTAAGAAACATTCTCATATCATAACAACTTATGATATTTTTCCTATGGGGAAACTTTTTCCTAAAAAGAACAGTGTAATCTGAATCTAGTGCACAAATAGGATCTCATTAATCAATCTGCTTGCTTGTTATAGTCACATCTTGTTTTGAGCAGATTACAAAATTTCATGATAGATACCACTAAAACAACTGCATGTATATTTCCCCCTTAGCATATAATGTTAAAATATTTAAAACAGATTCTTTGATGTTTAGCACTGTAGGGAAAAGCATAAAAAAAAAAACCATACGCTCAGGAGTGAACCATTTGTAGTGGTTTTAATTGTTGTATAGTTTAGACGATCTCCAGCCTGTGATGATGTATACACAGCAACTATACCAGGAGCAAGTTTACCTAGTGCAGGCACTTTGTCACAATAAAGATGAGTTGCAGACACAAACTGAATTTCCACCTTCCAAAAGTCTTAATAGACATGGAAACTTGGTTCCCTGAAGACACTATAATAACGAAACAAAATTTAGGTGAATGAGGAAAAAACATATATAAGCTCATAATACATTAAAAAAGAAATGTAAATTTGAAATAGTATACTTGGCCCCTTGTTTTCTTTATCATTAAAGATACGGTGACACAAGCTCATTCAAGACATGCCACCAAGACAGTGGGGATTAGCTGTAGTCTTGTATGTATTCAGATCCAGCTATACAGGCCTGCTGTTTTCTTCTCTGCATATGGCACCTGTTATACAGGGCCAGCTGCTTTGTTGTGATATAGCCATAGCTTGGTGTTAAACATAGATTTTCCCTCCCTTCACAGTCAAGAACACACCATCAGCAATCAGCACATATACATAAACAACGTGATCACCATTCCCCCCTCCTTCCCTACCACCCACACAAACAAATTTAACACATAGAAGTGCTATCAATTTTCAATTCTTCACATCAACAATTTGTGCATTCTTTACCTTCGGATGAGAACAGAAATGAGGAAAGAACAATGCACTGCAAAGTAGCCACCTCAAAGTTTAACAAGCATTTTGATCCACTTGTTATAGTGTATTTTGTAAATTTCAGGACTGCAAAACAGAAACATATCGGAACAGTTGAATACGATCTTAAAAAATATGTTGTTTCATAAAATTAGATTAGGAAATATGTTATGCTTGTGAAGGATTCTTTTCTTTTCGATTCTTTGAAAATTGTAATTGTTTAAATAAAAAAATTTTTTAGAGACTAATTGTGTCTCGACACTCATGCAAGCACTATATGTAATTATATAATATAGCTGCGTTTGTCACAAGTCAATGGTGTATACCTTATTGACCTTTCGCTACAGACGTCTCTGTCTAGCAGCTACTGCCAAACTGTTCTTCTCTCGACATAGATCATTTGTTATCACAGTAACGAGAACGACCCTTTATCCATGATATCTGTCAGCGTCACTGAGATAGTTTCGCTTTCCTACTTTCGATATTACATTAAGTTCTCTCCCTTCCAAGACCAGACTCAAAGGCGTCATTCTATGTTGCATTTTTAAAGGGGAAAATTGTAAATAACGCCGACGAAAATAACTAAGGAATTTTGAGTCTGAGTTTTTAAAATTCGAAAAATAGGTTTCGCAAAAGTCTGCTTAGCGTGCGCAAATGTCACGTGACTCTCATGCGCGCAATTTTAAAATGTAGATTTGTGTTGGTAAATATGTTAACAGTAAAGCTTATCAGCAATCTCACCGAAGGACGTATTGAGTAAGAATGAGTGTTTGTTTCTTGTTGGAAGTGCTTCGATGTAACAATAGCCCAGAGAAGATTAATTTATTTGAGTCGTCGAAAGTAAAACAATGAATGATGGCGGAGATTATGGCCATGGGATAATCGAACTTGCGGATACATCACACTTAGAGACAATAGAAGTGTACGAATTAAAAACAGGCTGAAGCTTATCAAAATACACTTGGGACTTTGATTATTCTAGCTATTAATTTGGTGTCCGTGCCTAAAAAGCAATCGATATGAATGGAAAGCATACAAATAGTAATACGTGTTGCACCACATTTACCACAATATGCAATAGCTTACTCAATCACAAACATTGCAGAACAAATCAGCAATTGTATGAGCTAATCCCTACCTGTTTAAATTTACTCCATGTTTTTCATTGTGTAGAAATGTTAATAAATCATGTGTCTGTAAGCAAATTCAAATCCTTTTAGGAAAAACTGCTGAGGGATAGGGAGAATGTAAATGAAAACCAGAAAGTTTACATAGGAGGTTTCATTATATAATATATTTTGTATGAAACTAGACATGATATTTCTTCATTACTTGTTATTGAATATCACTGTACTGTGTCAGTGACACATTTTTACTTGCTTGCATGAAACATAGTACTAATAATAAATGCATTTTCTTGATATCCTAGATCAAGATCACAGGAACATTAACACATGGGCATTGATGTGTGCTTTTTTTCCATGCGTTAATAAAACTGAATAATAAATAAACCTTTCATGGCTTCACTTAAATTTTAACTGGGAGTCAAACACTGTTTTTATTTTATTGATGGAAACAATTGCAATAGACTCTGACAAAAAAAGGTGGCACAAGAGTTTTAATCTAAACTATATTTCCTTTATTGTGAAGTTGATTGTTTCATGTTGTATAAAATAAGAGCTCTTTATTTTGTATTTGTGTACCCTAGTTTCTCTCATTCCAGCTTAAGATTAAAAGATTTCCACTTAAAGATTACTCCAAAATGAGTCTGCTTGAATTATGTCTGTACCCTTAAGTAGTTTTTCAGCCATCTGGAAACTGTGTCTCAGAGAGGCAGCTTCCTGCTTGAATGCTGGTGCTGATCCAAATGGCCTGAGTACAGAAGGGGCAGCGGCCATGCACATAGCTGCTGGGATAGGAGTCGAGGCAGTGCGGCTGCTTCTGCTTCATGGAGGAGACCCAAATGTGAGGTAGGCTGACCTTTCAGAGGCTTACTTTCAAATGCAGCCGGACATGATATTCTTTAATTTCAGACCAATGTTTCAAGTTTAGGGTGTTACATTAGCCAAAAAAACATTGTTATTTGTACACCTCATTTTCCATGTGTTAATGATGAACATTTTTTTTGCATGATTATTTAATGTGCATATAATCAAGCAGCATATATTCCCTTCAAAGGTCTGAAGATGGATCCACTCCACTTCATGTAGCAGCTGCTTGGGGAGATAAAGAGACACTCCAGCTTTTGCTAAAAAATGGTGCAGATCCTAATTTACTTGATAAGGTATGGGCATATAAAAATTGTACATGTGCATTTGCTCAGATACCAATATAGGGATAGTGCTAGTTGTGGATTGCTGTGGACAGTTTCTGTGATTTAAACGCTTTTTTGTTGCTGTAAGCACATATATATTTTTGACGCGACAGACACATCTGCTGAACAGTACATTAGCTTTTTATTCATTGTTATTTCTGATGGTTATAACCATTTAATGCATTGAATCTACACAATTCAAGTGTGACATCGACCTCTGAAAATGAAAGGACTTAGGTACTTAGTGTGAGAAATAATATTTTTGTATTGAGGCTGCTCAAGCATGTAGATTAATTAAAAATTAAGTAAAAGAAACACTGGGCAAAATTTGCAATATCAATTCATCTTTGCAATACTTCTGCCATTGACCTGCTTTTCAATATGGTTAATGTAAAGGAGGGTCAAAGACCAGTGGATATAGCCAGGTCAGAAGGTTATCCTGAGTGTGCTGACTTGTTGCGGTATTATGGCATGTTGGTTGCTATTGGAGATGAAGAAGAAAGTCCAAGATTTACAGGTATAATAGATGTTGTAAACAATTAAAAGTCTAGAAGAAATACACATTTATTGCTATGACTTCTTGGATGAGTCTGTCAAGTAATCTATTAGATCAATACTTTTTACTGTAAAAGGCTTTTGCATCTCATCAACAGAAGGTTACAACAACTTTTTAGCATCTAAATGTATTAGGTTTCTATGACTGTACCAAAATTTTCATTGGCTTATCATAAGGATAGTTCTGATCATAATCAACAACAAAACTTTTTTTGTGGTTGCAGGTATTACAAACATACATTTGTGAATATATTACATACATCAATACATTTTGAATTTGTAGTATTGTGTGTTCCAGAAGAACCAGTTGACGTCCCTAACAACTTCATCCACTCATCACTTTCACCTCCAGCTTGTAAAAGGAACAATGCATGCTTAAGCAACTCTTCCTCTGATGAGGAAGGCTTTAATGTAAGCAGGGAATATTCAGAAGCCTTATCACGTAGGCTTAGTCGCCTTCTCCACACTGGGGAGAGTGCATGTCTTGATGTGACCTCACCTGACTGCCCTTATCTTGGTCAAAAACATGAAACACTAGGCAGAGGGGCAGCAAACAGGACCATTCTTCCTGCAGACGACCCTCTTTTCTCTGACAGTAGCACTGACAGTATTGGTTGTGCTGAAGAAAAAGAAACTGTTTGTTGCACGCCACACCACTATTATCTGGAAGCAAAAACAGCTGGACTTCAAGCACCATGGAGATCACCAGAGCATAAATGTTCTTGCCTTACCAGCAGAGTGTGCACAGTTGTGAACCTGAGCACTCATGCATGGACATGCAATATGCAGAAAGACTGGAGAGGACAATGCAAAAGAAGTACTTTCCTGACTTACAGGGTTAGATTCTGGACATGGCTGGAGCAAGAACATTGGGGCTGCTTCAGGCGTCTGCAGGCCATATGTTTTGTCCAGTGAAAAAAAAGAGTATGTGTCATCGAACAGAGGGGAAGTCCTAGTTTGGGTGCTGCTTGTGGATGCAAGATGAAGCAGCCTCTTGAGGCTCCTTGCTCTTCTAGTCATTTTTCACATTCCTGCCAACACAGCTCCAACCAGTCAAAATGTTCCTGCAGTCCATCTTCAGCAGCTAAATCTTTAACAGGTCAAAAGATTCATTTGTTCAGTCCTGATTATTGCCAACAAGAGGCATATTCCACTGGTGCCTGCTCCAGTCTGTGCAAAACTGTCACCGAATAAGTTTTTGAAGTCAAGACATTTTGGTGATTATCTCCAGAGGCACTCATCTTCCCAAGGGGTGCAAAGGCATGATACGTGCCGTAACTTTAGCAACCAGAGGGATCTGTCACCACTTTCAAAATCTTGCTGTCCATTCAATAATCAGTCAGCTACATGCATGTCTGGCAGTGCAGTAAGTCAGAGGCTTGCACCTCACAAATCACAAATTTTGCAGAACTCTTGCTCAGATGAACAGTTATCTGCAAATCCCACCTCAAAGTCGCTCTTACATGAGAAAACAACATATCAATGTGATAGCTGTACATGCAAGGGACATACCACCCACAGATCAGCCGCTTCAAAAGATGTTTGTTCGTCAGAGAAAAAGTCATCTTCAAAATCCTTTTTTCTAGAGCACCACACATCCCGAGTTCCATCCAACTGTAAAATAGAAGCCACAGGACCAACTTCTCCAGTTACTGTACTGCCTGTACTGCTTAGTTCTTTGAATGGACCACTACCTTATCAAGGAGGCTGTTCAATGGTCTTGGCAGCAAACATTTGATGTCAGGAATGACCTACAATAATCATGATGACGATGATGATAAGCTCATAACTGCTTCTCGAAGCAGCCATTCTACTGACAGTGGATATTGTAGTACCTTGAAAGTACTGTCTCCTGTCAAGCTGAAATCTGATTTTCCTGATTCACTTCATACAAGCTACAGGCTTCAGAAAACTGTTCAGGAACAGAACATTCTTACAGAAGGTAACCAGTCTCCAGATGTAGAAAGAGCATCAAGGGATGGTAGAAGTGTAAGGGGTATAAAGGATGCAGATGACTTTCATCACACAAGTTTATCTCCTAAAAAAGTGGCTGATTCAGCAGCTATAAAGAGTGCTTCAGATTGTTCCAGTCAACCTAGAGAACCAAGAGGCACCAGACGATTCCAGAAAATTAACTACTTAAAAGGACCTGATGTCACAGAAGGGGCAGAGATGCCAATGGCTGGGGATGAGGAGAAGAAATGCATGCGGTCAGAATCATCTAGTGCAGTTTCCAAGAATTCAGGGGACGTCAGTGTATCCAGGGGCAAATCTCGCCTATCATTTGCTGAATTGTCAATCTCTTCTGTGGACACAAATGACAGTTTCCAGACATGCCAGGAGGCATCCTCTGAGACAGAGTCCATAACAGCCCTAGGATCACAAACAGGTACTTTGGTTTATCATTCCTGTGTTTGGTGTGTGCATACCTGTACACATTATGTGTGAGAGAGATTGAGTGATTGGTTGATTTCTTTATTGCTTCAGCACAGCTCCAGCAAGGGTGCAAGCATCTGTCATTTTCCAATGAAAAAAACACCAACAAATGATTTTTATAAACACATTCACAAGAAGCTCTACACATAATAGGCATACAATATCATTACACAGCCTCTAGATATATACCCACTTTTACACACAGATGCACACAAGCTCCTACTCGTACAACCATCACCATAGGCTTCAGCCACATACAAAAGAAAATCTTAAAAGAGGAACCATCCTCAAGGCCATGGTCATTACAACAAACTGAATGGTCTTCACCCCCTCCCAATATGTCCCCAACTCTTACACCAGTGAGAGAGAGAGAGAATGTTTTTAGCCTTCTTGTTTGCCCTTGTATGGGTGTATGCCTTTTTATTTTGTACACATCAAAATGCAGATGACTCCCTCTGTCCAATACATCTGTTCGTACACTCATATAATTTTCCATATACTTTGTTGAGGGCCCTTCTCAGCTGAACAAATACTGAATATGCGAGAATGCCAGTTTAATGTTAAATTCACTAGATATTCTGAGGAATTTTTTTTTCTATTTTAATATTCTAGTAGTAGCTTTTGGTAGAATGACTGAAGAATGAGCAATACTTAATTTTACCAGGGATTATAATGCAGTCAGAAGGGAGGATAAACTTTCCAGAGGATGACACCTTCCTGATCCAGCTGGAAGGTGACACAGATGATCATATAGGCATAAACAATTCATCCAAAGAGTTTTGCTCAAGAAAAAAAGCAGATGCCTGGAGACGCGAAAGTGGAGGTTTTGATGTGTCCAGTATAATGCCTAACCCTGGCTCGCCAAAAGATAGTGGTACTTGTTCAAAAGCTGTAAATTCTACCACAATCTTAAAACCACAAAGTAAATTACAGGATGATGCATGTGGCGTAGACAATGAAAACAGCCAGCAAAAAACAGGGTACACACAGGAGTGTAAATCAGGCTTTCTCAAACCACCACGTAGAAGTGGAGTCTGGGCACCACCTACTGGTCCTCCGCCTGATGACAGTGACCTTATAACTTCCGATGAAAGTTTTGTCAGCAAAACCAAAAAGAACTGTGAAAACAGGAAGATTGACAGTGTCAGTTCTAACAATGTCACACGCTGGTTGCAGAACATAGCCAGCTTTCCTAACAGCACCATCAGCAACAAAAGAAGACCCAGGCTTTCAGAAGACAGCTTGCTGAGCACTTCTTCAACAAGGGAATACATCTACAGGGACGAAGAAAAAGGCATAACACTTCTGGAGCGCCATATCCCATCCGAGTGCAGCAGTAGTTGCAGCAACCGTACGTCCCTTGAGAGTGTTTGTAGTCTAGACTCGCAGGCAACTGTCGTCTATGACTGGAAAGATGCATCAGCAAGTGAAGCGTACAAGTCGTCCGACACTACGACCAGCCTGGACTTCAGTCTCAGTGGTCACACCATGGCGTCCGAGTGCACTGATCCAGAGCCAAGTCTTGGTAATGCCACCAGCATTGACGGCAAAGTACAGACAGAAGCACTCAGTGAGCAAGCCAGTACAAGTGACAGAGAGGATACTTCAGACAGGAAATCCAGCGGCAGCACTAGAGAAGGCCCCGTAAGTACAGCGGAGATCCCCCCAGAACTGAAATCCCTCTCTGATGAAGCCATCTTTCAAAGTTTGAAGGAGCTGGGAGAGAGTCCTGGTCCCGTACAAGCAGGCACCAGACAGACCTACCTTCGGCGCCTGGCTAGTCTGCGTAGCGGCAAGGTTAAACTGTCTCTGGCCACTTCGCCATCGGGTGAGTTTATTAATCTGTTCATTCCCACTAAAACTTCAGAATCCATTTGTTGAATTTGTTTATTGGTGATGATTGATGGATTGACGATGGATGATCCAGTCTAGAGGCGGCCATGATTACCTTTTTTGTCTTTTTTCCTCCTTTACTTCTTCCTTCACTCGTGTTCTCTCTCTCGCACGCACGCACACACAAACTTGTATACCACATACCACATAGACCCACTTCTCTGATCTGATAGCTGGTCTGTGCATGCAATTAAGAGTAGACAAAAAAAAAAATTACTTCTTGGCAGATTCACAACTCGGTTCTGTTTCATTCCCTACCTCGTTTTTTCTGTCATCTTTAATTCTCTGCTTTGTTTTATTTCAACTGTCATTAGACGCACCTTCCCCGCTCATCAGTACTTGTTGACAAAACACAAGGTAGAATGTGTCATGGCGTCCGTCTGACTCAAATTACTTGCGTACTAGGTGACGTCAACATGCAGCAAGACGTCACGCAGTAACTATGACGCCATGCTTGCTATCAACTACGTCACGCAGCAACTATGACACGATGCTTACCGTGAACTATCAAGTGGAAAAGAAAGTAATGACTTCGTACGATACTCTTGTCAACCCACCATGAAGAGTGAATCCTAATGATTTGCCGCCTGCACCACGTTTGGCATAGGCTGGCTGGCGCATCCGTAATAGGTCCGCTGGGTGTAAGGAGTAAGTGTGTAACTGTAAACGTAGATCTGTTTGGGGTTTGCTTTCCTGTTTAGGAGGTAATATTAATAAAGAATCATAGCTATCTTCGCGCACTTGATAACTTTGCCTTTGTCAACACTTAAAGTTTCTTTTGTTTTTTGTTGGTTTTTTTTTTTTTCAAAAAAGTGTTTACCGTCAGATGCTGCAACCAGCTAGCGTAGATTAACAGTTAACAGACCGCTGTCCAGTTTAGAGCTCCTCAGAGTAGGTCCCCCATCTTTCAGCCACCATTTCTTTTGCTGACCCACCGGTGTCCTCAGATCTTTCAGATCGGTCCCACTGGCGCTCTTTTGCCGCTGCTGCGTCTTATCATGTCCCCCCGATAATTGGGACTGGCTGGCTTGCTTTGAGTCCACTCGGTAGTAGTTACAGGAATGATGATTATTGAGTGAATTTGTTGATTGGTGGATTGAGGATTTCAGGCATGGTAAAGTATGCATTTAAAAGCATCCTGATGTTTAATGCAGAAAGTGTGATGTGGCGTTTTGCATAGTCGAACCAGAAGTTGCGCGTTACGAGAATAAAATTAAATCAAAACACACGTTTCTTAACAAAGTTATGTAACAAAGAATCAGTTTAGTGGAATATTGCTGTCGTTTCCTATCAAAACACTGGAACAGGATGAACTAAAAGGTAATCAAGAAATGTGCTTTAACCACTCAGCTATCCGCTTTCTCTTGCTCCTAGCCTCGAGCGTTTATGAGCAACACGGTACTTAGGATCTGCGGTTGTAAAATGTAGGAACCGAGGTAATCATGGCCAATGGCTGCAAGACGAGCGGGACTGTGGCCGACGTTACCAAAGGTGCAACACATAGTAGCTGTTACAATCGCTTGCTTGGTACATTGCAGGCTACTCATCGGAACTGAACAGCCTTCTGTCTGGCTCTATGGATTTGGAGGATTTGGTACACGCGGAACTGGTGATGGTGGCTCAGTTCCAGACTCCGGGCAGTCGCACCTGGCGAGAGGGTAACATCAAGTCCTGTTTCAACTATTTGCTGCTTGATCCCAGGGTCACGAAGAACTTGCCTTTACGGGCCAAATCGCTTAGTAAGTACAGATCCTCTTATGTAGTTGATTCAAAAAAAAACCCAAAAAAACCCCGGACTCAGTATTGTGTGTCCTGTGCATGCGCTATAAATAGTTTCGATAATGGGCTTGATATTGAATGTATTGAATAAACGAAAGGCAGCCTGTGTAATAATTTCTTCGGAAAAAATTAAAAAGCAAACGAATGAGTACATCTGCATTGAATTTTGTGGTTCAAAATTTTATGGAGCTACGAAAAGAAAATGCTACTCCTCTCTTTCTTGCAGGTGACTTGGAGGGTTTCAAAACGTTTCTCCTGGCTATCTTTTACATTGGGAAAGGAAAGCGATCACGTCCATATTGTCACCTGTATGAAGCAATCTCCCAGCTAAATACACCCAAACAAACAGTAAGCATTCAGCAAAGTTTGTTTCGGCTGTTGAGGATGTACAAAGAGGTTGAAGGTTGATTGTTATTCTCTGCGAGTGTGTTCCCTTCTTCACCAATACTTTTTTTTTGTTGTTTTTTCGTGTATTTTGACATCGCGTTGGTGAAAGCGGTGAATTCCTTCAGTTTTGTTGTTAAATGGTTAAATACTGGCAGAGCACGCTGTTTGAAGACGGTAAGGCTATGCGCTTTGTTCATTCCTCAAACTTGCTTATTACAGCGCGTGCATGCGTGTGTGTTGTAGGTCAGCAAGAAGATACAGCAAATTTTAGATGTGTGGGCCTCAAACCAAGGAGTGATTTCACTGCATTGCTTCCAAAATGTCATTCCAGTCGAAGCCTACACACGAGAAGCATGTATGGTCGATGCTATCGGTATGTAGGTTTCTTTCTCTCTCTCTTTTAATGAATGAGACAACAGCAGGATACATCAGTGCCAATGCTGCAATGCGGAAGGATTCAAATATGGATTTTCCCCCCGCACTCAGTGAATAATGTGTGATTAAGAAAATAAAGTGGGCTTTACGGTTTATCGTTATAGCTAGCTTTTCACCATATCAACAATTTAATAGCTTTTTTTCATAAATGGACTTTATCTTTAGGTCTGGAGCGACTGACGAACGTGAAACGTGGTGACTACTACGGCGTTGCCTCTACATGGCCTGCTACAAGGAGGCGGGCAGTAGGCGCATTCCTCTTGAGGAAGGCTTATCAGATCTTCCTCGCCGAAGGTGAAAGGCAGATCTGCCCTGTCGATATTAAGAATGGAAGATAAGATGGACTGCATACTTCAGAACTGACGAGCATATTTTTTTAATGGATTTATTTTCTTGAAACACTAGATATTGTTGAACTAAATATGGAAATCAAAATAGTGGTCAAGGTAGCTGTCGATCGAGATTACACTTGTTTCTGCTCAATAAAGGTAAATCAGGAAGTTGTAGTCTGCTCTTTTCATCAGTTCGTATCGAGGTCTGGAGAAAAACTAATCAATCAAAGAAATATATCGGTGACGAAGACTGTTACAGACGTGACTTTGTTGCAGGGTATTTCCTAAGTATAATTTCAGAAATATTTCCAGAACAATAGATTTATTGTAATTAAAGTTCTTTTACATTTTGATTGTGCTTTCGCTTGTGAAATGTCTCACACGTTATTCAGTTAAATTTAAAATTATATAGATATTTTAAAGATTTAAAAAAAACGTTGTAAGATATTGTTGACCAACTTTCTTATTGCAATATTTGCTTCCTTTATCACTTATAGTCATTGAGTCTGCCTCTCCGAAAAGTTGTCATTGTTTTGTTCGTCTTCATCACGCACTATTCCAAAATATCAGGTTTGTTTGTGTTTAAAGCTTCAGTGTTTTAAATGATCATGAGTTTTCAGTCTGTATTGTTACAGAAGTTTACAAATATGTGTACAAATTGGAAATGATGAAATAAGGCTCAACATTTGTGTGAACTTTTTATTGAATATTGAGTGATGTGAACAAAGTTTTCTTAATAAAATTACTTTGGTTTCATATGTCTGAAGTCCTGGAAATAACAGTGTGTTGTGGATGATGAATTATCTGTCACGAAGAACGTTAGAGTAATACAGTATAATTAGTTCGGCATGGATAGCTCGCATTGGTGAAAAGCACAGAAGAAAAGGAGAGATAAAGTTGTACATGTAACAGTCGAGTAGTGGAATGTTATTTACAGGTAATAATGGTAAGCGAAATGGGGCGAAAGTGCTTCCACGGCTGATGTAGGTGTCCGCTTCACTGTTGAGTGGAATGGGTGGATGGAGCAGACTGAGACTGGGGTGTTGACAGTCCCCGCTGAGGTCTTGTTCTTATGATTCGGCTGCTGGTGGAGTAGCGGCCGGTGAACATGTTGCCACTGGGAAGAGTGTTGCGGTTTGCCCTCGCTCCCCTTCCGGTGTTGACTTCTTTGTTCTTCGTTATTTAATCCAATCAGTTTTCTGTCAGTAGGGCTAATGTCACCCTTTTTTTTTTATGTCTACTACAGACAAGTCCAGTTTTGCAAACAACCTACCACCTGCTGCCAATCATGCATCTACCACTCGGACTCCTTCGTGTTGTTTTAGGTGTTTGAGTCTTGGTATGTTTATTTGGGTAGGATCTTCGGAGATAACGATCCCTGATCCCTTCAAGCGACAGCACACTTTAATAACTCTCTCTTTGTCTTTTCTGTTGGTAAACTTAACTATCACTGGTCTCGGTTTGCCTTTCTGGAGTCTCCCGACTCTATCCCAGTGCTGAGATATTATGTGTTAATGTCTGACAAACCAAGAGTAAGGTTGATAGCGCGTAGGAATTTCTGTTCACATTCCTCACTTGTTTCATCTCTGCCATTATCTGGGATGCCATGTATCCTCACAGAATCTCTACGCGAATATTGTTCCAGTCTGTTTATCTCTTCTTTCTGCTCACTTATCAGTGAGGTTAAATCAGTAATTTCTTCTTTCATTTGCATTTGAAGAGCTATTCCTTTTAAATCGTGTTTGTTTTTTTTTAAATAGATCGAAGATAGTGCTTATCAGGAGCTCACTTTTGTTGTATATATGTTCTGTCAGTGAGCGATGTCCATCTTCCACTTGCTTCCTCAAAACTTTAATAATAGCTCTTTTAAAATTTTCCTGTCGGTCTGCTATCTCACTGTTTGTAATGTTAGCAGTCGGGAAAACTTGGGTCAGGAGGGTTTGTTGGTCACGTGATTGAGATGGACATACTTGACTGACGTCTCTCTTTTCCTTACAATACTCCAGTTTTCTTACCGGACGTGCTCAATATACTTTCGCTAGTTATGGTTACCTGTTTTCTTTTTTCATGGTGATTTATCTTTTTTGGAGCCATTAGTCTTTCGTGCAACCAAAGAGCTTAAAGAACAGGATTAAACACCACACTGTTCAGCCGCCCTCTACTGAGGTAATCACTATTCGCCGTACGGCTAGGCCAATTTCACTGCCTTGCCTCAGTTTCCACTTTCTTTTATAATAAATTCATTTTAAACTTTAAAGTATTATCCATGGAAATTTCTTAGATGCAATTTGTAGACGTTGTAACATCGATGTGTTTAATTCACCAACACAGGCCGTGAGAAGTTTTTCTTTAAGTAAATAAATGCATTTCCTTTACATTATATATAACATGTCAACTAGAATTTAAACAAGGACTAGACTTATACATATATTTTGATATACATTCTCATATGTTTGTTATATTGCGACAGGTATGGATTGTTTAAGCATGTAATGTGAATGGAAAATAAATGTTAAAAAATCATATGAAAGAACGGTGCCTTGCCTTCATTCAGACCAACAGTGGACACACAATATGGACTTTCCTCTTCTAATATCACTTTTCTAAATTTTGAAAACATGGGTTATGTTCGTCTAAGCTCAAATTCTTGTTAAAATAATTAGTTTCAATGAAATTGGCTGACAATGTTTCATTTAATAAAGAAATTCTTGGATTCAATGTTATTGTCTGTTTTATTGGCACGAAACATGATTGACCATACAACTGGCCTTTCCACTGTTTTGAACAGTATATATAAGAATGAAATTGAAGACGTCTCGACATTTGTAACATCAATTTAGACCCCCCCCCCCCAAAAAAAAAAAAAAAGTGTTCGGGTGAACATCTAACACCCAGCAGTATTTGTGGCGAGGTTATGTGTTACTCAGCACATCATATAATAATATACAGTGTAGCTTCATTATCTCCGTGTCAGATGAAATAAGTAGCGTATAATGTGGTTCAGTTCTGTTTAATTTGGAACTGACAATGACTAGAAAAGTTTTGAATCATCACACCTGTAGTCACTAGATCTGTTTAAGCCGTCGACAAGTCAGAAGTGGAACGATGACCTTTGGGGCGGGAAGAGAACGTTCCCCGCAAGAGTGGTATAGGACAAAATAAATGTAATACACAACATACGGTAACGCTCGCATTGGGCGTCTATTGTGCGCAGTCCAACTTTTGGTTGACTGAATTTATAAACAGTTGACGCAGTCTCTGAACTGAAAAGAAAGACCTGCCATGAGGTATTCGACCGACGTGTTAGGAACTTAATGTAATAATGATAATGTGAACTTGTAACGCGCAGCATCACGACCAAGACAGATCGCACTCTCTGCGCAGACCAATAATGATAAATGAAAGATAACAGCCAGTGGACAGTGAGATACGTATAGGGGCACTAAACAATATAAAGATGGTCAAGAGTATAACATAAAGCAATAGCCAGGAAGTTAAGAATAGTAATTCAGGAATAGTACTTTGTGAAACGATGCGTTTTCAGAGAGCGTTTGAATGTAGCATTGGAGTCCGAATGGTGAATGTGATGTGGAAGAGAGTTCCACTGCTTAGCAGCCCAGAGAGAGAACGTCCGGTGTCCGTTTGTGACTGTCTTTGTGAGAGGGAGGATAGAATGCACGAGTCTGATGAGCCAAGGTTTCTGGCAGGAGGGTGGACAGACAATATTTCAGTAAAGTAGTGGGGTAGGAGCCTTCAAAGAATCCATAGCTGAGAGCTTGTAGTCTATTCTAGTTTTAACTGGTAGCCAATGAAGAGAGTGAAGAAGTGGTGTGACATGTTTACATTTGAGAATCCGGAAAATGAGACGAGCAGCTGAGTTCTGGACTTTCTGAAGCTTATCATCGAGGTACTGTGGACAGCCAGTAAGAAGAGAGTTGCAGTAATCTATTTTAGAACAGCATCGCAACTACCGCGGAAGAGCTGGCTTCAGACCACGTAGTACAGTTAAGCAGATCTTCAACTGTCGCATTCTTAAAGAAAAGCATCTTCGGCATCAGCGAGACCTCTACCACAACTTCATAGACTTTAAAAAGGAATTTGACAGAGTCTGAAACGAGAGGCTATGGTATGTGATGCGAAAATTCAACGAAGGCCTCGTTCAAGTCATCAAAGCGCTGTATAATAGCTAGAGTTCAGTACTGCTGAGTACCCAAATGGGAGCTTACTTCACACCACAGTAGGCATACGTCAAGGATGTACAGTCACTGATGCTGTTTGATATCTTCTTGGAGAACATCACGCTTGTGGAGAGCCACGACCATCAACTTCCATGTCAATTGCAGGAAGATTGATCTGCAACCTAAGCTTTGCAGACGACATAGACCTGTTAGCAGGCACTAACAAAGAACTGAAAGACCTTACCAAGAGACTGACAGTTCGAACGCATGTGGAATGGAGACCAAGACTGAAAAGAGCAAAGGCATGATCAACGGCATAGCAGAGATCTATGTGGACGGGGTACAGCTTCAAGAGGTAAGTAGCTTTGAAATACTTGGTAGCCACCCTCTCCAAGGGCGGCATCTCCACGTCAGATATCGGGGTCGAGACAGCAACAGCGGCAATAGATAATAGGCTAGATAATATCTGGCATAGCCATAAGAAAAGGTTTACTACCAAGAACAAGCTGTACAAAGCTGGTAGTGCCGATCCTACTCTAAGAATGTGACATGTGAACTCTGCTCGGTGAAACGGAAAGAAGAATCTAGGCATTCGAGAACAAGTACTAGAGTAGGCTGCTTTTGATCATCATACAAAGAAAAGAAGTCCAAAAAATTTGTAAGAAATAAGATTGCCACACTCGTAGGACACTAGGAACCTCTGCTTTCAACAGTCAAACTATGTAAACTGGTCTTTTTGGCCATGTGACATGGCAGGACACCTTGTCGAAGACTGTCTTCAAGGCACCTTGGAGGGTGGCCGACGCCACGGTGGCCAGAGGAAGAACTGCTTACGCAGGGCCGCCGAGAGCCAGCCCGGGCCCCTGGGCAGACCTCTCCGGGCCCCTTGTACTTGTAATCGTAAATTATTTTCCCAGTATATAATGTATGTTTACAATTCGAATCTCAATATATACACTCAAACTCAACTTCTGCATGTGTAATGCTTGGGTGTTCTGTCCTTAGACCTTTCTTTAAAAGAAAAAGAAAAGGAGAAGAAGAAAAAAAAATCCACTGACCAAGGCCGGGCCCCCTTGACAGCCGCGGGCCCGGGTACACCAGACCCCCCTGTCCCCCCCTCTCGTCAGGCCTGTGCTTACGAACTAACTTTCAATTATGGACTGGTCGTCCTGTACAGGACCTGCTGACTATCACCCACAACAAGCAAGAGTGGCAGCCCATGCGACGTTTATCCATGTGATTCCCCAACGACGTGTGCCGGTCAAGGGACGACTAACTGCCTGCGAGGATCTTTATGTTTGGCGCATATCTTCCTGCTTCTTTTTGCGTGTTGTTTAATAACACTTGACTCTCTGGTGACAAAGTGATAAGTTGTATCTTTTCCAAAGATAAATCAAGTGCATCTCTAATAACCTTAATCTCTCCTGCTGCACGAGGTTCACTCTGGGCCAAACAAGGAACAGAAATGGCCGATGGAACCTCGTCTCTTAAATCGCTTTGCAAACCCAGAAATGTGTTGTTAAAACCGACCGAAATAAATGCCTGATCAGCTTTGTAGTTAAGTTGTGTTGCTTATATGCACACAAAAGAATTAGCTTTGTAATCAGTTGTGAAGAGATAAAGCCAAGAGTACAACTCAGACCATGAGGCTTTGAATTTCCTAGTATATCAAGCAGAAAATTACCTTTCTGTTCTCAAGAGGATGACTTCGCAGGCTGAACAAAAAAAAAACACAAAAAAAAAACTGAATGCATCTTTGCACACAGAGAAGTTTGTCGACTGGTTGGTATGTGTCATTAACTGCATACAGATCAGCGTCACAATATCCATCGTAAGGCGATAGTGTAATATTGATGATCAGTGATTTGATCACCAGTTCCGCATAGAACAGACGGCAGCACAGTTTTGGTAAAACAACAATTAATCCTCTCTGGCCACAGTCACCCTGCATGAAAAAAAAAACAACAACAACCCAACTCATGAGCAACGCCATATATAGAATTCGAACAAGGGGAATGGAGAGAGAAATATTTGCAGACGATTTAACCGTGGACACTGCTCATGGACACTGCCCGATATTCAACTATTAACACATCTGCAGCGTGTGCTTCAAGGCTCACCCACAAATCGACTAGTCTGTTAACCAGGACGGTGCACGTCTAAGTGGGACAGGTGACAGGCACCAGAAAAGGTAGGTGAGTCCTTTTGCAACATTACGCTTGAAACTCATTCCCGGCACAAGACACCTTTAAGCCTGTTTTTATGACATTTTAAAACTCAATATTTGCCAGCCTTGATGTGTGGACGGGCGATTTTGAAGGTGACCCTGATTGAAGTTCTATTATTTTGACGAATTAGAACTGGATTCCGTATGCATAGTAAAACCCATTTATCGGCCTATGCGCCGGGTATGATGAAGCTAGCAGAATGTGAACTGAAGTCACAAAGTAGCCTAGGACAGTATGTTATCTTCACAACAAGCCCCGATATCATTAGCAGCTACACCAAAAGACAAACAGCAGCTGAAAAATCTAGCGGGCGGCCTAAA
Source organism: Pomacea canaliculata (assembly GCF_003073045.1). NCBI lineage: Eukaryota > Metazoa > Mollusca > Gastropoda > Architaenioglossa > Ampullariidae > Pomacea > Pomacea canaliculata. Next base: position 15,279,683 of record NC_037602.1, on the reverse strand, counting down.
CTATGTTTGTCAATTGTCATATTCACAAAAAACAATGCAAAAATATGTGAAAAAGTTTGGCCATCTGCACTATAATAAAAGTGACAAACAAGAGTTACTATAATGGCAAGGTGTTCGAGAAGTGACCTCAATAACAAATAATGTCCTCTGTACATTTTCCACGTTGAGTACACTTACGGCAGCCTAGTGAATCCATATTATTTTAACTATTTATTACTAATACATTTGTATAATCATGGCTTTCTAAATATTCAGGGCTTTGAAATTCGTCTGCTTTCCACATCTACCCAACCTCTTTTTAACTCATCCACTCAGCCAAAGTAACATTTGTTCCCGCACTGCCGCACACAACAGTTTAGAGTTACACGGAGCTCAGTGTAGGGTAGCTGTCACTGCCAGCCTCACTGTACATGTCACACAGTGAGTCATCACTATGGGTCAGTGAATAAATCTGTGACACAAGTCCATAGAACAAACTATACTTCTTATTATTAATCTTCTTTTTATTATTATTCCATAATATGCATAACTTTGATCGCATTAAGCATCACTTTGTTTAGGTGGGCTGTTAGGATGATGGTTCTTTAGTTTTGGCACTGTCTAGTGCTTCCTTTTTTAAAAAGGGGTATGACTAATAATTGACTAATAATATAATACTCTTCAGGTTATTATTTGTGCTTATGTATTCCCAGGAACCGAGTAAATAGATCCTTTGCTGTTCTTCCCCTTTCTGCTAGTTCGGCTACAGGCGACTATCCTTTCTTTAGAGTGCGTATTGAGTTCTGGTGAAGCTGGTGAGTCTGCAGGCTTGTTGGTTCTCGTCTGGTTGTCCTGGAGCACGTTGGGGTCTGTTTTTATTTGGGAGTTGTACAGGTCGTTGTTGCACAGTATTCATTCCATAAGTTTAGTACAGTCAGCGGTGGTCTATGTGAGAATGTGCTCATTACTGTCTTCGATAACGAAATCATTTTGTTGACCTGTATTTTTAGGTATCTTTTTAAGAATTGGTAGTCTTTATTTGCTGTCACTTCGTGCCATTCCCTCCTCTATGACAGGGCACTGCTCATTGCCAGTTTTCCTTCGCTGTCATCATCCCCGTTTGATGATCACTTTTGTGACAGCTTTGTGACATGTGTCATGGTGACATATCGATTATGCCCCAGTTTCAGGCCACTGTTTCATTGCTACACAGAGCACAAACACATGTAAACAAAGCGTTGCTATGTGTCTTTCACTACAGACGATCTTGTGTTGAGGACTGTCGTACTCAACAAGCCCCCATTCTTTTCCCTTTGGTCCACGGCTCAATGACTCCATTTGATATGTTAAGACCACAAGTACGGTACTGCTGTAAAAACTTAGGAATAACCAAATATAAAAGAAATACTAACACACACACATATATGAATGTGCACGCACACATGTTCGTGTTATTCGGATATTTGGGTGTCCTGTCGAAAGGTATAATAAAATAAGTATGTAGCAATATGGCGTCAGATATCTGATTTCTTTCTGCGGAGAGGGCTGCAGTGTTGTGCGTGTAAACTGTGCTGTTCTTTCTTTTGATTGCTCTGCTTGGCGCGCGTGCATACACAAATAAATAAACATATATCTATATATATGATAAATAAATAAAGCCAAATGTTATATGAAATAATTCAGTGTGCAGCCTCACTTCTCACCCTCCATGGTGATTGTCTAATCTGTAGCAACATTCAATCGTTCCTCTGCATTCTGATCGTATCTGGCACAAAGTGCAGTCTAAAGTTTCAGCACACCCGCTTACTTCGTCATACTGCATCAGAAAGTGTTTTATTTTTAGATTGGAGGTGACCGTCAAAAGGTAGCCTCACTTTAAACTAGAGGTAGGTGTGGCTGTTACACAAGTTCAGACATGTCAATGAAGCGTTGCTTTGTGGGCTTTATTCAGCGAAAGTGGCCTGAGGACTGTCGTGCTCTACAAACTGTCATTCGATCGAGTCTGTGACGTCACTTGAGCGACTTTATCATTGTGGGTAGCTGCTGCTTTTCTTCTGTGAGAAAGTTTTAAGTGATTCAGGAATATCTCTTTTGGACACTTCTTTGTTGGTAGTCAGAATCTGGTGAGTAAGCGAGTTTCTTTTGTTAAACTTCATGCTGATTGATTTATGCCCAGTTCCGTGTTGACCACTTCATACACAAACGGGTATCAAGCAGGCCAACTATAGCCGGTCTCAGGATTTGGACGCCAGTGCTCATGTCAATGAGACGTTACCATTTCCCAAACGGGCATCTGAAAACGTTCGAATACGTATAGCGATTTTTATGTACAGCTGAAAATGTGGATTTTAATGATGAGAACGAAAGTGGTTCATTGACTTAGAGTTTTATATCTGAGTATCTTGAAATGAAACTAATCTAGCGAAAAAAGAACTCGGGTGGGCAAATTTTGCAGTACATTTGGCCCACAGACACACCATGCCATCTTATGTTTACCAAATAAAAAAAAAAACAACAACAACAAACAGCCCCAAACCCATTTTGTATATATATATAACATTTCGCAATGGTGTGTGCCTATTCGCTATAACTAGTACCTACACAAGAATAGTTGTCGGAGCTCAGAGTAGGGAAAATAATGCACTTAACTGCTGGATGGGTAGGCGTTACGCAAAAAGACAACTTGCTGAGTATTATAACTAATCTTTTTGCGATAAACTGAAATACACAAATGACGAAATTTTCAGAAACTTTGCCCTTATTTCGTTTTCTCTCTTTTCATTCTTTTGTAAGGTTTCATGCTCAACATTTTTTCTTGTTTCCATCATCTTTGCTTATAAGCTACGGCTGATACTAAAGAAAGACTACAACCAGGCATCCTGCTGCTTGAATTTACTCTTATTGATATCAAGAGACTTTATTTTGCTTATAAGATATGGGTGAAAAAAGGTGGCGAGTGATGTAATCCATAACCGCTTATTAATTCCTTCGTTACTTGACTGATACCGGTCGTTGGGGAGGGTGAACATGGATAGATGCGCGGCCGACAAGGCCAGGTGACTTTCCTCCCTACATAATCCATTCTGCTCTCCCGAACTCCTCCCAAATGACTATAGTAGGTCTGTAGGTTTGTTGGTTTTATTCTGGTTGTTCTGCAGGTCTTTGCAATATTCAATGCATCTGGTCAATACATTAGTGCTTTCTGTGAGAAGGCGCTTACTACTGTCTTGACTGAGGTCTTGTGTTGACCTGTCTTGGAGAGGGTCTTTAGTATCTGGTATGCCTTTTTGCTGTCATCTTGTCACCTTCTATGATCTGGCATTTGCCAGCAATCCAGTTCTCCCTAGCTGCCTTCATCCCTTTCCTGATGGCACTATTCAACTTTTCGTACTTATGTTGCCTTGGTTTTCTTTTTGCCTACTCTCTCCAAATCCTTCCTTTGGTGATCCCAACTGTCGTTCGCAACATAAGGTTGTTTCTTCTTCCTTTGTCGCCTTAGTACTTCTTGGGCTCTTGAGAATAGCAACTCTTTGATGATTCTGTGTGTGTGTGTGCGCGCGCGCGTACGCAACCTTACGTGTTTATATAGTCAGTGAGGCAGCAATAAACAATTTCAACGTAGACACAGAGCAGTAAAAATCGAGAAAGTATCGAGACGGTTCGAGGGATAATTGTAGTTGTGCTGATGTCATAAATATTCTGCTGACGTGAAATCGTTATCGTCTCACTAGCCTGGTGAACTAAAAATGTCATTAAAATGTTGATAATTCAGCACTTAATGTTAGGTCAGTGCACAAGAATGTTTCGCCGTTATTGAAGAAGTCCGACTTTGCAGTGAGTGGGTACTTGATTTATTAAAGGGGACTTAAAAGGATTGAGAATATGTTGAGATCAAAAGTATGGTATTTTTGTAAAAACACGAAACTTGGGAATAATTTTTTTAAAACTGTAGAAAGATAATTCAAGTCTATGGTAATATGAGTTCACACCTGTAAATATATATCAACTTAATAAAAATAATAAAAATGACAGCATCATCCTTATCGAAAAACATTTTCCGCACGGTAAGTGTCTGTACCATAACTTTATTGACTTTTAAGAAGCGGATAGCCATGTATCTCAGCAACTACCCATCCCCATCCAAAGCTGGTCCAGCCGTCGGAAATGAATACCTGACTCCCACATAGAGGGTTAGGGAAGTTAAACCAGTAAGAGGAAGAAGTTGATGACAATTAATCTGAAACTCTAAAATGATAGGAAAAAAACTTATCTGCTGCAGAGCATGATAAGCTGTTGTCAAAAGTAAGAAACAAGTGGTGAACGTAAAAAGAGATTTGTACCAAATAAAGTGAATAGTAATGTCACGGAGATTAACAGGCTGAGGGTGACTACAAGTTAAGTGAGTGGGAATTTTTACTTTCATTATAGAGTTTAAGATTAATTGCCATCGACTTCTAATTTGTTGTGAACGGCAGTATGAGGAATACACACTTGAGTTGTGAATTATATAGTACAGTACCCGACAAATTGCACACACAAGATGCAGGAAAGGGGCCAGTCAATACAATTAAGCAGTTTGCTGCCAAGTGGGTTTAATGAGAGACGACCGTGTGCTGAGAACTGTGGTAATCTACTGATTAAGCTATCAATCTTTCTTATCTGGCAAACACTAATGAGTAACGTCCGCTGAACGACTTTTTTTCAATACGTGATGATGTCAGAAAGTTTCTCGCTCGACTGACAGACTCGCGGACAGTTTCTTTTTATAATTTGTGAGTAAACGATGTTTCTTATTTTACGAACTTTTTTTGTGGGATTAATCACGTGCGTGCGAGCGTGTGTGAGGTTTTGGTTGTTTGTTTGACTAAGAGTGTGCATATGTGCACGCGCCCGACGGAATTTAATCCTGACCCTATGACACCACGTGCCTGCCTCATCTTCCTTTCATCTTTCTCTCTTCTTTACTGAATGAGGGTATTTCGTCAAGTAGGGGGTCAGGTAGGTGGTCAGTTTTCCATTCAGTTATTTTTACCTAGACATGTGAGCGTAAGGATATGTGTGAAAAAGATCACTGCTGTGTTATAAATTGCCGAAACTGTAAATTAAAAAAGGCAGAAGAAAAGTTTATCTGTACATCTGAATTGGTGCTGGATTGAACTTCATTGGACGATTAGTTGTATTTGTATACATTAATCTATTATGATACATAAATCGATAGATAGAGGGAGGGATTATGGAAGGATGGATGGAGAGAAAAAGAGAGATGAAAACTGCAATTGATACCACTGGAGGAGGCTATGTAGTCCACAAATAACACATTTCTTCATCTCCAGGTCCAGCTAGTGCTTATCTACAAGAGACAGACATCTGCTAGAAACAATGAATGAACCAGTGGATGAGTCAAGTCTGAACAGAGACGACAATCAGTTAGAAGAGGGAGCTTCTGGTAGCAGCTCTCGATCTTCACTCAGTAAGACTGTTTTTACATTGTTTTATAAACCAGATCGCAACGATCACAAGATGGTCATTTGTATCGACGACTTTGGCAGAACTATCTCTTCGAGAAAAAGAGAAAGAGAGCGAAGAGGAGATAGAGAGTTTGTGTATATATGTATAGATCTCTGTGTGTGTGTGAGAGAGAGAGAGAGAGAGAGGATAATGAGTGATAGAAAGAATTTTGCATGAGTTTATCACTATATAGATTTGTGTTTTCGAACTGGACGATCGCTGTTAAAAGATGCGATTAAGAACAGTCTCTTACAGTATGTTAAAAGTTTACTTGGTTTTCAGATCGAAAAGAAAGAAATCCCATCGAATATGTACTCAGGAAAATACAAGGTAAATAAAAAAAACAAACGAATACTCCAAACTCTTGCTCTTTAAGAAGACACACTTTCAGTCGCCTTCATAAACTGTTCAATTTATTTGTTACTTTTTCTGTTCTTCGTGAAAGTGTTTGCTAGGAAATTCAATTTGAAAAACATTTCACGTTTCTTGAAATCAATATCCACATGATGTCATTTTCCAGGTTTGCACACACTTCTTCGTCTGTCAGTACCATATCTAGCATTGTCTTGAAGAAGTTTACTGATTTTAAGAAACTTCAAATCTCTCTCCCTCTCACACACACCCTCCCCCGGTCGAGATCACTTTATAATTGTAATAGAGGGAATGTATATGTCAAAATATTATATAATTATATGTTGTATAATGATTTTTTGATAAAATCTCCCCAAAGTTGTTTGAGTAAGAGGCGAATGGAGGGCTTGGACCCTTCTCCAATGTAAGTCATGAGGGTTTGCTTACACTAAAACCGCATCATACAGTAAATAGTGTGGTGGCAATAAAGTGGTATTAATTTTTCTGTATTGCAAGAGAAGGCGAGGGAACAGATTATGAGAATACTAAGAGAGTATGATGCCGACATTCCAGACCTTAGAGCTACACTTCGGAAAAAGAAAGGCAAGTGAACAAAGGGAACAAGTGGATTTCTTACACACTATCGATTATTTACACAATTTTTTTTTTTTTATTAATTTATTTTATTAAATGGCCATCAAGGATTTTGTCGTAGAGATTTGTGAATTTTTGCTTGGAAATGACATTCTAGTTATGATATTGAATTCCGATATTGCACAAAGTGCTGCTACTCAGTTATTTCCCTAATATGAATACTTTGACCAGTTTTATTAATTAATTTCTGATTCAATTTGTAAAACGGTAATTATGTATACAGTATTTTGTGATGACTGTACACCGGTTTATTATGATCAGGGTTTCAATTGTCAAAGACCACTAACTACCAGATGAAAGTTCAAATAAATGTGTGTTTGTGTGTGTGTGCGTGCGTGCGTGCGTGTGTGTGTGTGCGCGCGCGCTCTCGCGAGAGAGCGTGTACGTTCGTGCATGCAGGCATGCATGCGTACATGGGTGTATGCGTGAGCGCGCTTGAGGCACCAGTCAAAAATAGTCTCTCTGAGTGAACATATTATAACGATAACTTATTTGATTGTGCAATATGGATTTTTTTCAGAATGGAGGAAACGTGCTCTTATACAATCGGTGCATGGACTGAGCACACAACATAAAACAATAAGTAAGTAAATCCAAAGCGCAGGCTTTCTTAACTTTGTGAAAGTGCAATTTTTAAATTAATTGCTGTAAGATTAAAAAAAATATCTTAAATTATTTAATTCAATAGAATTTTTTTCGACTTTCTGGGCTGTGTTCATGACGAGTTTTCCAACACTTTAGTGAATAATCTCCCTCTTTACCCACATAACCAGTCAAAGAATGAGGTTAAAATTCTTAGGTGAGAGGGGGGTAGGTGGAGCAGTGTGTTTATTCGGGTATGATGTACGTTTTTGACTTCATGGTCTTAACCTTTAGCATAATAATGTTTTCAGACCTTAATACAAATTTGTCTGTTATGTTGCACTGATAATTTCAAGTGAAAAATTTATCTGGTATAATGTTGCATGTTTGGATTTTGAAAATACCGTAGCTTTTACTTTTTCCCATGAATGTGACTGTTGTCAGAGAACTATTCATATGCACAGCACACCTGGCTCTGTTTTTCTGCATTTATATGCATTTTTCAACACTAAACTTAATAAAATACCAGTATGGAGAGTATTATTTCCATACTTTTATAGGCAGTGTTGTCTTATGTTCATTCTCATAAACCAATAATCTACACATCCGCTATTTGTGTGATAGAACTTTGCTGTAAGCCACCAAGATCAATGTTTTCCCATACCTGTTGTAGTTCATGTTCTTTATTAGTCTTTTCTACATCAAGGGTTATTAGGAAATTTAAAACAATCCTTGTATATGAATTTATCTATATCATAAATTTCCTAAACTTACTGATAACAAATACTGTGAACAAACATAGGTATTATGAAATCAGCGAGGGCCAAGATTACAAATATAGAATCTAATCAAATTCACAGCCTTGTTCATACAGGTACCTATTCTCCATACACATAAATGGTAATAGATTTCATATATTCTTACACTACATATTCGAATAATAGTTTAGCCGAAATAAATACAACAATAAAGTGAATTATTCATAATCTCATAATATTTATGGACCGTATATTAAAATCATCTTTCAGGCCAGCTACAAAAGGATCTGGAGAAGACTCTGAAAGAAAAGAAAAGTAAGATTAGTGCAATAAGAATAAAGTCAAAAAGAAAGGAAATGCAAAATAAGAAACTGAATAATTCATACTCGAATAATATTTATGGAACGTACATGGAAATGATCTGCTGGCAGTTTGCCGAGACCAACGCCTAGCAGTCCCCACAGGTCTTGGCGAGCTGTTCTAAAAGACGACATCGGCAACCGCAGCAAGTGAAGAAGGACCCCGATTTTTATACCGATAACTTATTGTTTAGACAATTTTTACTTTGAATTGGAAATGTTATTGAGAAGACCTTTGACCCATTTCAAGAGGGCGAAATCAATATGACAGAATAAAGTATGCATCACAAGTTACACGTGAACAAACACATACTGCATTCAATAGTCGACTGTCAATGTTTCATGAGGTCTGCTACTTTCAGATGAGAGATTAAATGAAAACGGTATATAGCAGACAGTTCTAGAACCTGATATCTGTTTAGAAAAATGCTGTTGGCTTTTGTTGAACTGAGTCAGTTACGATTTCAGCCATATTTCTTACCCGACGTGGAAAAAAGTTATCGAAATGGGGTACAATTAAAACAGTTGCGGCTGGCCTACCCTGAATCAATTTAAGCAACTATTTGCGGTTATTTACCCAGCTCAGGTTAAAAGGGATTATTCGGGTATCTTTACTATTTCACAGACAAATCCGCATTTTTAAAAAAATCAAAACAAAAAGCTGATTAGCGTTACTATTCTTGCAGCACAGGTAGCAAAAATTCGTCTCCCAGAACTCCATTGCAACAGATGGTTCCTGGTAATAATGTATATAGTAAGATATTTATGATCTCTTGCTATGCCTTTCTAAGGCTTAAATTCTATATTCAATATATTTAAAAATACCAGTTAGTTTGCTCTTGATTTAACATTTTAAAGTTCTTTAAGTTTTTAATAATGCAAAACCTTATCATTGTTATCATCATTATTGTATGACTAGCACTTGCTTTGTTTATTGTTTTGTTTATGATTGTATCTGAGCACACTTATCAAGTATAATTGCCCACTAGGATTAATAAAGTTGGTCATTGGCATTGTGATTTACAAGTATTGATGAAAAGTTCATATTTCTCCAGTGAACGAATTAACTATGGAGAGGAAACTTAGAAGACAGGCAGATCTCATCAGAATACTTCTCAAAACACGAGGTATGTGGATATAGTAAACAAGAAAAATGTTCTTTTTTCAATAACATTTCTAGCTTAAATCTATTTATAGTAACTTATGTGCATGTTAACATAGAAACATTTTCATCGACGCTCATTTGATTACTGCTATAGTTTGTAGGTTAGGGATGAACTTTTATGTTTATGGATGCGTTTATCATGTCACTGTGAAAGGATTCACATCACAATCATTGTTAGGAATATTTTCAGTCTTTATCCCTAAATTTCTTATTTAACGCACCTTTATACAGTTTGCCCATTTTTTTGTGGGCATTCTTAAATAAGAGGACAGTTCAAATAAGACAGCTAATTGCGGTCAATCTACACTTGCTTATGCTAACTGCTATTATGCAACATTTTTTAATCAAACACTAATAATCAATATTTGCATACCTTTAACCTTTAACTTATCACTTAGTTGGATTAAAGTGGGATAAAAAAATTGCAGCAAAAACTGGATACATGAATATCATATACCTGACTGATTAATCGATTTTTAATGAAAGAAGCAAAGAGGGAAAGCGTATGTCTCTGAATAATGAAATACGAGGTATCAAGGTAATAATATTCTCGACTGGTTGTAATATGTACAGTGAATGGTTTATATTACTTGGCTGCCGTCTGTATGGCCTTCTTAAAAGATTCAGATTCTATTTCAGAACAATATGACATGAATATAGAGTCAGAGCTTCGCCATGTGGCACAAAACACGACGGGGGTTAGAAGCCGCACCAAGTCTTGTTTCAATTACTTGCTGCTTGATCCCAGGCTCACCAACAAACTGCCTGGGCGGTACAAACTCCTCATTAAGTATAAATCTTTATATTAGCTGATACAAAGCCGCATTGTATGTGTATGTAATTAGTGTGAAGCCTAAGTGTGAAGTATTAATTATAGCAGCAGCTCCCGATGCAATAATATTGAACATATTGACATTTGAAACACAGGATTCCTCACTTACTGTGCCTACTTTCGAAACCTCAAAAACAGGTCGCAAACCTTTCTCTTAAAGAAGTATCTTGTATAATAAAGAGAAAACGTCTGACCTCAATTCTTCATCTGTTTTCTATTTTGTTTTTCTCTGTGATATGCGTGATCTATAAACATCGCGATTAAATGAAATGTCGAGGTTTTTCTTTCAATCTATTCAGGTTACGAAGAAGGTTTCCAAACATTTATTGCGGCTGTATTTTATATCGGAAAAGGGCAACATTCTCGTCCATATCAACACCTTTACAAAGCCAAGTCCCATATGGAGAAACCAACAGAAAACGTAAGCAGTTGTCAACAATAGAGCCTGCGTGGTTATTTTAAATTAATTAATTTTTTTCTAGCTCTTTGCTTCAGTGAAGTAGATAAACTAGCATTGCCAAACTGTAAAACCCTATACACTTTAAAATATACTGATTAAAAACTTTTCTTATTTGAAGTCTGCATTTAAGGCAAACTTTGGCCCTTTGAAAACCAAACAGAAATCATTTATTTCCCTACTCCAACACTCAAATGCACAATAAAAATTCTCCGAGTTCAGATGTATCCGAGTGACGGAACTATACAAATGGACATCCTATAGTCCATTCTCTTTCTCTGAAGTAGTGTGTGTGTGTGTGCAGCCAGTATTCTATCAGCGTTATTTACATCAGCCTTAGCACACAAACAAGCGAAAAAAGGACGTTGGTGGTACCTCATTGCCAGCATTTGGACTTTCTGGATAAGCTTAGTCAGCAGGCTTCCAGTTTTTTTCTCCAAAGCTAAACTTGTATAAGGATCCTATTTGAGAACCCTGCATCGTGAAGTTGCCATACGTCAAGAAAAACATCTTAAAAGTCAGCTCAAAGTTAACAGCGAAATATACTACTCACAAAGAAGTACAGCTCTCGATTACATTTGCCGGATTATATTAATCTGGGAGTACTATATACTAAAATTAGCATAAATTATACATATTAATTCCCATACACTCGTGAAGATCCGTAGACATACAATTATACACACACACACACACACGATAGTGATCATTACTATCTGGAAATGCTAGAAACACTATCAGCACCAAAAAAGTATGTTTTAAAATGAATTATTGTCAACTGTTATTGTCATCGTTATTTGCTTAAGTTAAACTTAAAGGCTAGCTCCCGAGATAATGCTAGCAGTTACCTGAAAAGCGTCCACAGGTCCGTACAGCTTGATGTCCAGGGGCATTGGTAACCGCCAGAACTCCGCCCTCAGTTCCTGTAGGAGGCTACTCTCCTGTATGATGTGTTCCGTGGTTTGCTCTTCATCTCCACAGGAGCATGTTGGGGAGGATACCAGATTTAACTTTTGGTAAAGGTGGTGCTCTGTCCCGAGGTAGAAAAGTATCACCTGATCTGGACGGATGATGGTAGTTGTCTGGTGGCTGAGGTGGTCTCTGCAGAGCTTTAATGGTGGTCTTCATCTCTGTTAAGCCGACGGTTTTTTTGTTTTTGTTTGTTTGTTTGTTCTTCCGGTCTTAGGTCTCTAGCTTTTCCCCCATTTCTCAATATGTTCATTGCCTTCAGTATCACAGTGTGAGCGTATCATCTTTATTAAGGTTTTAAGCAATTAATATTTTTCAGTGAGGCTGTCAGCTTCCGGCATCCTGTTATTGCTGGGAGCCTTCAGCAAAGACAGGACATTTGTTTTGGAAGACAACACGCTAGTCTGACACTGTTCACTACGCAGATCAGGGCTTTGACTTCGCCTCTGTGTTGATGCAGTGAGAGCCTGTTGGCAGTGCTACCACCTGCCTTTGTGCATCAGGGTACTAGATGTATACGTTAGTTTTTTACGTTAGATGGCTTCCTTTGGTAATCCATCTGTGTAAGCATGCATCCATATTTCTTGAGGATACTTTTCTTCTAACCTTGCAAGCGCCAGTATTGTCATGCTTATATCGATGTGTTAATCATTCACTGTGAAATGGGGAACTGCTGTACAGATGACAAAGTAGTTATCTTTCTCTTCCCATGGAGGATGTCTGATTCTCTTTATCAGCAAACAGAAGTTTCTGGTGTTATCTCTCTGCAGTGCCCGTGTCTCTCAGCTTGATCTTTTAAGCCTGTTTGAAGATAGCCCTGTTCGTGTGCCACTCATTAGATGTTTAATGTTTGATGAACTGTCTATTTTTATATAAATAACGCAACGAAGTACGCAGTCACTTTGTTGTAAAAAATATTTTGCACTTCCCGGCTTACCAGTCTTACAAATTTAATCTGATCGAGAGCACAGTTTTTCGTGAGTCGTATATTTCGCTCTGTTTACTGATTTTCCTTAGGACCGGGAAGTTGATTTTGCTTCTGCTTCTATAATTTGGATCGCGTAATGTTTTATAGAGCTCAGGGCTTCTGCTTACGCAAAAAATTGCGTACAGTACACATTAAAAGTTCGGAGGACCCCTTCAATTTTCGTCAATGGGGTCCCCTTCAAATTTGGGCGAAGAACAGGGACTCCTTAAAAATCTGAAGAAGGGGTCCCTGGGACCCCAAAGAATTTAGCCTTAGCAGAAGCCCTGATAGAACGCAATTATTTCTTATACAATTATACGCGTATGTGCTCGTCTATGCATGTGTCTACTTGCGTAATCGGTTTGGTAAATATATAGTACTAAGGGATATTTTACACTATTATACACAGCTCTTTCCATCACGTGTGTGTGTGTGTTTGTTTACGACAGGGTACCAGCGTGAAAGTAAAGAAGATTGTAGAGGTGTGGTCTTCAAACAGAGGAATAATAATGTTAAACTGCTTCCACCATTCTATTGATCCTGAAGCCTGCGTTCGAGAAGCCTGCATGATCGATTATATTGGTATTGTTCTTTTGAAATATTAAGAAAAAGAATTCAACAAATAAATAATGTATATAAGAACTGAAAGCTATACAGGCTACACCACAATTAAAAATAGGTCTATATGTCTGCTTATTAGCAACTTTAGTTTTCAACGGCACTCCTTCCAATTATTACATCAAAAATCTGTCGAAGAAGACCAGCTGGTCCAGATGATCCAACAGTCTACTCACAAGTACCATCACTTCATGAACTGGCTGATTGGACGTGAAGACAAGGCCTGCTCCATCCATGATCTTTCCGTGTCCGACACGCTTCTATCATTTTTCTGTGTCTTTTATGCTGGACTTTAGCTCCACCTAAACTGTTGTCATCTCCCTCAATCTAGCCTCCATTGATCTCGTTGCCTTCCGAATTGATGTCTCTAATTTAAAGATCATCAGTAACAGCTCGTATAACTTGGTGTCCCTTTACAATGTGGGACTAGCCGCTACACTGGACAGACACGCTCCTCTCACTACCCGCTGTTTTACTGATCGCCTATCTGTCCCATGGCTGATACCTGACCGTTAAAAAATGCAGAGAGCGTTGTGTTTCCACTCCTTTGTTCTGTCCGACATACCTGAAAAAGGTTGTACTCCTCCAGCTACAATCTACTTTAACTATTTCAGTCAGCCTATTGGATGAATCATTCAACCGAAACGGCATTTCAAACTTTCATGTCCGGTCTCAAAAGCCAACCACTTTAAGATATGTCTTTCGCAATCAAGCAAATTGTTTTGCGAATTCTCCGAGTCTTTATATTCATCCATACACTTCCCTATGTTTGCAACGATGCTATCCGTTTGTTGACTCTTGTATTTTTTTGTTGTAAGTTTGAAATCTTTCGTGTGCAAACGCATTTGAGTTCGCCTCCACACGAGGAAATGAGCACTACAACTTCTACTACTATTATTCTATGAAGGTTGATACATAGATGCTAAGAGTTATGATATTGTATTATAGAGGCATTGTGAACTACACGTGAAAGTATGCAATCTGATTGTGTTAGATCTTTAAAAATATATTAAAAAGTTTCAAATATATTTATATTTCTTAAATTGATGGCCTTCTGATGAATGGACTATATTTGTTACCGTTTGAATAAATTGCTGCGTAGCACTGAAATTTGAAGATCAACGATAACATTTTTTAACATTTCAATTGTGCCTGGACACCTGCAATTGATTCAGAATGTTGTTTTATGGTTTTAGCTGTATTACGACAGTGGTTATTGCTTTGTAGCTAGAGTGAGGTGTGTGTTAAGAGTTGTCAAGAAATATTTACTTACTCAATACTTAAGTAATAAAATACGAAGTAGACTATTATCCTCCGAATAAAGTATCATTTTTATTTGCAGATTAAGATAAGACTTGAAAAAATTGTTACACTTTTGCATAAACAGTTCGTAAAATTCATTTTAGTTATATAAACTATACCATACATTAAATAATATAATTTTATTGATCTTCCATGTTAAATGAAATTAAATGGTATTTCTTTCCAGGTAAAGACAGTCTCACGAACAAAAATAGTGGCTCCTACTTTCCCCCAGCCACTTCATGGTCTTCCGACAAAAAAAGCGAAGTAGGAAAGTACTTATTAGTAAAAGCTTATCAAATTCTACTCATTGAGGGAGAACGAGAGATCAAACATACTGACATAAAATTAAGAGGACAAAAAGAAATACATAAAGCAGATTATCAGCTTTAAACATTATGCTGAGCAAACGTTTTGTATTCCGCTGAGCAGACGATGTGAGCTAAATGTAGAAATGCTGGGCAGTAATAGGATTCAGGCACACCAGCATGCTTGTCATTTAATGGTTACATCCACTTAGCAACATTTCTAGATATGTGGAAAGGAGCTGTAAACCAAGCAAATAACATTGTTAACATCTGTAGTGAAGTTTATGGCTTCGCACTTAACAAATTAAATTCATAGGTGGTTCCAAAAAAATATTTGTTAAGTGTCGAAAGACGAGGCAGTCTTTGGAAAAGACCAGAGTAATTCATTTTCTTCGTCATCGACATTTGTTCGACTGAATGTATCATGTCAAAACGTCCAGATCAGTTGCTGATCCTGTCATGTCGTTGGCTGCCTCCCCAAACTTGATGTGTCATGAGCTGATTGTTAGGCATCAGCACCCAGGTACCACATCCATAAACCCAGGCTCCAGATAATGTTGGGTCACACAGATAACTGCAGGACAATATGATGAAACAACAACAAACGTCTTACCAGTCACAAATGTCTCACTTGCTGTAACACTAACAACACAAGTTTAGTTAGTTTAGTTATTGTTACTCCTCGAGGAGCATAGGGCCACAACAACACTAAAGGAAACTGTCTTGTGCTATTCTCAGCACAGAGTGATAAAATGCACCCTGCTTGACATTTTTATTAGCCAGTTAGATTTACTTTTTTTTTGGGGGTGGGTGGGTGGGGGGGAGTTAAAGTAAAAGACAAAGCAAGTCAAAAGACATGTTGGGATTAATTAATAAAAATTGAGTAGTACAAGGAGAGTAACCTCTGTCCCTGCAAGACGTTGTCCTACTCTTGGCATCAGGATACGTTACTCTGGTCACAAAGCTAGGCGCTGGTACTTAGATGCAAGGTTCCAGACAAGAAAGACCCACTGTCAGTAGACCATCATCTCTTCTGCGTCGCATCGCAAGGGCCCTCTGTGTAGTAAGGACAATTGTTCGAAACACCAAAGGACAATTGTGTGCCATACCATCAAAGACCATTCTGTTCCACGTGGAAAGGACAAGGCTTAGTAGCTTATGAATTTTGCAACGTATGGAGCGTGCGATGTATACGTGAACAAGTGTGATGTGTGATGTGTGGTAGTTAACGATAGAGTCCTTACGACTTAGTAGATATCTGGATTAGTGGTAGGAAGATAGGACTAACGGGACATCCTAGATAACTAGCCAAGATAGGAAATTTACATTCGTACTTTAAATTTACAATACAATGCAACTCTGTCCATCCACAAGGGCAGTTCAAGATAGTGCTCGTACTAGGTAATGCATACATGTACATGTTGAAATAATTTCTCTCTCTCACACACACACATTCCCAGCAACAGTACAGTTAGTGACCTTAGATCACCTCCAGTAGAGTTTATCAAGTGAATGGCACGTGGAATGAATGAATTGCGGCGACGATTAGTCCTGAATACAGGCATCGCATACCTACAGCCAGATGACAAGTGAAAACACACATGGCAAAAGATGATCAGAAATATGGAGCTTGTGGGATGCCCTCCAGGTCCCTCTGACTGATTCCAGTGATCTTGGAACAGATATTAACAAGGGAATCAAGACTATTCCTGTTCCCTAGGGAGAGGCTGTGGAACCAAGAAATGAAAGAAAAAGTGATCAGACTTTCAATTAAGGAGTAATAGAACAGAGTGAGGATGACAGAGCTGACAGAGAAAAATCCTACTTTCCTCAGGGGTACAGTCATTGTTGGCTCTTATGGAGGATCATTGTTTGCATTAATGATTCGTGAAAACTTTTGATATTCTTTTATTATTAATAAATATTTGTTTTCACTAAATTGCGTTGTGTTCGTTTATAGGGGATGTGCGCTGAGAGGGTCGAGTCGTCGTGAAATTTTTAATTAGCAATTTAGGTTTATGCCGGCGTGGATGGCCGAGTAGTCGAGAGTCTAGTTAAGGCTTTAACTACGAATCTCCGTCCATCACACGTACCTAATACCCCATAAGTCAGCGACAAGGCCTACCGAATTAGAAACTCTGTGAGAGATTTTGGGAGAGGGGAGAGAATTCTTTTTCACTGAGCCAGCAACTAAGTTTATATCACGGCAAAGCAACGAGTCCTGTAAACAGATATGTCAAATGCAGAGAAAGAACATTGTGCTCGAGACGTGATCTGAACCCAGAACAGCGAATCCTCACATTGTATTGGTGATGGGCGCTAACCGTTGCACCACCGGACCTCATTTAAAGTGCGGAAAACAGAGTTCGACCCTCTGATGTGCGAGTTGTGTGATATGACCTGTGATCTAAAGGAAACAAAATGGGAAGAGACTCATACCAACAAACATCAATGGTTCATTGTGTCTGCTCCGCGGCTTGCGCAAAACAGTATGTCCAACCTCTTCTACCACCTTTAACCTTCGCATCGACGACCTTCTATTCTGAATTCGTGTTGACTACCCCCCGCCACAGACCGTATGTAATACAACATGAGCAAATATCTCTGGGGTTTCGTGGTATGTAATCCTAACAGCATCAGATTAGCTTGGATGTCAGTCTTGTGAGATGTAAGCTATTGATATCTCAATTTGCTGACGAGCTCTTTTATGATTGGCTGCTATTATTATCTCATCAAGCTGACGTTCAAACCCCAAACGATTGCATAATTTGACACCTTGCCGGGTATATGTATCTATATCTCACGGCCACCTAAACGGAAAAACCCTGAATGACGTCAATGAACGACGCTTTGTGTGTGTTGCTGTTGCTGCCCTCTGTTGTCAGAACATT
This sequence comes from Pomacea canaliculata, assembly GCF_003073045.1. Taxonomy (NCBI): domain Eukaryota; kingdom Metazoa; phylum Mollusca; class Gastropoda; order Architaenioglossa; family Ampullariidae; genus Pomacea; species Pomacea canaliculata. The sequence goes on along the minus strand of NC_037602.1, from coordinate 15,261,983 downwards.
TCTTGTGTGGCTGATAGCCTCGGACATATCTGACACTGGACATTTTTTTTCTATTTCGGGAGACAACAAGTGGTAAGCTATCATGTTTCTTTGTTGTTTTGACTCTCCTCAATGGTCATAGCACACCTGTAAGTACACATGAGGCTCGTAAGGTTTGATGTGAGCGATCGAGTGATCAAGTAAACACCACCAAGACTCAGCGGCTGTGTGCTGTCAGACTGCATTGTATTTTTGAGCATTTAAAAGCAGTCTTCACCAGATTATTTTTTCAGAGAAAAATACACGGTCCATATTTTGTAAAACTATTTACATAAATTGACAGAGCTTTTTTTCCTGGCTAATCGACACAACTTACTAAAGTCACTATACTGTCACAATTGTAATCTGTTTCCATAGTTACTGATAGGCAATGGCGCTAACTCAAACTCAAAGAATACACTCTCAATGCCTTCCAGATATTCTCTTTATATGTAGGTTGGTCAAAATATTGGTCACATACGCGTAAGAGTACATTCAATAGTTTTGATTGATTGACTCACATAAGAGCGGTACACCTTGTTAAGCTCAACCAGAAGGTTATATTACTAAATATTTCTAAATTATCGAAATATGTTTAAAAAAAAAATAAATTCAACCAAAGGCTGTACTTACGAAGCGCTGGTAAGTCGGTGCACTAAAGCAAAAGGAAAAATCAAGGGAAAAACATCTTGTCTCCGTAACTAAAAAGGTGTCAAGATACCGCGGATACTGCTTTTTGTTACTGTACACCAGGGAATCATTGCCGCTTCTTATATCCCCAGTAGTAAAGTTACATTCGCGGGGACTGGATACAGCCTTATAACTATAGCCCCTGGAGATTAAACCACAATAAAGGACAGCGAAGCAAAAAGCAAACATAAAAATATTACTATTCGTCTTGTGACAATGATATGGAGCATGTCAAAAGCAAGTTACAGTTTAGGGAGTTATAGTTATAAAACCTGTTTGTTTTTTTTTGTTTTTTTTAAGGCCTTTCGCCCCTCCTGGGGCATAGGCCACCGACTACAACCTTAACTGTTGTCGATGTTTTGGTAGCAATGATTTGTTTTTACGGGGTGGGGGTGCTGGCCCCACGCCCAACCCTCCTCCTTTTTCAGCCGGGCTTGGGACCGTCCTTGGCGGAGGGCAGCCAGCCCTGTAAACAGATGCCACGTGCAGAGAAAGAACAGCATGCCCGAGACGAGAAATGAACTCAGGGCAGCCAACCTTCACTGTATTGGTGACAGGCGCTAACAGCGCTAGCCGTTGCCGGGCCGCCCTTATAAAACCTGTAGCAAAGATTAATAGAAAGAGATTTAGTTCCGAAAAAACAGAATTCTGGCAGATAATTAAAGAGACACTGTGTCCTGTGATATAATGACATTTATTGACATACGCGATACTATGACATTATACTTGTGCGAATGACACGAAAATCAACTTGTGAGTCCCCGGTGTGCTCGCGACTTGTCCAGAATATAATTACGACATGAGACAAATGAATATTACACACCAGTGACACCACCTGTGTATCGCAGTGGTCCAGAAAGATAACAAAATTGTGGACCCCTTTTAATTAATCGGTGTCAAGATCAATATGCACACGATATGAAACAAAAGTCAGTCGATTCAGTTACACCTGACTACGATACTTAGCTGGAGTTGAAGGACAGTATGTTTGTGAACGTGTACTCACGGGTTACTTAGTCCAAGCACGGGGCTTTATTCACTGTTTTGTACTTTACACAAGTGTTTTGTACTCTCGTGATTATGTATTGAGCTTCCTAGAGTTTTCATGACATTGCTATATAACATAAAGACAGTCACTAATGTTACTGATAATTAACAATTTTTCAGCGTGCCTATGGAACAGAATAGACCCTCACAAGAGCACCTCCGTGACAATTTCGAGGAAAGTGGCAACAGAGAACTAGAAAATGACTCTAATAACTGTTATGTAAGTGAATTGAGACCATTAAAAAGTAACGCTAATTTGTTTAGTTAATGTTATTTTATTATATTTATATGCAACACACAGTATGGTAACATACCTGAACAAAATAGCTTTATTCTTTTTCATTTTTGGTTTAATCCATTATAAATCGCTGTCGATAATATTAATTTTTTTCTGTCTCCAAATATGATGGATTTACACACTTAATTTCCTTTTGTAGACAAAATGTCATTAAATTTTTGTCACAGTAGTATAAGAGTAGCAGCACCTGTGGTAATATTAACAGTCGGAGTAGGGTTTTATACCTTTTATATGTTTATTGTTGTTAGCACAACTGTTAACTTAACAAATAGGAAAGGTCGTTTTCAGAACCAGCGTTTTGTTCTGCATTAACTTCATTGTTCTAGTGGTCGTCGTTTTTACAGTAGTCATTCATTCATCAGCAAAACGAATTTTTCAGGCTTTCATTGATCTCACAAGGGACTCTGACAACGAGGATCTTCCTATGGAAGAAGGTATGTGACAACAGACACGTAAACACTCTAATACAGCAATTACTTTGTTAGAGGAAGGAAACTATAAGGAGATACAGAGATTTTGGACTGCCTCCCAGTTAAACGCATAATAATACCTTTACATTCAGTTTGCCTTCATAAAAATGAAGACTTAATTGCTAGATATCAGTTCAACCTACCCAGAAGAATATTTATTCTTGAGTTGAATACCCTTCCCGAGATCATTTTTAAAAAAAAATTGCCGTACTAGCATTATTAAAAGAAATATATTTTCATGTGTTTTTGTGTGTTATTTCCCATTGGTTATGGAAACATTTTAATTTCACAGACGACGATGAGGTAGTCTGTCCTGAGGACGAGCTACGGAACGCAAAGAGTGAGTATTCAATCAGAATCAGTGCCGAGATGTATAATTGTAAGAGAAGGATTTTGTATTTTACCGCTGATGTACCTGTAACAGAAAGAGATTGTGCAATACTACTGACGATTCTTATTTACAGAAAGCACATTCGAATAAAGAAAAACTTGGGCAATTTAAAAAGTTCAGTAATCAATAAACTGTAAAATTATAGCTTTTCATTAAGCCTTTTAATGATGAATGAATTTTCCCAGGGCGTCTGGTGGAAACATTCTTAAAACAAGAGGCGGCTAGCAAAGAACCTGAGCAAAAGCTCGAAGAAGCACAAAGTAGGTGAACAAAGTATAACCCTCGCAACATTTGCAATATTCATGGTTGGGAGGCCGGTCATTTCGCCCCGAAGACCATATCGCCCCACATCCAGATTAAAATCGTCCCAGCTGTATTCATATCTTACCAAGACCCCATCACGAACTTATATATCCTCGTCCGTGACCCCATTGTCCTACCAATGTCTGAATCGTCCCAGGACCAAAAGACGAACCGATGACACAAATCTGTTACCAAACGAGTCATACGTTGTTCGAGCACTGTACATTTGCAAGCTCGAGGTGATTAATTTAAACAGCGCCATTCGAATAAATTCAACCAAGGGTATCTTCTTTGATTCAATCACCATTGTATGGAACACAAATGGCCGCTTGGCAATACACATGCATAGAACATATTTTACAATGGCGCATAAACTTGATTTTCTCTTTAAACACTTTTTTTAAAAAATCAAGATCTTGTCATTTTATTTTGAATTTGTATTTTGACTTTTTGTGTATTGCGGTTAGTCTGCAGTTGGGAAATGTGCTATATATAAATCCCCGCTATTATTATTGCAGAGTGTATAAAAAAATTAACACAGGCGGCTGTTCAAGGGGAACAATGTATGGCTAAATATGTTGGTAATATTCAACGTTATTAGCTACTGATCCTGTCATCGGTGATCGATTCATCTTTTGGGCCAGGGTTGATTTGCCTTTCCGTGTTGGAACGATATATACATATCGCTCATAGCTGGGACGATTTGCAGGCTGTGGGACTATCATTATATATGACTGGGGCAATGTGGGTTTTGGACAAAATGACCGGTGACCCACGGTTGTTGCTATATGCCATGTTGTAAAGACGAAGAAACATCAGCTCCAGAATAAGGGAGGGTAACAGCAATTGGAGTGTAGTAGCAGAGGAAGTAGTTGACATCCTTCCTATGTAACGAAAAATACAGCACGTAGATATGCCAATAATAGAAACTTACAGGAATATAAGGAAATGATTTAATAAGACTAATACAATCCAAAAGATAAGAAAATGGAAAAAATTCTTCCGTATGTTTTTGAAACATAATCTGATCACTAACTGGACATAAACGTGTAAAGTGCAGTAGAAAATACAGGTAAATTTATTAACTTGCCAATCTATTTACCCGTGGATGCTGAGGATATTGAGAACTGCTCTAAAGTCACCCATACTGATAGCTTTAGTTACTGGAGCATGATATTGACTTCATATACTATTTTTTTTAAATATCCTTGTAGAAATTGAACACTTCCTGATCTTGTCAATAGTAAAAAGCCATATAATAATATTTTATTTATGTAAAACAACAAATGATAATAACATAAATATATAGGTTCATTATCCACTCCTCTGACAAAAAATCAGTAAATTGAAGCAGAAGAAATAGGTGTTAAAAAAAGCAACAAACGCATACACCAAAAAAAACCCCAAGACAGCAGCTGCATCATGTTATCACTGGCAAGGCCAGATAAATGTCATTAAGCACCACCTCAAGATACATGACAGAAGAGATCTGTTAGTGCTTGGTTATTCCAGGTGCAGGCTACTCCACAGAGTTGAACAGATTGCTGTCAGGGTCTCTAGACTTAACTGTGCTTGAGGCTGAAGAGCTGTTGATGAAGACACAATTTGAGAGTCTCTCTACCACAGACGAGCTTCAAAGTCCGAAGTTCAAGAGCAAGTCGTGCTTCTGCTATTTGCTGCTTGATCCCAGGATCACCCAGAACCTGCCTTCACGAACCGAGTTACTCAGTATGTATGGACCAGCTGATCAAACAGTAGGAAATAGTTGAATATGTAACAAAGCCAGAGGATTTCGAGAGATATTAGAAGTACATAATTACATGGCGTCCCAGGTAAAACTTTGGTTTTTTTTCTTTTTCGCGCAGGTGACCTAGAAGGTTTTAAAACATTTCTGCTGGCCATATTCTACGTTGGGAAAGGGCAACAGTCTCGTCCGTTTAATCACCTGCGTGACGCACTATCACAGCAAGACACACCAGAACAAGAAGTAATGAACCATCAAAGCCAAAATCAGTTAAATAATTTACTGCATTGATAAATGTTTATGGACTGATGGAGCATTGTTCGTGATCACTTAATTTGTTCATTGTAATACCATTTTCTTACCTCCTCTTTTCTTGTTCGTGGAAACATTTCTATTGTGACACCAATATAGTTCATTAAATGTGTCAAATGCTACTGCAATATTAAATTTTAGGATCATTTTAATGCTTAGTTGTAATGTCGGAATACTTAGAATGTTTTGCATACGTTTGCAGGTCAGCAAGAAAATTCAACGCATTCAAGATGTGTGGGCCTCTGACAGAGGAATAATTATGCTGTATTGTTTCCAGAATCTCATTCATGATGAAGCCTGTGCTCGAGAAGCATGCATGATAAATGCGATTGGTATGGCTTTCTTATAATGTTTACATTTTCAATATTTATGTTTACTGTACTGGTTACATTTGGTGAAGAGAGGGGAGGGAATTGGTGTTTAATAAGCCAGCAACTACATCATGGCTAAGAAGCCAGCCCCATAAACATGTGCTGAGAACAAAATAGTATGCCCAAGATGTGAATGTGAAGCAAGGGCAGCAAATCATCACTGCATTGTCACAAACACTTCACAGTTCCACCACTGGACAACACATATATGGAGGAGAAAATTAAGAACAAAACTCCACAAAGCTGTATGACTTGACAGGTAATTACCTTAACAATAGATCTTTGTGAACCTGCTTATCTATTTCAAAATTCTTCTGAAATAAAATTTAAGATGATTTGATGTAGTTAACAGTATTTCTACTAATCCATGATTTCTATAGGTCTGCAACAACTGACCAATCAAATACAAGGAAGCTACTCTATCATGGAAACGAAGACTCGTGAACAGAAGTGTGAAATGGGTGCTTACCTTTTATACAAAGCTTATAAAATGTTCTTGCTTGAGGGTGAGAAAGAAATTAGTTGTAATGACATGAAGCAGAAGATGAAGAAAGCCATTGGACCACAGAAACTTGGGACTGGAGACTACAATTTATCTGCAAATCATCTAAAAGATCTAACATGAATGCAGCAAAAACACACAATAAACAGAGCTTACACAACTGAGAAAGTCTCAGCAACAGGGAAAAGCTGAGATGAATATAAATAAAACTGGCAACATCTAATTTATGAGCAGATATGGCAATTCGGTAAACAATGAATAAACAAAACTGCAGAAAAGGAAAAAAATTAAGTGACTTTTATTATCTTCAGTAATAAATGTAAAGTGCTAAATTTTAATGGTCAAAATTTGATTATATTAATCTGCTGTGAACTCCATCAGTATTTTTACTTGTATTAGTAGTGGCATTACTGTGGACAACGTTGATTCAAAGATTCTGAGGCATCAATTTTGTGTGTGTGTAAACATTCATGATATAAATAATGGATATATATTTGTCTGCACCATAAGTTTTCATATGTATATGAGTGTAGTGTCTGTTTGAACTTTTGTTTGAAAAAAGCCCAGACAAAAAACATATTTTGTGTGGTTTAATCCTTACGGAAGGCAAGTAAATGTTCAAATAGTGCATGTGTCAGTAGTGTTGTAAGTGCTAAAGTAATCAGCTGTTGAAAAGTAAGAAAATTGTTTTACAAAATGGTTAAAAAAAAACCTAATTCTCTCAATTTCATCTCAACGATGGAATCAATATTAATGAGTTTTTACAGGGTTTTGGTATCAGGCTTGATAAAAATGGGTCACCTATTTGAATATGAACAAATGTGTGTGTGTATAAACATTTGCCAGATTGAGATTCTTGTGCATAAAAAAGTAAAGAAAACATAACTGATAAAGCATGCCAGACAAGCAAAACAAAAATATGAATGTTGTTTATTTACCAAATGTTGGTAGCAAGTTTCAACATTAAAAGCTCTTTCCAGCTCTTGCATCAGCTTTATTGAGAATATGAGAAAAACCAGCTGCTTGTCACATCAAACGAAGCTAAACAATAGCATGGTGAGTAAAAAGTTGTACAAAAATGCTTGATGTGCTAGTTGCTAGTGTGAGACATCCAGCCCTGATAAAAGGCAAGGGACAGAAATGGGATCGACCAGTGGGCACCCTGAGTCTGTGAACCATCTGATATCTTCTGCTATCTGTGACACTATGTCATCTGGACTCTTGGTCCCATCTAGATAAACTGAAATAAAAAGCATACAAGTCACTAACTGCCTGTAATTTCATATGTAACTAATTATTGCCTACAGTTTAAATTCTTAAACATGGACGTCAATATACTTCATGGTTTGCAGGCATTTCAACAGAATGTGAAATAACATAATGTTTAAAAACTGAAAATGTTCCTTTTTGAAGTCAAACTGCGATGGAAAAAAAAAACCCATCCAAAGCCTGTGGAGTTCATTTTTCCTCTGAAACAATATAAACTTCTCCAGTTCAATAGAATCCAGAGAGGTATCATGTTCTAAAGATCCAGTTCAGAAGGCTAGCAGCTATGCCATATACTGTGCAATGAAGAAAACGCTAACAGAAAAGCATGTAAACCTTTAATTAGTCAGTTACCAACATGACGTGGATGAATCAACATGATGACTGTGCATGCTTTGACTGCTATGTTTGAAATTAAAATTTTTAATTAGTTCAACATCATAACAAAGTCATTAAAATCAACTGAATGCCAAAAAGTAAATGGTGATGCATGCTATCTGACTTAAAAGTCACAATGTTGGGTTATTTAATTAAAAAGAGTCATCATCAAGGAGATCAAGCCAGCCAGGATACAACAAACTTAAAAAAAAAAAAAGAAATAAAAGGTAGACTTGGTAAGCAAGTGAGTATAACAAGACAATATGAGCTGACAAAAACTCTTTAGTGCTCTGGCTGAATAAAACTATTAATAAATAAATAATTTATTAATTAAAATATTAAAATGGAATGTAGAATTTAGAGGGGAAAATCTTTAGAGAAACATACTGAAGACATCCAATATTTCAACCAGAGCAGCTTCATGCTTGTAAAGTAAAAAGTGATGATGCTGTCAAAAAGATGCTGCAGATTAAGAGAACACAGTGGTGTAAATTTTTCAGAAAAATGTACTGCGACATACATTTTCTTTGGGGTTGAAATCCTGTAGATTGATTTTAAATTTAATTATGATGTCAATAAAATGTGCGCCAAGTGTTATTTTGAACAGTCTACTTATGTGACAACTCCCCTTGGGAAATGAGATCTTGACCTCTTTAAAAGCATAGAAGAGAACTGCTAGGTTTAAAGCAAAGATGAAAATGGCTATGTTTAAATGCTTGTAAATCACAAATGGATGAGAGCTATTTGCTCATAGTTTTAGTATATAATGTATTTGAATGAAATCTTGAAATAAAGTTTAAACAGAACTGTTGCACTTCAATCAGCCATTAACCAATAGGGTTCCACATCAAAGATTTCTGCATGCATCAGTTTCAGGACATGGAATAAGTTATGCAAATTACAGAGTAACTTCTGGCCATAAGAATGCATAAGCATAGAGACACATACTTCTGACATGTTGGTATGCACAAGTGTGACATTTCAAGGATTAACTTGGAGATGTCTAAAGGTCTACTACTGAGAAAACCTTTTTTCAAATTGCTTAGATGAGCTCTATACAAGACAGCATTTTCCCTGTTGAGTGAACAACCCCATTTCCCCCAGTGAGCTCAACCCAGTGATTTGATTTGAAAAATAAAAATTACACCGTAGCAGACCTTTAAGTGGCTATTTTGGCATTTTAAGATATCTGAATGAATGCATTCATGAACCCAGAACTTAAATAAGGTCATTAATTAAAGGTCATTATAAAAGCCTGATACCTATGTCATGCTGTGCGGACAACTCTGCCTTGTTTTTTAAATACATTGGCCATACCACTTCTTCAAAGTAGCCAGGTTCATCTGGCGGATTATATGTTCGAAAGCTGTGAAAGACGTTGAAAAAAAAAGTATTATTGCCAACATTTATGGGCATAAAGTTAGTGTAGCACTAGTAGTAACTTGCTTCATGCTAACAATGGTAGGAATAAAAGTATAGGGATGATGTTGCACTGAAATACAATTCTACACGACAGTGCTATAAAGATTTCTCACCGCCTCCTGTTTATGCATGTACTCCTGTCAATCTGAATGAAGTACTTTCTGTGGAATAAGTTTGCTAAAACACTGAAAAAATAAAACAAGATCATATACTGTTAGAAAGTTGGTAGACTCCTAGTCTGAAAGAAAAGAGAAGAACAAAAGTGTAAAATTCTAATAACAGAGTGGTTATGAATGGTTAATTTCTAAATTTTAAAAGTTATTACAAAGGTCTATTTCAACTACGCATAAATTACACCACACACACACACACACAGAGTATTCCACTTTGCATTAAAGGCTTGTTTCGACTCTTGTTCTCTCTCAATAAGCTTGTTTCTTCCAAAATCTGAATGACTCATCATGAGTTTTAACACTGCATTTAGAAAAAAAAGTGCAAGATGGTTTCAGTATTTAAATAACACAAAGCTGTATATAAAAACTAAACTGGCAAAACTAAACAGAACAGTTCTCACCAATGGTTGAAAATGAGGAAGCCTTCAATAATCAACAAGGGTACAGTGCCAACTTGTTTTGATGACATGGCATCTGTCATCCATTTGTCTACATCCTGCAGCAATCGATCCATTTCAATAGCATCCAAGGCTGAAACAAAGGAAGGCTTTATTTTTCTGTGTTAATGCCCAAGACCTTGTCAGTTAAACTTTCAGAGAAAGGTGTTATTCTATAATGTTATGTGGGAAGTTATGCCATTGAAACTTCAGTCATTCATGTACTGATTACTGGATGACTAATTGTATAGGAGTAGCATAAATTAATAATATATACAGAAGTCCTAACTCTTATCACATACTAACATTCCCAATTTTCATGCCCATTTAATTGGGGTAGAAGCCGCAGCCTTTCATCCTCAGGATCCTGCAATTAAAACACATAACTCAATTCAGAAAAAAATGGGAACTTGTGATAACCCTCGTTATCAGAGACAAACATGATTGCATTGGTTCTGTAAATAAGATCAATGAACAAAAATCTTACATCATTGCTTTAGGTTAAACCAACCAGTCTACGAACAAATGAACTAGGCCAGTGTTTTATCTTTTAAAATAATCATAAAATATCATACCATAAAATATGCATCCTGGGACATTATGTTAGCATTAGGAAACAGATTTTTCAATTTTTCTGCAGCAGTTGATTTCCCTCCATTTGTGACCCTATATTACAAAGCAACATTCAACCGAAGATTACAAAGAAAATCAGATTTGTTGCTTTAAAATTAGCTTCTGCAGAGAAATGTTTCAGAAGAGTTACAGAATAGGGAATTAAGAGTGTACATTGTCTTAAAGCAAAGTATTGCTATGGTTAAGAAAATACTGGTATTTTAGGGGCTTGATTGCAAATATGTTTCTGCCTATTAAATAAGTGCAAAGAGCTTTCAGTTTATCAATAGAATAAAGGAACTGAAAACACAAAACTATTGTAACTTTTTATAGTTTGCTGAACGTCCTTAGCCATATCTGCTCAGCAACTTAAACACAAGCATGAACATGAATATATTTATACAAAAATCTTACCCACTTTCACCTTAATAAAAATCTAAATAAACCAGATTTCAACACAAATCAAAATATTTACTTTCTATAACTGTTAATGAAGTTCTGGTTCAGCAGCATAGTAACATACCCACTGATTCCTACAACGAGGAAAGCTGGAACTTTCTTCTCTGTTAGTGTCGTTAACTTGCTGTCTGTCATCTTTGTTGTAGTATTCTTATTACACTGAGTAACAATGTTCTGAGTTTTGTTTCCACAAAGAGGGGAAATAAATGCACATAGATAATAGCTACTGCAGTGGCAGAAATAAACTCTTGTTACAAAGTACAAAAATTAAAGGGCAGGTAACTAACAAATAAATCAATAATCGGCTGATTATTTGTCACAAAAAATGAAGCTTAGTAAGCATCCAATCAGTCAACAAACTCCTGGTGGTCTGGTTCACGCGAAGCTGTATCCTCATTCGATGAGTTAGCTTGCAAACCAAAGGCTACGGTATTATCGGCGTTGTTAAGGCGTGTTAAGAAAGATGATAATAGTTTCTTATTGAGATGGTCAGTCTGTGTTGGCTTTCTTTCGCAAGTTTCTTCTTCTCTCGTCGCATCTACAGTCTGCTCAACATTCTCAAAACTTGACCTAATTTCATCTTTCAGTTCTCGGAGATGTAGTTCAGTTCCAGCGAGTTCTTTGTTTTTGTCATCCATATTCCTCAACCACGCATCCCTGTATGGACGTTGTGCGAGGGTAAAACTCCACCACAAAGTATAGACACCACAGATATCTCTAACTGACCCTTAATTCCTATTGACCAGATTTCTGCACTGACAACGGCGTGATCTGTCAGCGGAAATAAGTATGCTTCCTCTTAACGTGGGCACAAACACCACAAAAAAACTCCCAATGTTGATATCTCTATATGTTTCATATCCAAGTCAATTTAAATGTATTAATTTATATTTATATGTTTCTATCGGTCATACTTTCACAATGTCTGTTTACATCAATGTTTATTTTCCAAACTAACTCGCATGTTTTATTTCTTTTCAGAACCAAGCCACCTGAGGATAAACAGCAGTTTAGGAATATCGAGCTGATACAGTTGGTATTTCCTTCCACATGTTTTAAGTATGAAAACAAGAGACTAACCCTCCTGGGGATTAGAGACGATCGGTAAGAAAGAGTAATGAACGTATCTTTTTAAAATTTTCATTTGCTAAAATTTAACATGCAGTTAAAGCGTGTATTTGTCTTTACAAGATAAATCATGACTCAGGAAATAAATGAATGAAAGCAAAAAACACGAATCCCTGGTCTTTGCAGCGAACTGATATGAAAAGATTATTTTTTCCGAACTAATTAATTGGCGTTTCTATGTTGGGCACATCTTATAATTTTCAAATAAGGTATCTCATTTGCAGGCTTCCTTATAATTTTCAAATTAGGTATCTCATTTGCAGGTGAAATCTTGTTGGGTTTTGGATCTGTCAATCTTTGTTCTCGCATTACACTACTATTAACTACCCAAGTGTCAGACTCGCACATTTTAAAACTTTTTTCACCATAAGTGTAACTTTATGAAGTTCCCACAAAGATGATTACAGTTTTACTATAATATTTAATTATCAAATATTGTTAACTTATTTATAAGAAAATTTTATGAGTAGAGTAATGAAACTGTTAAGTTTAGTAATGCACATATTGTAAATTATGTGAGATCCTTTTGTACTAATTTGTAGTCAATTACCATTAACTGATTTTCTGTTAGTGGCGCCTGTTTTAGATCAAGAGAGAGAGAGAGAGAGAGAAAAAAAACAAAATTATTACAAATAATTGTGGTAAATTTGTTGCAATAACCAATTTCATAAAAGGTGTTAAAAAACCCCAAAAAGTTCTTGATATGTTCGCTAAAAGTGAATTAAAGCTCAGGTACTATGAAAGAATTTTTACATTTCATTACCTAACTCACATCTAAATATTGCTTGTATGTTCCTGGCTACGCAAGTCAATGGTTTCAATAATTTTTCTTGTTTATAAAGCAGTCTTTTTTTTCCCCAACACATCTACAAATTAAATTTTGTGAATGTGTGTTTGTGAATGTGTTAGGGTTATGTTAGCAAGTAAAATCTTACATTTTTACAGGCTATTTGCATGCAATCATGCCAAAGAAGTTTAAAGGAGAGAATTCTAAAGCAGCTGAAGCCCGTGCACGTAAAGAGGCTGTCAAGCAAGCAGAAACAGAGCGCAAGCAGAAAGAAGAGGAAGATGCTCTCTGGGCAGACGAAGACAAGCATGTTCAGAGAAAACAACAACGAAAGGCAAGAGAAAACTTAAAAAAGGAGTGTAACACGTTACAAACAGATTTAAAAAAAAAGTACTTTACAGCTTACATAAGTACAGTTTGAGCAAATGTGATTGATTGGCCCATAGTTTTGTGCTAGTGGACAGGGTTTTAATATATTAAAAAGTCTAATAGTTTAGTACAGCAGAAGAATAAATATTTTAACATTTTCTATCCTATTACATATTTTGCTATTAAAGAAAAATTTGTTTTCAGTCATACATTTAAATATGGCCCAAAATTAAAAGTCAAGTGAGAAAAAGACTTGGATTTAAAGAAGTTTGTCAGATATCATTCTCTTTCCTACCACAGGAGACTAAAGAGAAGAAGCGAGTGGAACTGCTGGAGAAGAAGAAAGAACTGCAACGATTGGCAGATGAGGAAATGAGCCAGATGAAAGGAGCTAAGCAAGACACTCTGAGCAAGCTGACTCGTGCCCAAATACAGGCAAACAGGGAAAGATTAGAAGCAGAAGGTATGTCTTACAATCTGCACATTTTATGCAGTTCTGAATAGTGTACTTTGTACAAAGTAAAAAGTGAAGATGAACCATTCATGATTTTATTGCAACTGTCATCAAAGTAATCAGAAAATATTTATTTTCTGTCCTGCTTCAATGCAGATTTCAGATTTATTACTGATTCTGTAAAATTAAGAAGGCTTTGTTACAGGATGTAAGTATATTTTTTATCTCATTTACAGCTGCAGCAGCAGCAAAAAAAGAAGAAGATCTCCCATATGATGAAAAGCCCATTGAAGAAAATTTGAATCGTATGGTAATTGAGGGTGACGAAGCACGTACAATCGATGAGGCCATTTCAGTCTTGAGGTAAGCGTAGGCTTACAGCTTCTTAAAATAGATGTCTTTTCTGAGACCTTTTTACAAGATGAGGGTACATTATGAGGTATTTTTACATTAGAAAGTGCCTTTCAGAAATAAATGCCCCTCCTATGATAGGATACCTTTTTATCTTTCCAGGTCTGAAGACGTGACAGTTGACAAGCACCCAGAGAAACGAATGAAAGCAGCATACAACAAATTTGAAGAGGAGAATTTGCCTCGGCTGAAAGCTGAGAACCCTAACATGCGACTTTCACAGCTGAAACAGATGCTGAAGAAAGACTGGATGAAGTCCCCAGAAAATCCTATGAACCAGCGCTCGGCAGCTTTTTAATGTGAATGCAATAGTACAGCTGCCTGGGCATCAAAAACGAAAAAAAAAATACGTTTGTCAGTTCCTTGAACTTCCTTATGCTTGAGTTTTCTTAATGCATGAAGGTTTCGGGCCTGTTGCAGCTGTTTTAAAGATCTTTAAAGTCTTGAGTTTTGTTAAATGTTGCTCTTTTTCCCTAGCTTATTTTCAAAGACGGAACTGATAATGATACAGAATATGAGGCAGGCAGGTGACTGCTGCAACATGGCGTTAAACATAAAGCTGACAGAACTTTAAATCTGCAGTTTCTTGTTGCAAAATATGGAGGCATTTGCACTCATGTATTTCCCTAGAATGTATCCTTAAACATGCCCACGGTGCTGTTAACATTGCCATTTTTTTTTTACAAATTCCACTATATACTTTGATGGAAAAAACTTTTGATGCACATAAACGTTTGGTGGCATATGCACACTCTGGTTTTTATGCACTCTTCTTTTAATGATAAGGATATTTCCAGCTTTAAAATGTACTTGATGTCATCAGCGATAACTTATTCAGTGATGTTGACTTATATTCGCACTGTGTGCTTAAAACTTGTCTGGTTGACGTTTTTTGCATGGGTGTGAACATGCGTACAGTTCTTTTTATATTTAATATTAAACCAAATCTTCATGATTTATTCCACTGTTCTGGAGATACATAATGTTCAGATCACCACAGCAATACTCTCTAAGAAATACAAATCTTGAGACAAATGAAACAGTTACCTAATTTAAAATTGTGAAAATAACTAGCACTTTCTAATATATTTGTCTTCTAATGCAGTGTGTGATACCTTTACAGATAATATCCCTTAACATCATGTGAATAGGTTTTATAAAGTCCAGTGTTAAAGATGAAAACGGGCATGTGTTCTTGACTGCAGACATGATTAGTACTACAAATCTAAATAGGTCAAAATGCATGAACATACAATACTTAGTTTAATATACACTTAGATGGTCTTCTTACAAGTCACAAGTTAAATACCAA
This sequence comes from Pomacea canaliculata, assembly GCF_003073045.1. NCBI lineage: Eukaryota > Metazoa > Mollusca > Gastropoda > Architaenioglossa > Ampullariidae > Pomacea > Pomacea canaliculata. The sequence continues at coordinate 15,246,629 of NC_037602.1, read as the reverse complement.
ATTATTTCTCAAAATAAGTCAGACTTGCTTGAGTTCCAGGAGCAGTGGATGCACAGGGTTTAACAATGATATGAAACATTAAGCGCATTCATTCCCTTCACTAGTCCAACTGGTCAACTTGTACAAGTCTTTGGTGAGACTAGATAGACTAACATCATTAAGTTTAAGAATATTCTCTTTAATCTTATAAATCATAATGTTCTAAGCATTAGAGCCTGCTATAAGTCATTGATACATTAGCTTTGAAATTCATTTTGTTGAAATTTTTAACACTTAATGCATTTACATGCAGACATTCTTGTTTCACAAAGTCAAATTAGTTCTGGTTTTCTTTTAATATATCACAGTCATTTTTTTTTTCAAAAATACCACCAGGGTAAGACAAACATTAAAAGTGCCTGTGAAAAAATGTCAACATGCAAAATGGCAAAGGATCTAAAGCTTTATAAACAAAATGTGACATAAAACCTATATACAAAAACATTAAAAATATCTCAGATATTGAGGTTTTTTTTAAACAGTGAAGTTCACAGTTCTCATCAGGTGCTTCCAGGAAAGACAACATCTTTAATTTTTGCTGTAAATCATAAGGTTCATGGCTTGGTGATTAGTGTAATTAACTTTGGAGAAGAAGGTTGGTGTTTTGAGGCTGGTGGGAAAAGTCAACCTGTCTAGCAAAAATGGATATCTTGATTATCAAGTAATACAAAGGCAGTGCTTCTTTTTTATTATAAAAGCCCTTTAACCAGCTAACTGCGAATTTTACGTTTTTAAATGAGACCACTCTTTAGAAACCCATTGAAACAGTTTGCATGTACACTACATGAGAGAATGCTTAAGCCCCAACTCCGGATTTGACAAAAGTACACTGCAGTGAACATACAGTGAATTGCCCATTTTGAAATTGAGATTAATACTGTACTATGATGATAAACACAATCATAACATGAAAACATGTGTTTGCATAAAAGAAGTTTTGTAATTTCATTTGAAATGTGGAGTTTTTCATTGAATTTTTTTACATAAGTTGAATTTGCATGTGCATGCATGCATATATATACACCTAAATGCTGCCTCACATCTCTCAGCATAAAATTTATGGAACTTCAGTACAATTGCTAACAAACTAAAAACAAGATACTGTATACATATATCTGAAAGTCACACTGAACAAAACGAATCCTTAACAACTGTTATTGTTGTGGACAATCACAGCAGATATCATGAAATGGCATTGCACAGTATTCTGGGACAGTAGCAAATTTATCCCATGCTCTTTCCTTTGTAAGATGAAAGTAGCTTTGTTTATTTTAAGTTTATTTTAAGCCTCTTCTTCTTCAACCTTTTCTCCAGCCTTCAACTTGGCAATTAGCTGCAACAATAAAACAATACTATCTCAGTCTAGTCATAAGTGTATCATAAGTCACATTAACATATAGTTTATGGCCCAGAAAGTAAATAGTTTTTATGCACTGAAAATGCAGAGACTGAATTAAGTGTACTTCCAATTTAATATATAAAGTGCTACATAACCGAAGTTTCCAAACCTGTTTTAGTATGTATATTGACAATTAATAAATAAAAATATTTAAGTTACACGTACTCCTGCTGTACTGCATGCTATTTCATGCAATTCAACAGTCTTAACCATGTAAAGAAAACACATTTCTTACAATCTTACTAAAAATAAAACAATCATGCTAAGTAAATGCTCATTTTTGTGACAGTTCAGAAACGCCTTACCGACTTAAGTCGTGCTATCTCCTTATTGTCAGCATTCTTGCTGGCATCATTTGTGATAAGCTTTACTCGTGAAGCATATCTGGGGCAAGAAAAGGTTGATTATTTCATAAGATCTGATACTGTCATTCACAAGAGAGAAACCAAAAGGACCCTCTATTAATTAACATAAAAATATTTATTATTTAGACAAATAAGAATAAGAGAGAGAACAAAATTAAAATGTCTTATCTTTTTGTAATGGTAATATTTTATCATAAAACCACAAACATAGGCTTAATATTTCTTTCTCAGGCCACGTCCATGCCCTGCTGTAAAGACACTTGTCAGTTCTGTAGCTACGCTGCAATTAGAACATGTCTACATGTCCAAAACAAAAAACCCCCAAAAATCTTCTCTGATGAAGTGACTCACGTGAGGGAAGTAACAGTCTCATCCATGTTGTAGTCAGCAGGAGAGACATTGACAAACATAAGTGTTTTGGCATTGCCACCCAGAGAGTCTTGCATGAGCATCGTCAGCTTGCTATTGCGGTATGGGATGAAGGACTGTTCACTGCTTAGTGCTGAGATGACATCACCCAGTGCAGACAGAGACTTATTGATTGACATAGCTTCCTGAAACAATAAAGAAAAGAGATGTTTTATGTGATGTTAGTGAACAAATATTCATAGACCAACAAGCCTTAAGTGACCCTGTGATATCTGAGACTTTCACAGCAAATTGACATTTAATATCACATTCAATGGCATGTCTCATGTGGATTTTAAATGCTTTTACTGACATTTTGCGGAGTCCATTCCCTCTTAAACACCTCATTATTATATACTATGACAGTAATATTTAAACACATCCTCTCATTACTATACTATGACAGTGACATTCAACTGAGTTCATTTTCCTTTAAACACATCTTTTAATTACACTACTACAGTGATATTTTGCTGTGTCCATTACCAAACAAATCCCCTCATTACTATCATCACAACATTCTACAGTCCATTCCTAATTACCTGAGTCCATTCCCCTTTAACCACATCCCCTATTTACTATAATATTGTAGCCGGCATGAACCAACTCATACCTTTAACTGTTCAGCAGTTGCTCCAGTTTTGCCAACACGTTCACTACCTGCAAGGTCCACCAGGCTGAGCTACAAAATAAAGATCAAGAACTGCTACATAAAACTAAACTTTAAAATAATCAAATTCAATCTATGACATATTACGATGTGTGGCAGTTGTTAATCATGAGCTCTGAATAGGTGAGAACATAGCGGGCAGAGGAAGTGTTGTCTTTATCTGATTTTTTTTTTTTTAAAGTATAAATAAAAGAATGCATCCATGTATATGCCTGTGCTTAAGTGCACCCATGGGTGCTTAGACATGGTTCAAACATGCATTTGGATACTAACCATGGTTTTATTGAATGTATATAGCAATCATGTTATGTCAAAAGTAGTTTTGTTCACATCAGCACTCAGATGCACTGTATTGTACTTTTTTTGTATATTAGGTCAGCATCAAACAACTGCCTGGCAGACAATTGCATAAATCTTTTGTTTTCTGAGAACAAGCATGCCCTTACAAACTTATGCCCATGTACTCATGTAAATTGGAATAAAGTTGCTTAACAGATCCTGTCCATTGTCAGTTGATAGGTTGGTGATAGGTTTTATAGTTGAGGATCAGAAATACAGGCTTGAAAAGCAGTGTTGCACGAAGGTGTGCTGATCCAATAGCAGTACACTGCTGAATGTAGGCATATGCAGAAGTAGAGACAACTCTCGCCATTCTTATGCTTTACTTAAAAAAAACTATTTTTCTTTTCCATGTGAACTATGATTTATAACTGCATATAATTTCTGGGACTGTTGCAGCAGCAGTAATAATCCTGATTTTTTGCAAGTGAAGTAAGTGTTTGCAGTATGGCACACTACATTATTTGTTTGCTCATTAAGAATTTCATATTTTTACAATCATTTTTGTAAAGAATCCTTGCCAGAGAGGCTAACTTTTTGTCTTTGTGGGAGTGGGTTGAACTTTTGACCTCATCTGTCATTTACTACAGAGATTATGACTGCATATGCCCCACTTGTATACTCAAGGAAGTATGGTGAATAAAGAGTCAAAGCATAGTACACAATTTTTTCAGCTGGCATATGATTGCATTGACTGCAATTTGTTTCTTGGGCATGCATTGTTATGTCACAGAAATAAATTGTTTTTAAAAAATTATTACTTATATTTAGCTATGTATACATGTTTCTTCACCTGCTAGTCTCTGATCTTCCCTTTTCTTTCTTAAAAGTCTATTGGGGTGCAAAGTTTTTTTCTTATGCCTGAATAAAGCTCAGTGCAAATACTATTGAACAATGAATATTTTACTGCCTTTTTCTTCCCAACACTTGATAACCTCAATAAATTTACATGATATTTAAAAAAAAACTCCTATGATCTCCCTCGCTTTCTTATACAGAAGTTTTCTTTCTCTTACAACAGAGGATGACTGCATTACCATGAACGTAGTGGTCTTCAAGGCAACCATTCTATTGGTTAGACAATGGAAATGAGGTTATTTGCAAGACATGTAAAATTTGGGACATGGAAGTTTGCTAATTATTTTGTTCATTTTTTGTAACCATAGTTTTTTTTTTAAATCCAAGACTTAAAACATTTGTTGACATCTTGGACTATGTCTACCACTGATCACTGATGAGTTTTGAGAAATCAAAGCACTGTGTTACGTGTATATACAAACCTTGCCCTTTGTTATGGTTCCTGTGGCCTTGTTAGTACTTTCCATCACTATTCCAATGACCAAGTGTGATCGAGAGCTCTCGCTGTTCATCTCTGCACAACAGTAATAGAGGATCACAGACATAATGAACACCATACAAACAAATTTAAAAGAAACCCCATTATTTTGATGCTACATGGTTTGCTTGAAAGGATATAAGGCAATATGTTGAGGACATTCATAACAAGCTTGTCAATCATGCACCAAAGTAAGAATAACACTTGAATGTATATAGTTACAGATAAGAAATTTCTGAAGAAAATTAACTGCATTTAATTTTAATTGTATCAACTCTGTTAAAATAAATTCTTTTCTGCATTGTTAGGCATTATTTTTTAAGATGTTTTGCATGATGTTTAAAAGATTTCAGCAACATTTATATTTTAGAATAGAGAATGACTAGTGGTTAAGAAAGGGAATTAAAACTGACTGGTGGAAGCTGTATGCCTGTTCTTGGAGCCTTCCTCGAAGAGAGAAAGCAGTTCCTTGGCATTGCTGGCAGCTTTGATAGCTGCTCCTTGTATAAAAACCATTCCCTTCTTGTCTTTTTTTATCTCCAGCTTGTCCTGGTGCATCAACATGAAAAAAACATAATGTACTAAAATACTGTTTGCTCAAGACAGAATGTAATACTGATTATAAAGGGCTGCTGTCTTTTTATCAGGGCGGTCAGGTGGCCAGTGGATAGCGTATGTTACCAATACACCGAAGGCTGGCTGTCCTGGGTTCAGCTCTCAGTTTGGGGACGCTGTTCTTTCTCTGCTGGTGGCATCTGTTTACAGGGCTGGCTGCCTTGCCGTGATATAGTTTGAGCTGCTGGCTTGGTGTAAAACACCAATCCCCCTCCCCCCTCCATCTTTTTATAAACAGTCTGGAATGGCTTTGTCTAGCACTTAAGTTTTGAAGTTTCCTTTTAATTATTTTTGTTTTTGTTCATGATTCATACAGATTTTAAAACTTCTGAACTTGTGGTTGCTAACCATGTACTTTGTGTCTCTCTCTTAGACATATCCTGTTGTATTTTTATCTTAAACATCAGTGAATACTAGTTTTAGCCATTAGAAAAGGCGTATTTTGTAGGAGTCTGTAAAGAGAATTTATTTTTTGTCCTTTAAATATTGAATACCTATACTTCAGCCAGTATATAACTACATATATTTATACAAACATATATGTACATAGGGTAAAAGCTGATAAAAAAAAATACCTCTTCATATGATCCAGGTTTAGCAAATAGGTCAATCAACTTGTCATTGTACAGCTCCAGCATGTAAGCAGAGACAGACATGTCAAACTTGGCCCTGTGCAATAGGTATGTTAGGTGTACATCATGAATAAAATGAGAGGCACTAGAAAATATAAGAATAATGTGATGTTTTATTTTTACAATTTCTTTGCTGTCAATTTAATCAAATGACTTTTCTATGTCAACAATGAATTTTGCTTTTGATTTATTTTAAACATGACACAATCACTTCAGTTAAAAGGAGCTATAACATTATCTGCAGCTTCAGCTGTGGAAGAGGGTCTAGTGTCAGAAGCAGTCTCATTGATCTTACTTGTTCTCCTGTGCAAGCTCAAAGATACCCTTAAAGGCCCGAGGGGCAACGCCTGGAAAGTTCTGGTCACGATCACCAATCATGGTAAATGTCTTGCCAGAACCAGTCTGGCCATATGCAAAGATGCAGACATTGTAGCCATCTACTGCTGACTGGATAAGATTCTGGAGAACAAGACAAGGGCTTGACATAAATGTGATGGTTGTCTGTCAAATGGATCCTTGCTGTGTATTAAGCATGACAGCAATTGACCAGTTCAAACATGTCTAGCTGTTTATCCAATATTGTGACAAATCCCACTGTGCAAGAACCCTATAAGCCCCCATCTTATTTAAAACTTCTAATACAAAATCAAGGATAACCTAGATAACTTTATATAAAAGAATAACATAACATAGATTTGTGAATGTTGAGATATTGTAGAGAACCGTAACTGCTGATAACAACTCCATTTTATTCTTACTAATAATCTAATTCCAGAGCCTTTCTCTTCAGTCATAGGCAACAGCCTTCACTGAATAAAGTCAAAGCCAATTCCAGTGCTTTTCCTACAGAACAAAATTCCAACGGCCATCTTCCATGATCCTCATAATAAATAGCATCTTTTAAAAGGATTCAGTAAAACTTACGTGTGTATCTTCAAAAACCCTTTCTTGTGTGACATCTTCCATAAAGATTTGATCAAACTGGAATTCTTTTAATCCACGCTGTGATGCTATTTGAATTGTATATTCATCTGGTGATTTCACTATTGAGTGATTGCCCTGCATGGATGTCCATTAAAAAATCAATCATAAACAAACCATCTTTGTAACTATTTTCCAATATCTATCAGAGGTTACTTCTCTTTAACACTTTACAAAACGGGATTTCTTGCTCAGCAGTCAAAAGTAGATGTAGCGTTTCAACTATAAAAAGTAAAAGTGTAAAATCATCAGCTAAAAGATTACTTGCTGTATGAACTAGAAGCGCTGAGTAACAATTTTACAACATCCCTACAATAGAATGAATATATTACAGTGATAAAGATAAATACTTCAGCTTTGCAAGATTATTAAAGAAGAAAAGAAAAACAGCAGCTGTGTGGAAATAATTTAGCCAACTCACTCGCTCTTTTTCGGAAGAGCTAAGAGGACGTGCACGGCAGTACACTCGAATTTTTCCCTTCATATCCTCAACCATGTTGTAATATTTCTTTCGCAACACCTGTGAATACAGAATTCTTGTTATGATTGCTAGAAATATCAGCAAAAGACATTCAATAAAATTATGGATGATCCTAAATGTTTCCTCAAATTAAAAAACCAATACAGAGAAACCAATGCAGAGAAAGCAAAGAGAGAGAAAAGCATGGCAAAGCCTTGACCTTTTTTGTGTTGGGGATTGGGCAGTGCAAGGAAGGAAACTTGAAGAAAACCTTGATAAAACTATTTTAGTATTGTACTTACTCTCTCACTGTTGTAGTTCTCTGTCAACACTCGGTTCTCCTCAATCAGCTGTTTGACTTCTGCTTCAAGGAATTTAACCCTGCTTGCAGCTTCTGCCCCCTCCTTGGCTGCTACACCCAACATAGCAAGTTCCTCTCTCAGCTTCTCAAGTTCTGCCTCCATCTCCTTGTTTTCCTGTAAGCATTTTTTTATGGGAGCTATCATCAGATTTGTACAAGATTTTGAGCCAAAATCTGTAAAAGTGTTCATATTTACTCTGAAAAGAGGATTTCTTCCAATTATTAAGGCTTGGAGCACACAGCTAGTATGCTAAATACATGCATGAATTTGTTCTCACCTGATAATATCATTGCTTTTATGAAGTGTATGTTTGAATTGTTTAAATCTGACATCTTAAACTGTGAAAAAGCAACAGCAGCCTGTTGTTCTTTCACTTCATATAACTACCAGATCTTAATTCTCTCATTTAATGTCTTTTGCATCATTCTCTTTTGGGAAGCAGAATGAGCTTGCTACCCTATCTTGTCGATGTTGTCAATGTGATGGTTTTTGTGATGGTGAGATTCACAGCAAATTTTAAATACACAAGGTGGTTGTATGCAATTTGTGCAGACTACCTACCTTTTCCATAGCCTTGAGGGTATCATTCCTCTCCTTGATTTCCTGTGACAGTGCATCATTGCGTCTCTGTTCCGCTTCTAACTTTTTCCCCAGCTCTTTCAGAATCTTTTCATGACGCTTCTGAAGGTTCTTCTGAAAAATGGATGTTATAAGAAGGTAGATGATTATCTTAATAATAAGTATGATGACCACTGTGCCAGCTTAATCTTAGTTTTCCTTATTCTCATGTTCATGCACCACTGGTTTGTCATAGATTACTTTCTTTTTCCATAGCCAATAGAGCATAGTCGAAGGTCATCTGTTTGCTCTTAACTGATTTGTCTTTTTTTCGTTGTACTTCTCCCATTCAGGTGGCAGTGTGCCATCATTAAAAGGTGATAACTACTTCTACATGACGCTATTCAAGCTTTGCAATCTCACAGTTTTTGAGGAAGAGATTTTGCAAATGTATTTGTTGAATAAATAAATTGCAAGTAGGACTGACTTTTTGCCAGTAAAATAATACAATATTTTAACAATGCACTACAGGTTAATCCCTCCTCCATTAAAGCACAAGTCTGTCAGTTAAGAAAACTTTGTAGAACCACAGCAGAGATATTGTGCAAGAAGTCCAAGATGCAAAACTTTATGCAGTATGTTAAATTACATTTGATTACCCATCATGTCCAAAAGTAAATCTTTAGAAGTTTGTCAAGAAGCTTCTGGGGGCTGGGTAAATATGCTACATACTCCCCGGATACTCATGACATAGTACCAAAATGTCCCCCTTCTTCCTGTGCTACTTGGGAGAGTAATCTGCATTGAAAACGGTGGATATTTGATCTTTGCTCCACAAACTCACATCAGCTGCTGTCTCAGCACCAGCACCCTTGACAACACTCCCACGGCGTGCTTCAGTCTCTAGCTGCTGTATACGAGCATTTAGGTCTTTGATTTCCTGCTTGAGTGCTGTACTGTCTTCACTGCCCTTTGGTGGAGCTTTGGTGCTTGCCTTTACCTGTAATGATATGACTCAAAGATCATTTCCATTCACTTAAAATACTAAATATTAAAAATACTGTTGATGATGACATGAATTGTAAATTACGGAAGCATATTTTTTTTGTAGAACAAAGTATTTATAGACAACACTGTTTCTGCAAGCTGCTACTTCCATTATTGTTCCTATGTTAAAGTGTCAAAACAAACTTATTGTGGGTCATTTATTTTTACTTAAAAAAATTATTTTCACAGTCTTTCACAACACATATGCAAGATGGGATATGCACCAAACAGTGTTAACATTATGAAAGGATTGGAGCTGCACATATACAATAACACAATGATATAGCCTTAACTCACAGCAGTGGTTGTAACAACACTCCCAGCCCCAGCTGCTTGCAGTTGTTTTATCTAAACACAAAAAAATCCAGACAACAGCAAAATGAAGAAACACTTAGGCTTGATATCTTTTGTCCCATGCTCATCCCCAGTGAACTTTGCCATGAACTTAAGCCTTAACTACTAACAAAGATACAGAAGTGAGGCCTACTCCTTGCTTAGGCTGCATACAGCACAGATAAAGACCTCTAACTAAACTACAGTTTTATGTAATTCATGGACAGAAATAAACAGCAAAAGTTCTACTTAAATAAATGTTTCATGACTTTCGTATGCTGAACTGACTTTGTTCTCCAGAGCCAATGTCTGCAGCTTCTTCTTGTCCAACTGATTAGTAAGTTCCTTAACAGCCTTGTCCTTTTCTGATCGTGCAGCCTTTACCCGACTCTGAGACAATGCACATCAGATTAAAGTATTTACTCAAAAGTTTTCCCTTGGATTTCTTTACACAAAACATGATAAGCATGTGATCTCTCTCATCAAGTACAGAAATATTAAAGAGAGAAATGCGTGAATTATTACTACTTTTTAATAATTTGGCAATGAGCATGTTGAGCATTATCTTCTATAGTGCTGTAGAAATATCTAGAGCCAAGTTAGTATTTTAATATAAATTGGGATATCTTATGAAAGATGCAAAAATACCATGAGCGCTGGCTTCCTGGCTTACTTTTGAGAGACTGTAGTAACACTAAACAGCTGCCTACCTCGAGGTCTCTGTTAACAGCTCTTTGAGCCTCAAGGGCTTTAACAGCAGCCTGCAGCTTGGTCTGCATCTCAGTAACTCCTGCTGCTTCAGTAGTAGATGAAAGTTGTAGTTCTTCTTTCTCCTTTTCCACCAAAGCCTGCAATTATTATCAAAAATTAAGAAAAAGAAGTGTTTGGGGTCTAATATGACATTACTTTCTGCTGAAGGCATTGTATGCAGCAATCACTAAAGTCATTTCATAATTGTATGGAAACACTTCCACCCAGCAGGTCACTTTCAGCAATTTTGCAACAGGATAAGCACTCACTATTTGATTTTGCAGATTCTTGATTTCCTTGGATGTATCCAGTGGAATATTGGCCAGCCTCTCTTTTTCTAAATCCTCAATTTTCTTTTTCAATTTTGCCAGTTGCTGAAAGAACATTATTAAGCACTATGAGAAGGTTTTTCATGTTACATGAGCTGCCAATGTAAGAAAATCTCAATTGTTAAACTATTTACATGAGGACACACTATATGATGATACACACACACTTTTGACAATTCAATGCATTTTGGAGTAAAAGCACTTTTTGTCATCTCATTCAAGACAACTAGAGATACCTTTTGCTCCTCATTCTTTCTAAGACATTAAAAACTCGACAGGTTTCCTCACTGAGGATATTACAAATCTGACAGCTATATCACCTCTTCTTTTAAAGTCAGCTTGCCCTCCATCACTGCCTTGACTTTATTCAATGTGGCTTCAGCCTCTGCCTGCCTGTTGAGTACCTCTTCTTGAACCTCCAATACTTTTACTTGCAGCGCTTCCATCTCCTGGCGAGTCAACTCATGGGCTGCCTGCTCCTGCTGAAGACTTTCCTGCAGGCTGTTCACTTCTGCTTCTAATTCAGAAACCTCTTTGGTGTCCTGAAAGTGAACGAAGTCCATTTTAGTTGGTTCCATAAATTTTTTCAACTATTTTTGAAAGTATCTAAATGATCTCTGTTATGTTCCTTATTTCTTTATTAAAAGAAACTGTCTTTTACCATCTCTAATTTTAAGTCCCATGTAATTGCATGATTCTTCTATGATTAGATATGTAATGTCTGGTCATTGTAGAAAAACTGGTCATCATTCTTAAAATGATCTCACCTGAAACAATGGAGTTACCTGGGCTAGTCCTGCCATCCGTTCTTTCAAGGACAGAACCTGCTGTTCTAGATTCTGGAAATGGAAATAAATCACAAAGAAAACTGCACAACACAGTAGCGTTGACATGCTTGAGATTTTCAATATTTGCATTTCATGCACAGTGTTTTTGAGTCTTAATCAAAACGAGATTAGAGTGTATATTAGTTGTACAAAAATATTTACTAGAAATATTAGACTGACACACTTTTCTCTCTCATTTGAACATTAACACATGACATATGTACATTCACAAAAGCAATGAGAGGCTTTATGGCTGACAAACTGCACATATTTGCAGGTATATTTATGATGTGTGGCTTTCATTGCTACAGAAAGGACAGACTGAGGAAGTTTGAAACACTCACATCAATTATAGCCAGCTGTTTTTTGTTGCTGTCTTCCAACTTCTCCTTCTCTCCCTCCAAATCGATGATCTTGTCTTCTAGTGCAGACAGTTGCTGATCAATATCTACAGAGAAATATTGAATGGTTCATTATTAGTCCACCTGGACTGACCTGAGTCAGTTGGTCTGCAATTACATTTAAATGAAAGGAAAATGGTACTGAAAATTAATCCATGTCATATTGTTTAAAGAATATTGAAAGCCACAGCTTTTAAAGTGCAGAAAAAATTTGTACTGAAACAAAGATGATGTATATTTCTGTAAAACTCTTTCTAACCCATCAACACTTTAGTTTCTTGCTTGAAAATCAAAACTATTTAAAGAGTTCAAATTTACTTAGCGCTCTGAACGTTCTAACAGACCTGTCTCTGGTGTGGTCATGGATCCAGACTTGTTTTTCTTGTTTTCTGGTGGACTGTAGTGACCTGTGTGCAGCAATGTAAGAGCTTGGACTTCTAGTTCTTTTGTTCTTAAAGTCTTTGTGATGTCTTCCACACTAGAGTGCAGCAACTGGCATTCTTCATCTCTGTTCAAATTGAAAAAAAAAGTTTTTAAATCATTTGTAGCACTTTTGTCGACCTTTGTCTTCAGTTACCTCCTAAGCACTTGCTAGGAGAATTTTCCAGCACAATAATCACCAGAATGTGAAGCCTTCCAGTAAAAGGTTTTATTTGTTCGTCACAAACTAGTATTTGTTTAGAGTTAAATACGAAGTAAAGCTCAATGCTGCTTGCGAGTTTAAAAGAACATATTGCTGTCATTTGTTTGTTATGAAAATGAGAGTTAATTTGTTTTCTCAAGTACATGTGGATTGACCTCAATTTTAACACTAATGATGAGAGCTAATGAAGTCTATCCAATCACTAAGCATCGTTTTGGGACACAGTAGAAATGAGATCATGATATGTGTCAAAAGCTAGTTGAGAAAGGGAATAAAGCTTTTCTAGATTTTGGGAATTATGTTCTAACAAATTTAAATGAATTTAAGTTTTGTACTTACATTAGATAGTTTAAGGGCCAAGGGTTAGCAAATCATGTCATGTCAACATTCATGCAATTTAGATCCTTTACATATCCATTCTGAGGCCACAGAAAGATGAAATATAAAAAAAACAACCAACCAAACAAAAACACCAAGTGAGATAACAGATACATTCATCATCTGTGATTGTCAGCCACTAACCTGTCCTTTGGTTCAGGCATGACTCCATGTTTTCTCTTGTAATTTTTTTCCCACAGCTTGAGGGCTTTCTTGGCTGCTCCTTCTTTCTCAGTCAACAACTTGACAGATTCTTGTGCCTGCTTCAGTCTTGCTTCTACTTCTTTACCTGCATCTGGATGTGCTTTATGAATATCGTGTACCTGAAGCAGGTGGGAAGCATCTCTGTCAGATAAATTATCTAACAACTTTACTTGCAGTTACCAAAATGATGCATTACAATTTTCATGTCTTTAAACAAACAAAAAATTTCCAAAAATGACTCTGTAACAGGTGTAATGACAAAAAGCTCTGCAATTATAATTTAATCAATTTCAGCTTGTTGATACTAGAGAGACATTGTTTGATTAGAAAAAATTTTTAAATAAGAGAAATCGTTCATTTGAAAAGAAACTAAATAAATATACTGACTTACTAAGTAAACATGAAGAAATACTCATAATTAAGTTATAAGATGCAGTTCAGGCATTTTATTCTCACAGATATTGTCACAAAAGGTTGATACTTCAGAAGGTTGTTACCTCATTAGACGTCTTACCTCTGGTGAAAAGTAGCACCAATAAAATATCTTCAATGTTATTTTCATGAAACAAGTGCACTAAATATGTATGTTAACACATTCAGGTTACTGCCACATGAACGTGATCCTCACCAAAGCGGCTACCAGCTGAAGACAGTGTGATGCCTCACTATCAGCTGAACTGTCTGCTAACTTTTTTTGTAGCTTGTCATAATGCCGCATCATCTTTTTCATGTCTTTAGACATTTCCTGGTTTTCTGCTCTTAATTGTTCAAGTTCCTTAAAAAACATAAAGTGTCATAAAACAAATTAATGTGGAGTTAAGCCAATCTCATGAATGAACGTTAAATATAACTGCAATTACATCTTGAAATTGTATTACTGGACTTCTGGCAGATGATTTTTTCCACAAACATAATCTTAAAACAGAGTCAATAATATCAACTTAAAATTCTCTGAGAATTCAAGGACATACCTCTTCTTTCTCACCAAGTTCTGCAGCAAGTTTCTCCAGTTTCTCTGAATCATCATTCTGAATAGAGAAACAGATTAATATAAGAATACACACTGGTTGTCTCCACACAAACATTAGATAGAACTTTTAAAAGGATAACAAAAAAATTCATGGCTTGGAAAAAAGAGTCTGTACCAGAACTGTCCCAGCTGCACCAGCCTGAAGTGCAGCTATCTGTGCCAAGAGCTCAGCATTTTCAGCAATGGATGCTGCTAAGCGTGACTGTAAGTCATCTTCAGCCTTGCGGCTAAGCTCCAAGCTTGCCAGAATAGTTGGGTCTGGAACCATCACCTACGCAAACAGTTATATGAAGTTCATGAAATCTGACCCTGCATATGTTGGTTCATACCAGTAACTTCTGACAAGGAGAAAAAAAAAAAGATACTGAATGTCACTTTTTATTTGTTCATGATTTCAGTTTCCTAAACGAAAAACTAAGACATTAAAACTGACAAGTGCACTTACTTCTACAACAGACACACTGGGCTCTGGCACAGGCATTACCATGGAAGAAAGTTCTGGAACTGGAGGTATGGTGCCAGATTGCACAGCTTGCAGAGTTTCTATTTGCTGACCAAGTGACTCCACCATCTGTGACACCTCACTAACCTGAATGTAAAGCTCCTTAACAGAGTCTGGCCTTGTAAGGAAAGAAAGTTGTAAATTTAAATATGTACCTAAAATAAAGGCTTTTACAAACTTTTAAAGAAAAAAGTCATTGATAATACGTACTATATTAAATTTCTTTTTGTCAACATTTATGAGTTCAGTGTTCAGCATTTATTTCCCAGGTTTAACTAACAGGTAAGACGGATTGCCTCCTTAAAAAACACCATATCCCTGAGATATTGAGTGTATTTATGTATGTGTGTGCACAAACATGCACAAATGTGCAAAAGTGTGTTTTATGTTTTTGTGCATATCTATAAATGACCATTGATATAACGTACTTATCTTCTTCTGTTGGGTCTCTGCCATTTTTTCTTCTAAATTCTTTTTCCCATTGCTCAATCTCTTTAGCAAGATGACTCTGCTCAGTCTTCATCATGGACAACTGCTCAGAAACTTTTTCCTCTTCTTGCTGAATGATGAGAAGATAAAAAAATTAAGTGGACCATGCTGCTATGAGTTTGCTTGTTGTTGTTCATTGTCATGGACGAGTCGTGCCTCCATGTTAGTTTACCCTTCGCTACTTATGAACTTGTGAGAGCCGGTGTCCGTGACATGCACTTGGAACTCACTCGTATCATTTTAAATCATTACGATCATTCGATCTGTGTTAAATCTTGTTTTCTTAGGACAAATGAATTTTTTTTCAGAATATCAGAACAATGTCTTGAATACTTTTGTTTATTCAAGCATGAACAAAGTACCAGTAAGAATAGTATGCTTATAAAGAAAAATTAAGTTTTAAAGGTAAGAAAGAAATAGACAGGAGAAGGATTTTGTCAAGGAAAGGGTGTTGTTGCCTAACCTGAGCCACCTTTGCAGAGTCAGTTGACGCAGCAACCACTAAAGTTAGGGCCTTGTACTGATTCTCAAGCTTCAAAAAGCGTTCCTTCATTCTGAGAGTGTCACCAGCATGAAGCCTCATTAAACGGTACTTTTCCTTCCATTCTGTACTTTCCTGCAAATGCCAAAAACTAGGTGTGAATGATATTTCAATGTACATAAGATTATAAAAGTCTTCCAAAAGTGATAGTACTGACCAGCAACAGAACAGCTGCCTCAGATTGCAAACTCTTGATTTTGTCCATGAGTTTGTGGCGCTCCTCTCCCACTTGATTTACATACAGCAACAGCTGCTGAAACTCTTCTGATTGTTTCTGTTCTTCATAGGTGGCAACAGGGGATGCAGTCACAAGTGTAACTTCTTCCTTTTTCTTTACCTGGAAGATAATGAGTTTACAGTATTTTAGTTAATTAGCATTTTGGAAATGATGAAATGCATTAGCATCTTTAATGTATCATCTATTAGGAATTAGGGTCCTGTATTATTTTGCTCAAGAAGTTATGTTTCTAAAGTAAAATGGTTTGAAGATTAGTTTTGGATAACCACAGGCAGATTCTTTAAAGACTTAAGAAAGAAAGTCACAGAATCTTCTGAAGAAAGTGTAAACATTGCCACATCTTACATCATGAAGGGCTGCTGCTCCTATAGCCAAAAGCCCTTTCAACCTGATAACCTCCTGTTTCTCCACTTCCAGTTCATCCAGAATCCTCTGAAAAAGTGAAAGAAAAGAAGAGCAAAAGCTTTCAAAACATTCTAGAAATGAGCAGAAAAATATAAAACCTGGTTACTATAGTAATAGATTATTAATTTCAAGGTTGCAATTCAATCTAATTTGACAAATTTGAAAAACACCACAAAAATACATTGATACTCATATTCTAAAATGTGGATACAAACTAAAGCAAACAATCTGTCCTTGTTTTTCTGTCAATAAAATACAACACACCTTGTTTTCATCTTCCAGACTATGAATAACTTCTTCTTTCTCCTGAAGATGCTTTTCAAACTCTTTTACAGCTGCAAAATATCAGTTTTAGTATCTCCAGACTCCCCATAAAATATAACCTCACAAGCATTTGTCTAGTTTTCAGCATTTTCTATGTTGCCATCTATTTTAATGATTTTGACACTGCCAAAAACTTTTGGTCAAGATTGCTTATAATTTCAAAACTAAATAAAAAAAAATTAGATTAAATCTTACAATATCATATCCATTTCACAACACAAAGGCACTGCTTATGATCCTTATAGATGGCACAAAATTACAGTTTTAAAATATTATTTTTAAATTATTGGTTGTCCATATTCTTCAACATCTCCAAGATCAAGTCACTTACTCTTTGAGGCTGATGATCGTTCATTGTCCATCTGTGAAGTCAGCTGATCCACTAAAACCACCTATGACAATATTCATTATCACTGATATCTGTCATACAGGTTAGTCAATATTTGTACAGGTACATCAAATTAAATTTTTCCAGGTTTACCATCCACATGATAAGAGTTACATTTAAAACTGCAGATGGATAAAGGGGTGCATGAAACAGCAGCAGCAACACCAAGTGAGAAAGATGTGGACATCTTCCTCTCAAAACTCTTTCTCTTCCTCCCTTTCCATCTACCCAACTTTCTCTCTATTTCTCTCATGTAAGCAGGCACATTGCTATCTCCATACGGGAAAAGAAGCTTTATAAATTTAATCATCATCATCATTGTCATCATCATTATTAATATACACTTGGATAAATTAACGCATATTACTTGTGAAAGGGTAATATACCTTCTTGGGAATTTTATTTTATGTCCATATTATTAATCATTGTCCTTTGTACTAACACTTTATCCTGAAGGAATGTAAGTACTAACTTTTTCTTTATTCATCTTCTCTATCTCTTCCTTGCTGTGAATAAGAAGCACTTTGCGATCTTTCAGCAGACGATTGTTATGCTCTGTCAGACTCTGTTTGAATAAAAAGAGTTTTTTCCCCCAGTCAGACAAATTCAGCTTTTATTCATGAAAAAACCATTTATGATGCAATTAATGTATGCATTTTAATGATTTCAAATTAGCATCCAGAAGATAGCTTAGTTGAATGAAAGATTATTGTTCTGAGTATCAAATTTCTGCATTTTATTCAGGTATGACACCAGAAATATTTTGCAGAAAATTCAGTCATCTCACCTTAAGAGTTTCATTCCAATATGCTTCCTTGCGTTGAAGCTCCAGGCGATGGACTTCAATAACTTGTCTGAATGTTGCCACTTTGCCAGAATATTGCTGCCGCAGCATCATCACAAATCCATTGAACTGATGCTTTGAGACAAGTTTTGCAGAATTTATTAGCTTCCCTAATTATTTATAAATTTATCCTAAATTGAAACAATTTGATCAAAGTGTAAACCTCAAAAGCTTTTTAGTCTACAGATGGTGTAGCACCCCTCACAAAAAAATTTGATAACCATAAAATTACAAACAGAATCAATATAATGAGTGTCCAATTTCAATCTTTGTTTTCCCTTCCAAGTACTGATATTCATATTCTTTATCACAAAATTATTACTTCTATAAAAGCTAATTCTTTGGATAGCTATGAAAGGGCACTAATGTCAAAATTTTGTAATGCCCATAAGTAATATTTTGAATGTTTACAACTTCCTAGAGATATTGTTACCTGGGTTTCATCTTCTATAGCTCTATAATGCTTCTCAATTTCTTGCACTATGTAGACATGTTTTGTCTTCATACTGTTCATATCACCCACAATGCGAGCAATGCAATCCCAAGCATAGCTATATGGGATATATGCATTTTGTTCCGACCTGCATTTCTCAGAAAATGCCTCTGATTTAATACTGATGGAATCTGCAAAGGAAAATAAAGCTTAAATGTTACAGTCATTATATATTTACTTACAATTACTTAAAAGGAAAATAAAAAGAACTAAGAACTAAAGAACTTTCGTCTGGTTTGCTTTGCAAATATTTATTTATATTTTTGCTACCATAACATCAAAGAGAAATTAAAACAAAGATGTACATATATATTTATTCTTCAATGACCACTGGTCAATATGTTTTACTTGAAAGAAAAAAAGACACACATATATATATATATGTGCACACACATTTGCACTCTCAACAATAAAAGTAGCAATAATCGTCATTCTCTTCTCTTATTCCTATTCACTATGATTTAAAAATACACTACAGACTCAAATTGAAAACATGAGACATATTTTCATTATGAATAACATGCAAGAAAGCATGTTGTCAGCATTAACAAAAAAAAATTCTCCTCAGATAACCTACCAACTTTGCTCCATGCTTGGGAGTCCTGGCTTCCTGCAGATGCTGAAAAAAAATCCATGAATACATGGGTCTCTTGATGTATTATTAGTAGTAGTATTATCATCTTGGTGCACAGTTGAAGATAATTTCTAAAATAGAAAAAAACTATTGAATAGTAATTATTAGAAACAGAATGCACTAAAATAATTTTGCCGAATTTCGCCATTAATAAAATAATCTATTAAAGATAATTCTTTTTTTAAAAAAAAGTGTAAAACAGCATTCCATTTAAACATAGTGAAACAGCAAAATTTCTGTAGGGTAGAATAAAATTTGCTTAGGATTGAAACTGTGCACACTATTATATATAGAGCAAATGCAGTTCTAACAAAGAAGAAATAACAGATGAATAAATCTCTTCTGTATCTTAACCGCTAACGCTTTTAAAAATAAAACTGAAGACATCAAACCTATTTCCCATTTAAAATGATTTCAGCATAGTGTTACTAGGTAAAACTTAATAAAGACCTTTACCTTTTGTCCATGTCTGGAAGAGATGAATCTATCACTCTTTTCTGGCCAGGCTTCTGTCATAAAAAACTAAACTTTTAGACAACAAGGGTAATATTTTGGAAATGTCTTTTCCTAAAGCAACAATTATAGCATCCACCACGTGAATGTTCCTTTTATGCAGCCATTTAAGTAAATTTTCATATAATACTTAATCTCTATCAGCATAGCATCTGCTCTGTGTGTGTGTGTGTGCGTGCATGCATGTGTGCATATATGACATAACATCTTAAAAGCAAATTGAGATACTAAGGTATACTTACCTTTACTCCTCGTAGAAGTTTCTGAACGTAAAGATGTGGCACTTCCCAAATGTGTTGGTTCATTACCACCAACATCTAAAGGCTGCACAACATTCCTTCTGAAAGGTGAGGAGCTTCGTGCTTTGCTATAGTCCCTAGGCGATTTTATGTACTTTGGACTGGCAATAGTATCTGGGGGTGGAGATTCTGAAGTGATCTCCCTCCCAACTGATGTTTCATCTTTCTCCTGGCCTGTGTCTTTTGTATTTTCTTCTTGGATATCCTCCCTTGTACTAGTCAGCTCCAGTACTGTCACAGATTGCTTGTCATTCTCTGGAAAAAGAAAGTATGAAATAAATGTAAATATATAACTGCATTTTTTAAAACAAGATAGTAACAGAAGTGGTATGGATGTAAAGGTATTTTTATGTGCACGTGTATGTGTGTGTGTGTTTTTTGGGTAGGTGGTGAGGGGGGGGGGAATTGGTGTTTTACGCCGTGTCAGCAGCTAAGGCTATATTACGGCAAGCAGCCAGCCCTGTAAACAGATGCCACGTGCAGAGAAAGATCAGCGTGCCCGAGATGAGAAATGAACTCAGGGCAGCCAACCTTCACTGTGTTGGTGACAGGCGCTAACAGCGCTAACCGTTGCGCCACCGGACCGCTCGGTAGGTGGTGAGGAAGGTGATAAAAATAAAAAAAAGATAATATATAATGCTTTAAAATGGCTGGAAATAAAATAATAGATTATTTTATATGTACACTGTTGGCAATCAGACAGGCAGATGAAAAGATCATGCAGGCAGAGACAAACAAAAACATAGTACTGACTTTGCTTGAGGCCTTTTTTCCTGGTTGGGCTTGGGTTGGTTGAGCTTCGCTTTTTCTTAACCTCCTTTGATGCCATTCTGAATGTTTCCTTTGTTTATACACATTCCCTTCGTCAATAAAACAAACTACTGATAAGTTGGATATAATACTCATCATATTGTCACTTAATGACACTTTATTCAGTTAAGCAGTATTGTTTAATTCGTTAACAAAAATCTAATTTATAGAGTTATTTCATTGTGATCCACAAAACTTCCTATCTCAAGCTGAACTTAATAATACAGGAAGTTACTATATGTTATAAACAAATTAAGAGCGCTCTCGCCTTCCGCATTTACAACGTATAAGGTTGCTCGCACCTGTGCTCCTTTTGAGTTCATCGCTGTGCCCTATTTTTCGTTTTTCGAGACCCTTATTTCCTGATTGATCTCTATTGACGCAGTTTGATGTACAGTTCAAATAGTTAGAATTTAAAGACCATACCTTTCTGTAGCCAAAAGCATTTAAGCGATATCACTTCACGTCAGCCATTTTGAAGCTTAACAGCAGCTATGGCAATCAGGATCGTCAGCGCATATTATGATGACGTAATGACGCAGTACGCATGTACTCGAGCAGACGACACCATGTCATGTCCGGCGTTTTGAGTAGCATTATGGCGTATTGTTTGCCCTTTGCGGTGTAAGGTTTGATTACATTACATGTTCAAAAGTTTTGAAAATGTACACTGTATCACCTATATAACAGCATAAAATATAAAAATTTTGAGAATATTGTTCAAATGATATTTTTCACAAAATGTTTCAATATTTTGTAAATCGTTGAAAATTAATTACTTTTTTTTTCTTCATCTGTTAAAAAAAAAAAAAAAAAAAAAAAAACAACCAACAGATCATCAAAATGTGTTCGAAGATTTTCGAGAACCAGCGACGTTTTTGTTGATGAAGACGAAGCAGTCGAAAAAAACTGCTGTCAACAAGGACGTAGATTTGATAAAAAGATTATTTTTCAAAATCCTTTAACCAGGCTGAATGTAGATGACCAGAGAACAGAATCAGGGTCAGTTATAAGTCACGTATATGTGTGTGTATGACAATTTTTGGTATCTTAATTGCAGGAACTGCAAATATACAAACGATCCAATTAAAATATGCCTCAGTATGTAGAAAAGGGAATAATCGACTGTAATAATTAACCTGCATGATGACTTTGTGTTCTCCTATGATATACATGTATAATGATTTTGAAGCTAGTTAACTGGGTTTGGGGGTATATTTTGTTTAAATTTTTGTATCTTTCCATTCAGATGGATCTGCAGAAATAATCGATGTGATGATGTTGATGGAAATCAATGCACTTCTAGGATTAATATTTCAAGAAATGTAAGACTAATAATATAAAGTTTTGTTGACGCCTTTACACACACATGCGTGCGCGCACACACACACAGACACGAGAGAGAGAGAGAGCGAGAGAGAGAAACACCGGACGTCATACAGAGATACATCTGCATGTGTTATAAATATATATTGATCATTAAATGTAATGTTCTGTACTAATCAGATTTATTTCCTTTATGTAACACATAAAATTAGAGATTATATAATCCTATGTAATTCTTGTATACGTTTGATTCTTTCGATCCAGGAGAGATCGAGCTGAAGAGCGGTAACGCATCACCACTCCTTATTTATTTAGAGTTCGTGTATTATATCTTTAATTGTCCCTAAATAATTATAAATATTCATTTATATACTACACAACAGATGCACCTTGTCGATGAGCAGCACCCTACACCTAACAACACTGAAGAGATCATAACAAAAAGACATTTTTCTTATGTGCAAGAACTTCCGCATCCGTCGAAATTAAGGTATTTGTACAATTTTAAACGTAAATAACATATGTGGTATGTAACGTAAAATTGTTACTATCTGACACATAATTTGTTTTTGTGTATAATAAAAAACATATACATGATACTCGATACTCTTTTACTTAATAATAATAATAGAATTTATATAGCGCCATATCTCGGCGCGCACGCACTCATGCAATGTAACATGCAAAATTGTTGTCTATGAAATGTCACATGGGATGAAAGTTATGTAGCCGGAAGTTACCAATACACTAACGGGCGCCCCAGTATATAAAGATTGGAGTGAAACTTGGAAATAACCAAGTTGTCCGATCGAAGTTCCTTATTGGGATCAATTTCTACAGCCTTTATGAATCTGTTATTTTATTTTCCACGATCTTATATGTTGGTTGTTTCGTTAGTTTCATATTTTTAAAAGTCTTTATACGCATCACAATTCTCTTTACTTCTTGAAAAATCGCGGAAATACACCAAAAGCCTGTTGTACCGCTGAAAAACAATGATGGCTGACACACCAAGCTTTGTATTATACATGTATTCTAAACTAAACGTTTCCGTGAGTCACGGTAGTACAGTTAGTCCCATAGAACCCACGCTCAAAAATGACTAGAACTCTTGTTATGTGACTTCATGGCTAGGCATGGGCGCGTGTGTTATTGACAAATTCTAGTCCTTTTTCACACCCTTCCTTTTGCAATATCATGTTACTCTCAACTATTGTTCTTGTTCTTGTTATTTGGTTCCTCTTTGTGTTTTCTGTCCCTCGTATGTTGTCCATGTTTTGTTCTTGTTCTTATAAACGCTAAGAGCATAGGAGTGTGAGTATGCGCATTTATTAGTTTTAATGAAAGTGTTTGATACATCCATGTGAGCCAGCAATCAGAAAGTGGCGTGATGGCTCAGCAAAGACAGTCTGAAATATCCAAAAGAAATTATGTTTTAAAGCTCATATTTTGTCGAATGATTCGGAAATTTGAAACAAATAACGTGATTCGATGTCGGCGGTGGTGTTAGTGGTGGTTGTGAGTGTGTAGGACGGTGTTGGTGATAGTAAAGGTGATAACAATCAGGATAACAATGCCGACGATGCCAAAGTGATATTGACGATTTCAGAAAGGTTAAGGCAACTGCGAAGGTTAGCAAGAAGAGGCAGAGAGATCTTGCTGTGGAGCAGCATGTTCAACAGCTGCGACATAAACAGTTGGTGTTTCCCTCGAGTTCGTACGTATTCAGACAACACGACTCCCATTTGCCACTTAGTGAAAAGTTGGTTATTTATTTTAATTCATGGAACAAATTTAGTTACACACGCCGACACATAAAATTTGCACACACAAGACCCACACATACATACATGCATTCATGCTGCGTTTTATATCTTTAAGAGTAATTAGGACAAACTGTTTCTCTCTCTTTTGCCTGCCGGAGGTAATTAATCTACTTGGTTTACGAGATGTAATGCAAGCTAATATAATCTATACTGTTTTGGAACAAGTATGATCTTCCCATGAGACAGAATATGCGATAGTAAATACAGAATCGCCTTTGCTTGCAGTCCTGTGCACAGCAGCGCCACCGTCGAGAAAGCAGCTGACCTTGAGGTCAGCACGAGTGATCAGCGACTGGCTGTCAGACTTCCTTCTCATTTTGATCTTCCTGCCGCGGAGACAGCTGCTACATCCCTGGAGATGGTCTGTGGTTTCCGTTCCTTGTCGCCTTTCTTGAATCGCGTTCACTGTTAGTTCATGACTGGACTTCTCGTGTGAGACTGGAGCTGTGTGTCTGTGGCCTTGAGGCGTTTTGTGGAGAATTTTCAAAAAGTCGGTCAGCACAATATCCTCATTTACATACAGACACACTGTACTAATGCATACGCATTAGCCTCTTAAATTTTTTGCATTATTACTATCAGGCAAAAGTTAGTTTTAAAAAATCTAGAGGGCGCTAGTTATAGCTGTGTCTGTGTCTCCCCTCCTCTTCATTTTTTGGTGCTGTGGGTCGACATTCTAAAACTTGCAGCGAGAGAAGAGTCACGAGTATTAATATGTGCAGACACCCGCGGGAGATAGCCAGGAGACGCTTCCGGATGCAGGGGGACGAACATGTAGCAAGAGCGACGAGGAAGACGATGAGTGGCTGAAAGAGCGCTGGAAGGCCCTGCCTTACGTAGGCAAACAACACGAGGAATAGTTTTAGTTAAGATATTTTAATTTATAACCGATATCAGCATTTTCGTCTGTTAATGATACTTTTCCTTCATGAATTTTAAAACGATTATAAGTGATTGAATTAAGTGGGCGTCAGATATTTCTTCACTGGACCGCACTCGTAATAATACGTAAACAAATGTTTAGATGTATTTGTATGGCGTGTATGCACACACACACATGCTAACTCTGTCACTTTGAGATTAGTTCTAGAGAAATTCCCCAAACATACAGCCTTCGTTCCGTTGGTTTAACGCTTGTTTCTATTTCTCGCCAATAAAAATTCAATTTTGTGAATCATCGGCATGTTTCTCTCCGGTGTGTATTATGATGAGACAAAGGTTCACAGCCAAAGGGCGTGTACTATATAGCTCTTCTGTGTGTCACTCAAGGCTGCACCATTATAAAGCAGAGAGTGAAAGCTCTATTTTCTAAATTGCAAAAACTGAATTTAGGTTTTATGTACCGAAAAGGAAGAATGTTTGTAATAGACAACATTAGATGATATTTCTGTTTATGCAGTTCGTATTGTAGTGTATAGAACACATTGAAAGCTCCTTATAATATAAACGAATGCGAGCTTCTTTGAAGAATGGTTTTCATTCTTAGTGAAGGTTGGGAACATTGTGTAAGACGTTAAACATAATTAACTCTAGTTAGATTTGTACAAGTGCGCATTTTTGTGTCACTGTCTTACGTTAGTGGCAAACAAGTTGATAATGCTGCAATCAGAAACACACTACTCTTTTAAAAGAAATGCATGAAGCATAGCGTTCCAAAATAAAATGATTGCTTCTGAAATTTTGACACAATCAGATTTAAGATACTCTTCACCATCGGCTTCTCGTGGCCAGTAATATGCGTTATAAGTTTCTAGCAGCAGGAAAACTTCACCAAACGTTTGCGCAAGACGTTGTCACTTGTCTTTCAACTGCAGCTGTTTAAATTTATTTAGATTGTTTGTACTTATAACAAGCACTAAGAAAGACAAAAGCCTCATCAAGCGAGGATATTAATAGAAATTAGGTAAGGTTAAGACAGATTGTTAACCCTGTAGTTTATTTGCTGGGGTGTGCGGTCAGTGGCCTCACTCCTCCCCCTCCCCCAAGTAGTTTGTCAAGGCTAGTTGTAGTCCTGCGAGCCCAGCAACGCATTCGTAGAGTCTGTGCATGAGATCTGCGCCGTTTCGTTCCTCAACATTGGCGGTCGCGGGACAACGTCCATCTCGAAGTCCATCTCCACGTCATCCATTTCTTCTTCCTCCTCCGCACACCGGCTGGTCAACCTTGCCGCCAGGTATGTCTTCTCAACAACAACCACCGCCTCGCCCCTGCCTCTCTGTCCTTATTATGCATCGCGTTGCTGCAGCGAAGATCCAGTCCACCAACTGTGTGCCCAGGGCCACATCTGTTTTCTCCATTACAGCTTTTTTGCGTTGTCCTCGCTGCAAAGGACGAAGATAGCCCTTCGATGCAGATGCGGAGCCGGAAGAAGCCGTAGACGATAATCTGGACGAGCGGGACGGCGATGAGCAGCACGCCCGCGATCATGGCCACAGCCAGCCACGGCTTGTGCGTGTAGTCCAGGGTAGAGTAGATGTAGTGCTGCCCTTTGTGGTTCGTGCCTCCGGCTGCCCAATACACCACCGTGAAGATAGTGAACACCAGCATGAAGAGAAAGGTGTACACCAGGTGTTGCACCCTCACGGGCGCGCGTGACACCATCACGTCGACGATCACCAGCACCGAGTTCAAGGCGTGGGAGTTAATACTGATGAACGTGTCTGGCTGTCCTGTAATAATAATAATAAAGTGGTGGTGATTTTTTATTATAGTGGTGGTGGTGGATGATGATGATGAACGTGGAAACGTAAAGATTTACAGTGGCAATATTTCTCACCTACCTGAATACAGGACGATCCAGTAGAGACCAGCCACTATAACAGCGGAGCAGTTAGACATGTTTTGTAGCAGCCATTGTATTTTGTATAAAACTGGCATATCTGGACCTGCAATCGTTTGTATTTATCAGTTATTTAAGAGAAACGAATATCAGACATGGTTGACATGAGAAAAAATTTACGCAACAGACGGTTATCGGTGCCATGTATATTGTAATTGATTTATTGATTTTGTCGACATTCAGTATTTAGTCTAACCTATCATTATTATTGTTAATTTGTTCTTATATTTTATAACACTACTTAAGAAAAAAAAATTTCCTCCTTATGACAGTACGATAAACAGGCAGAAAATACTATACCATAAAGTACACAGATTTATCAACAATGAGAGAAGTTAGCAAAAGCTAAATCCCAGGCAAATCGTGAAACAAGTTACAAAATAATTCTGCCTCTGTGCTCTTTTCGAAACTACTTTTTTCAATAAACTATTTCATTTGATTATTAACTTTATATCAAATGAAATCTCCTTTTCGCATGTCTGCCTGTCTGCTTGTCTGTATGTCTAGCTGTTGATATTAAAGTGAATTCTCCACTGCTCACAATGGCTCGTTGCCTGATTAGCTGCACGATGACTGCGACGAGTGAAGACGATGTACCGCCAGGCGTTGACTGCCGTGACGATGAACCTGGCCGTGAGGGTGAAGAAGGACCAGTAGGTCAGCCAGATAAAGATCTTGACTCCGTAAACACTCAGAAAGCCGCTGACCAGTCCCATGACTACTGTGTAGACGGACACCCCCGTCACGAAAATTGCATACGGCAAAGAGGAGGGAAAGAGCTGGAAATGTCAACAGAATTTCTTATTACCAGTAATGAAGCATCTGATGAGCGGACAAGGAAGTTTGGAGAGAAGAAAGAGAATATTAAAAAAGAAAAATATCCCGGAACACACACAAAAACATGGAAATGTGGAGAGACACATAAAACATACACATAAATGCAAGTGTGCACTCACTTGCACGCACACACAAACATACAGAAAGAAAGAGAATGAATGTGGGCTCGCATTAAACGGATAAATAATTATTTAAAGAAGAGTATCCGTTTACGGAGCGAATTACTGTAGCATTAAGATGCAGCACACTTACCCAGAAATGAACAAAGTCCTTTGGTCTGTCGTGGTGCAGTTTGAAGTTCTTCAGCATCATCCATCTTCTACAAGTCGCCCAGATCTTGCGAGGCATTCCTCGGCGTTACAATGAAGATCAACGCATGAACTACTGAGAATTTCCGCTTTTTAAGTTCGAATTTTACCCCCTTCCGTGTAAGTGTCGCAAAATAAAAGCTGCTATTACTTAAGTGACAGCTTTCTCAAACGTTAACATCTTACATGATACGAACAAATTTAAATTACAGCTTCGATATTTTTAGGAAAAGATGATAATTCCTCTGACCTTTTGTGGCAGATGCATTTTCCCAAGAAACATCACTAACGAACAAACCGTCAGTTTTAGTTTCACGCCTATTACATCACAAGTTGCAAAATCCAAGATATCTATTATTACACTTTATAACTTTTTTTCAGGATTGTGCAATCCAGTCGGTTTCCCTGTGGGTGGCGTTGGACACACTTTGATCGCCGAGCAATGTAAAGTTAACACACGGCAGAGCCTATCTCTGCGGTCCACCTGATGCGAGAGTGACAGTTAATTTGAATGATCGTCGCATCCCATGTCTCACTAGCTAGGAAATGACATTCACCGGCGCCGGAAGTGGTGCTTGGGAAAGTCAAGATACGTGTTGTCGGCTACGTAGTTTGTGAACCCGTGTGATGGATGTCGCAGCTCAAGCACAGGAAGAAAAGTGTGTGCTGTGTGAGCACTGTCTTTTCATACCACTGCGATGGACAGTCTTGCCAAAACCAGGGGTTTTAAAAGTTTTCCATTATACAAGTCCTCTCCTCGTGTGTGCGTGTGTGTGGAAACTGCGCTTTATCGTGTCCTCGGTTTGGTCCCTCTCTTTCTCCTATTCCTCTTTGCTGCCCATCTCTCCCCACCCCCTGCATTCTTGTTCGTGCAAACACCTACATATGGTTTAGCGATTCACGAGCGTTGAGCAAAACGCGCAGACAAACGCACATCCTAAACGCACGCAGACCCCCACACCCACAATAGCGTATCATACCCATGTAATCATCAACCAACATTTTAATCTTGATATAATCTTTATTGCACAAATCTTTAAATACCATGTATCATGGTAAAAATACAATTATATTATGGTAAACATGACAGTCACAGAAATATAAGTATCGAAAGCACCGCGTAGAATAAGCCTGAAGAGATATGGTAGTGGTTACGATGGCAACGAATAGCCTGCAGCGATGGAAGCTCTTAAGATACCGAACAAAGAAAGAGTAGATAGTGTTCGAAACTGTGGTGACATAAGAAATGACTTTGGAAAATGTGCAAATCTGTTCCTTCTTGTTTCTCGTATAAAAACTTCATATTAGAACTGACACCTATTAAATGATATGGTAGCTGCTGTATTTTCACCACTTTATTTTATAATGTTCAATATATATCTCTCTCTGTTGGATGCGGGTGGGTATTCCCTGAACTTGGGAGTTATTAAAAACAAGAAATATGAAGAACGAAAAAATCCTGTGGCATATAAACAGCAAAATATGTATCAACGAATCATATTTTGTGTGTGCGTGTGTGTTTATTTTGTGTTTAGGTGCGTCTCAGACTGAGCAGAATGTAAAGACCATTGAAACTACTTTCTTCCTTAATATCTGTGACTGCAAAAGCATTAGGTCTCTCTCTCACACACACACGTGTGTGCGCGCGAGCGCAGACTAAAGGCCTTTCTTAATATAAACACATGTTTGACAAAGTTTGACAAAAGAAGAGCCTTAAGCTCGAAGGCAGAAGCATGTTGTTACATCGACATACGAACGTAAGCCCGGGAGCATGTCCATTACTTACAGAATGCTTGAAAGTTGTGTGTATGTGCACGAGCGCAGGTTTGTTCTTGTTTGTTCGTGTATATATATATATCTGCAATTGCTCCAGGAAGTCCTTCCATATGAAACATTCCTGGCAAACTCACTGTAATCTCTAGTAGTCTCAACTGTGTGACATCCAGAAAGTAAATCCTCAGCAGTATGAAAATACGTCGGGGTAAAAAACTAAACAGTAATTTACAAAGACCTTCAGCTCCAGGTGATGGGGTTGCGGTGTTTGGGTGGTGGCGCGCTTTTGCATCTGCGTGCTCTTCGCTGAGAGGAACCACTCTCCCCAGCAGCGCCGCTCCCATGCACCGCAGTGCTTTTGGCAGGAGTCCGCGAACGACCGCCGCGCTCCAATAAGGAGACCTTGTTGACCGTTATGGCCTCACTGACCCAGTCCGGGTGGATGACGAAGTCCTTGGCGTTGCTGGGACTCAGGAAGAAGCCACCATCGTAAGTGTAGCAGGATGCAGGTCTCTGGTTCTGTCCTACACCACCGCCAGGTGACGTGGCGGGGGAAGCGATTCCTTTGGCTTTGACGATGACAGGGGAAGGGTTAGGGTCACGAGGCACGTGTGTGCGCGCCTTGCGCATGTGTTCCTCCAGGGAACGAGCGTTGGGGCAGCTCATGGTCATGGGGTCGTGGGTGCTGCTGTTGGCGGAGGCGTCCTGTGACCAGGAGTGAGTGGTGCGGTTGCGCAAGCGGTAGGCAGCTGAGCGAGAGAGAGGTGCGTCCATTGTCTTCGGGGAAGTCAGAGTAGACCTTACCTGCTGTTGATGGGGAGAAAGATCTTTGGCACTGCAACAGGTGACAAAATCCATGGGTAAAGTCTATTTCATGTTCGTCCCGAAATTGCTTTGTAACTACCACTACGACTAATATGCAGATTTTCACATCGCATTTACACACTGTAACACAAAAACCAAATATGTAGAGACACAACACAGCAGCAGAAAAGGAACGAGATCTCGCAGTCAAAACGAGGGGAAGACAGGATGGTCTTTAATTGCTACTAACTGTATTTTACCGAAACACGTCTACTAATTCTGTAACTCAACATCGCAATGTTAATTAAAAGCAGACTTAAAAGAGCTGTAAAA
Organism: Pomacea canaliculata; assembly: GCF_003073045.1. Lineage (NCBI taxonomy): Eukaryota > Metazoa > Mollusca > Gastropoda > Architaenioglossa > Ampullariidae > Pomacea > Pomacea canaliculata. Next base: position 15,215,997 of record NC_037602.1, on the reverse strand, counting down.
TTATTAAGTTAAATAGGAAGACATTTTATTTTATCCTTTTGTTAAAGTGTTTATCTGATTAAAAATGGCTCACTTTTATGAATTATTTAAAAACCTTTTGATACAAGAAGTAAACGTGAATGAAAAAGAGGGGATAATGATGCTAGATAGAAGACCAACGTGAAATGTACAAACATGAAGCTAGTGACCAAGCAAGTACCAAGCACTCAGTGTTAAGAACATGTGCACTATGATAATAACACCAGTAACGACAAGCCTTGATGCACTATAGCTTCAGTTCACAGGCAAGCCTCATGTGGTTCACGAAATCTTTCGTTGACAACGGGATAAATCGATCAGAACGCGGACGTATAAAGAACACAGCTGCCGCACTGAACGGCAGATGAAGGACTTCATTCGCTTTTGACCCAACGAGGGGGCTGGCTTTACAGACTTACTTATTGACGTGTGCAGCGGGGAGTTATATTTAGATGCCCTGGAGGGCAGGGAACACTTTTTAAAAATCAGTTGGGATTGTTACGTTATCCAACAGGAAAACAATAAACTCTGAGCAACACAACATAACAAAAAAGTCTATAATCGGGGTAGAAAAAACAAAATCTGGAGAAGTTAATTTAATGAGTCACGGGTACAATGTTGGTATAAAGGGAGGCGTTCCTGCACTATGTAATACCCATCTAATATGTTCGCAAGAGTTAACATGATCGATCGCAAATGTAGGAGGCAGTGGCTTCCTTTATGATAGTCTATCAGGATGAACATTTTCTACCAATGAGTGAGTAAAGCTCAGCACAAGAGACACTAGCTGTCAAAATGAAGGTGAATACTCTTCTTCCCACTTCTATTCTTGAAATGCACGCCTAAAAATGTTATCATACAGAGAAGGTCAAAGTCGTGACCTCACCTTTGTACAGAAATTACGCCTAAGTAACATAATAAGCTATATAGTTCATCGACCTAGGATTTAACAACGTAAATATATTCGTAAACAATCCTGACGTCAGTGTTGTTGGCCTATTTCTGTGCATGGTCCTGTTTGTAGTCGTGTATCTTGAGGATGAAGAAATGTTTTTTTTTTAAATAGTATCCCACACCGATCTCAGTCATTAGAAAAAAATGCACTCCACTGGACCATTAGCGGGGGAAAGACTCTCCGAACCTTCACATTAGCTCGGCACGCCAAAATTTAGGGGCAACTACACAAAAAGGCTGAAATAGAATTTTTCTAGAACCGCTGGGTGTGCTAGTCTGGGCTTTTTAAAATAACATGTCTATTACCAAATGACCTTTGAAGAAGTAGACAAAACGGTTAAAATTGTCCTAAGTTTTTTGTTGTTGTTGTTGTTGTTGTTGTTGTTGTTGTTGTTGTTGTTGTTGTTATCATCATCGATCCAATACCTTGACATGGAGATTAGGTTATTGTTAAGATCTCTTATTGTCTAGCTATACAATGGTGAAATGTACAACTGCTACAGCTAAGCCATTTGAAGTTATCCACGTCATTCGCGTCCAAGCATTATAAAGAAGGAATAAATGAATGAAAAAAAAGGTATTAATAGAAAGGAAACATTAAACCCGTCTTCAAATATGTTTTGACATTTGCCAAACCATTCCAGACCTGTTGCGTATGTCCGGGTCGCACCTACTGGCCTCACCACCTTTCTTTGTGGGACTGTATCTGGAAGGAAAGGCGGACGACGGCCTCGACATGGGCACACTGTGTGTGTGCGGCATAGGAGGCAACTCGCGTCCATAAGCATCCCTCAGCGTGCACAGCGACAACTGGACGACTTTCATCCTCGGTCCCCCCACGATGTTGGTCGACGACGAAGACGATGGTTGCTCGGATTTGCTGCTCGACGACGATGAAAGTGTGGGACAGCCGCGACTGGAGTCTGGCCGACAGCTCACACCATTGTCTTCTGGACTTTCTCGGTGACCTGGGCCGTTCTGAACGATTTCCTCCAGACCCACCTCGTCCTTCACCCGTGATGTTAAACAGGACTGGTCGCTGTCTTCGCTCAGCTTATGCCTGTTGTAAGCGGTCAAGGCCGTCTTCATTATGTACTCATGTTCGTCTTCCATGTCTGTGCACACAGACACATAGACGCATGGAGAACGAGACACACCCACACATACTAACACACGCACTCGACTTACCTTTTTCTACCAGGCAACAAGTAGAGTTGTACGCTGTATTTCCAGTCACGGCTAACTTTCTAGAACATATTTATTGATAGAAAAAGTACCATACATCCATCTCCCGAGCCAAATGTCTACGGTCAATGAATAGCCACCATCTTGTCCCCCACCAGAAGCCTCGTTTTCAGTTCGCACTATCTGAATCTCCTCTTTCTTCTTGCGGTCAAATAATGAGTCAGCTGGGAGTTGTAGCAGGGAGGATGGGGATGGGGGTGGAGGAGAAGCAAAAGGTAAGCCGGGACTTGAAACTACACGAGCACGCGGCAAAACACGTGCTCACAGCTATTGCCAGCGAGATGAGCGTGCACGTGACACGTCTGATGCGGAGGACGGTCGATAAAAGCCTGCGGCCGTGCGTCGAACAGTCGATCTCTATCGTCAGACCAAGTATTTTGTGCTGTGGAGAGAGTCACGGGGTCCCTTGCTCGCTTTGTAATCATCCACAGAGGGTGAAGCTGTCGCCAACTGTCAGTCCGCGTCAGTGGGTGGGGGTAATCTTTTGCTGGGAGGGACTAGAAAAGGTTTCATATCGCGCATTAAAAATTTCTGAATTTTCCGAAATAAATGAGATTGTTTGATACTTTTTTTTATAACATCTTATGACACAAACTTTCCTTGAAGCTAATCAATATTTTAGTAGGTGACCTTAAGAGAAAGATGAAATGCTTAAAAATGCTTTAAATTTCAGCAAAATACTGTTGACATTGATTTCAGTGTTGGGACAGAATTCCCTTGGAAGTCAAGGAAACTTAGAGCGTTGCTCTAGAAGCTCATAATATCATAATGTGACAAATAGTTGAAGGCACTGAAGAGTGCCTGAAAATCATTTGTTAAAAGTGAGTCTTAAGCTGCCGCATGGAACCACTGAAAGAGTCAGCCTGGCGACAGAGCCAGGAGAGAGTATTCCAAGTAGAGGAACCGGGGGAGGCAAAGGCTCGCTGGCAAACAAAGTATAGTGCGGAGGATGCAAATTGTCAAAAAAAGAAAAAACTGTTAAGGAAAACTGGTCTGGCTTTGGACTGAGCAATCGTTGAATGCATTGATAATGGGGGGATGGGAGAGTTGAAGAAGAGGATAGAGGCGATGGACACTTGAAACAGCCTGTATTTTTTTTAATTTTTATTTTTATGTCTGGTCTAAAATCTGGCCCCATCTTTTAAACTTTCTTCTCATACGCTCCTTTTTTCCCGGTGATCGCTTCAATGGTTTCTGTTATCGACGTAGGAGGGGACATGCTCTTGAATATTTAATGAAAGACAGACAAAAATATTTTGATTATTGCTGTCGGCACACATTTAGAGAAAAGTTTGGTTGGCTAAGGTCGGAAAACAAAGAAAAACTAAACAGAAATTACTTAGCTGTTGAAAGCTAAAAGGATTTCAATTAGTTTTTAGACTTTCGGTAAATGGTGCGCTGATGGCTTGTAAGAAAATAAGCTCAAAACATGAGTTTTGTTTCAAAACGTTGTCGTCAAGAAAATCGTGACAAAGAAGTAAGAAAGTCAGAATTCACTTACTGTAGGTACTGGCCACATTAATTCTGATATCGCAAGGCTTGACTGGCAACTGCAACAAGCAAAGAAAGGATCGAAATAAATACGAAAGATGTATTTTCTTCGTTTTCTGCTGAGATGGCCAAAGGTTTTACGGAGAAATATTTTGAAAAAAAAAAATTGTAAAATGCCGTTGTCATATAGTCGCACACTTTTCAAGTCAACCGAACGCCACGCTTGACTGACAAAATGTCTCTCACCTAAAGAAATAAATTAAGTGCAGATAAAATTTAGATGGCACACAAGAAGAAATTAACACAGCTGACATAGAAGAATTAGGGAGGAACGTTTAACGGAAAAGAAGGTAGAGAAGAGAAAGAGATTTTTTAGCTTACCACATGCTGAATGGAATTGTTTCTTCTCAAAATGAGAGACAGATTACAGATTCACAAAAAACGGGGAATGAAATGTAATGACTCTCGTGTTATGATATGTGGTTACTTTTTTCTATTTAGCAGCAAGTGTTGCGATCGTTAACTTTATGCCAGTTCCTTCCCTCGCTCATCTGCCTAGGGAAGGTCGTCAGGGAATACAGAAATAAAACCTCTAAACGAATAAACCACATCAGCGATTGCGCAATAAATTTGGAAAGAAAGCCCGTCACGGGGCTTAGAAGAATGTTGTGTAATTCATCAATCAGTGCATTTTTTTATTTTTTTTATTTTTTTGTCCAAGCTGACGCTTTGAGAGACTCGGTGGGCGAGGATATCGGGCGATCCATTACCCACAATGTCCATTTCGAGTCTGTTTTTCACCATGCACATGGAATCAATAGTTCGTGTGTGCAAACATGCACAAAGTCTTGATGTAAAGAAGCTGAGACAGGGTGACAAGCTGTGCTTAAGACTCCGATATCCCACTTGATTTTGGTGAAAAGGGCAAATTTCAAAGGTGTTGTGTTGCACGCCCGCACGCACGCACGTACCAGCAAGCAAAGAAACAAATCAAAAAATTTCAATGCATACTGGGTAGATAGGGGAGCTGAAGATAAGAAAGAGATGACACGGAACAAACAAACAAATAAAACGACAACAACAAAACCCATAAAAAACAAAAGCAGAAAGGCAAGGCCAGACATAGAGCCATGCAATGACTTTGCTAGGGTCGTGCACAGACAAGCAGTCGAGGGTTTTTGATCAGCTGGAGAAGGCATTGATGACATCAGTTCATCGCTTTCACGATGTATTCTGTAATTTATATGATTCTGCTTTTATTCCTGTCAGTTTTATTTTTGAAAGAACACCGACTCCAAATTTAGACTTAATCATATTCCACGGCCGTAACTACAGACGACAGGTATTGTTTATACCCCAAGTAATGTAGAACCAGCAGCAAAACCGGTAAACAGTTACAGGCCTCAGAGGTGTGCAGAAAACCAAAATATTTTCGTCTTCTTTCTGGTCGAAGTCCCGAAGAAGATCCTGGTAAACAAGCTGTGAAACGTAAGTACTTTCCATAAATTAGTGAGATTAGCTGGAGTAAAGTCTGGCGTGGAGTGCCTTTAGGCCGATTATGGGTGAGCATAAGTCACAGGAAAAGCGCATATTCACAGCTTAGGAAGTCTTTATAGTAACCTCAAGCCCTGATGACCCATGGACCGGGCATCAACAGTGTGTCATATCATCGGGTCAAATTTGCCAAGTGTCTCAAAGTCCTATTGTATTAGCAAGCAAGTTTGAGCTTAGTGAACAATGCTGACCGAAGTCCAGAACGTTTCAAATTTTGTCAAACATTCGACGACATTAAAATGAACCCGCATATTTGAAGCTGCCGACTGTCTCTAGATTTTTGCCATTGTATTTATGTCAATGCTAACACTTTCGGTACAGCAGGTCATCAGCTCAGTTACAGATACGGGGAAAGAGGAGGGACAGAGAAGAAGATGAAGGAAAACAAAGGAACACAACGCCTGACTTTGTTCTCGTAACTCCTTGGACTAGGACATCGACTACAAGCGATAGGAAGTATTTATAGCTGCACAGGTGAGAGGGCAAAGGCTTGCAGTCTCACAGGCCCTGACTGTGACCTTTAAAAGCTGAAGATCAATACAGTGAGTTGTAAATCACATGTAAGAGTTCTCAATCACGCCTCGAGGAACAGCTCCTCAAAGGACAGGGTCAAGTGACAAACTACGGTTAGTGACAGTTCCTCCTTGTTGCTGCACTGCTACTATTTTCACCCACAAAAAGAAAGATAACAAGAATGAATTGACTTTTGTTTTGTTTTAGAGGAAGAAGAATATTGTTTTTGTGTTTTGATTTCTGTTTGATTTCTGCTTTGTAGCAGCAGAACTTGGTCAGTGTCTGTTACTTTGAGTATCTTCTTTATACAGGTTTAGTGTACACGGATTTCTTCTTTTATTAGATTTTCCTGTGAGATGATACGAGGTGAACCTAATAGTTGTAGCTTCTCACCTGGGGTCTCAATCGCACCACGGGCGCAGAGACTGGACGGTACCGACGATGGACTACCTTTCTCTTTTTCATTGTCACGATCTTTCGTCTGTTGAGGTTGCCAGTGGCGTTGCTGTTGTTCCTGCTACTGGCGTCATCGTCAGCGTTGTCCTCAACAGCATCGTCGGTTCCGCTCTCCCATGGGTCACTGACTGCTGCAGCAGGCACCACCACACGGATCTGTATCGGCATGGTGCTGGCGATACACCTATGTCTCCGACGCTGCTTTTTACCAGATTGTCTTCATATTCTTCAGTTTCGCTAATAGGATGAACAAAATTATTAGATGAAATACAAAAATGGCAGTAGTGTACATAACGTTTTTCTAAAGCTTTCTTTAACGAAGAAATTTAGTTAAACATGTTTAGCGTAGGATGATAAAGGTTACGTTGCAATTGTGTTTGTGTGTGTGTGTGCATGCAGGAATGTGTGTACATATACATAAAGTTGTTATGTGTGTGTGTAAATGTTTAACTATAGGTATAAGTAGATCGATCGAAGGATCGATGAAAATCCCCCCCCCCCCACGCACACACACACACACACAAGCGTGCGTGCATGCATGCACACAATACACATATAAGAGCCATTTTTCATAACTATAATAAAAATGCTATTTGTTTAAATATATTAGCAAATCTTTTGACTACAAGAAAAGAGCTGCTTTGTAATGCTTCATTTTGACACCCGGCTTATACCCGTCTTTCAAACAAAGTCCGGACCCTGGCCAGGTGTCTCAACAGCTGAACAAGCGCAGATAATCCGACTTAGTACCTGTTCCGAGGTAACTTGTGTGGCTACAAACATGTGCTGGGACCAGGCGACTGCTGCTAGTGCCATCTCTCGGCCCACTGTTTGCCGTGGCATTAAAGAGGCTTAAGTCTCGCAAACGACACTGGAAGGGTACTTGAATATGAGTAGCTGCTCACCAGTCAAACCAATTTATCATCCTTAGACGACACTAATGACTTATTCAGCTTGTTTTTGCGTGAAATAGGGTTGATCTCGTTTTCTGCTTTTAAAAATCTTAACCAGGTACCTGCATTGGCAACATTCACAAAATTTGGCTTTTAATTTTTTTTAATCTGCCTGGTACTCATCTGACGTCACACGGTAAAAAGGAACATGCAAAGAGCTAAAAGACTAACCATGCAAATCATGAACCCCACGAAAACCATTACAAGTTGTATAAGTTTCTGTCCGGTACATATCCTTTGCTTTGTTTTCTTTTAACTCGATGAACATGAATGACATCTTTAACTGGACGACATCGCAATCGAGGTAAGAGAAAGAACTCCGTGCTCTAAATCAAAAAAACACACCTGAACGGCGCATAATCCCAGACTCTAGAGCGAGTTTATAGGGCTTGTAAACCTGGATTAAAGTGGATCATGATTAGCACACACAACACTTTGACTCAAATGGTCCAGTTGTAAGGCATAGCCAGGCCGCCTCCACAGCTCCCCATGTCGTGATCCAGAAGACCGGAAATCCGACAACGCTAAGAATGATTTTATTAAATGGAATCGTCTCCTTTCTGAGATTTTAAGAAGCTGAAGGCGGAATTATCTGTGGAGATGACAATCTGCCAGAGATGACGGATTCCACTTTTTCGTGACGACCTTGTTGATTACAGACTGCACGCTTCTCAAGTCTTTGATGCTCTTTCTCCACACACACACATACACAGGTGCACGTGCTTCATTTACGCACGCACACCTATTTACACATAATTATAAATATGCGCTGAGAGAGACAATACACAAAGTCACGCAAAGGTATACAAACTTAGACACGTACCCACACAGCAACATTCACAGACGGACAGAGGCACCCACAGGCATAAATAAATATACATACACACTAAGGAACGCACACACAAACACATATAATACTCACATAGAGACAACCACTCGACTAAGGAACGTAAGAACACACACACAGACAGAGAAACAAACGCTGGTGCATCCACATTAGCGCAAGTATTGCCTCCATAAAGCAGGGGACCCCCTAGCAAGAAAATAATTGTCTCCGTGCTGTTCCTGCACGCGTCGCAACAACGTAGTCACGTGTGCACCGCAGCAGCAGACAGCAACAGTGTCTGCTGGTTGTGAGAACCTGACTAATCACAGTAATCGCGATCGCGTCCTGGGACAGGTAACACTGTGATCGTCGAAGCGGTGACTGTTAGTCAGTCGGCCCTCGAGTACACGGCAGAGTGTAGAGACATGAACACCTAGCTCACGAAGCAGGGTACTGGCAACCCGCTGAGTGAAGATTAAAACTGTGACTCTGACAACTGACAATGTTATGGAAATTGCTGTAACAGGAGACCTCATGTATCTCATTCAAAGTCTTTAATCTTTCTGTCTCACGCACGACATTGCGCAAACCTCTCGCGTTCCAGGTTAGTCGCGCGCACAGAAACTTGTCTCAGGAACATCTCGATGGCTTACTACAGGAAGCGAGAGCGGCTTATTTTTGTATTTTCGATGGACATGAATTTGTTATTGACCTATTAGACGAGCGACGCGCTAAAGAAACACATTTGTAACCGCTGTCTACCAACAGTAAGAATGTTTCAAACAAGATCACTTCGTAATGAGATCGTGAGAGTTGGAGAAAAATGAGAAAAAATTTTACGAAATTCTGTAACAAAATTAAGATACTAGTGTCGCGCATCGTCAATCAACATTTAACATCCTTGAAAATTAAAAAAAAAAAAAAAGGAAAACGTACCTGGTATAATTTTATAAAGAGAAGCACCGCATCTTGCGTGAATTTAAACAGAGACCGCAGCTGCGCTCCTGTGAGAGAGGAATGGTTTGGTCTCGTGCACTAACCTGCAGTGCCAGCCTTCAGCTGTTCAACCCGGGAGGTGTATGGAGAAGGAACACTGTGACTGGGGCAGCGTGCAGGTGAAGAGACGCCTTCTTGTGTCGCGAGCTTTGGTAGTGGTAGGTTTGGTCGAATGAGGCAGGAGGTCAGGTCGACCAAAGACTCTCCCGCACGTTACCCTCTTAGACTGTGTGTGTGTGGCATAGGAAACGGAGCGGGTAAGTGGGGCAGACAACAGATAAAAAGATGCTGAGGGGACAAGAATGTGAACGTCGTTCACTGTCGGCATGGAGTTTGCCTCCCAAAGCCGAGCGTCTTCCTACGCCACTCTGTGTGTGTGTGTGAGTGAGATATATATATAAACGAGTGTTTGATTTATGTACACGCACGTTGAGTTGTGTGTGTCCGGGGTGTATTTGCGTGCTTAATTTGTGTGTGTGTGTGTGTGGTCAGAATGGTATTAATATCGATCAGATCGTAACACCTTGACACCTCACAGACTGAGACCCCTGCTGCACAGTTAGTGTGTTGCTAGGTGTTGATACGGCAAACAAGCAGTCTGTCGACCTCCTAGACATCGTCACTATCACATAGCTTATTACTTTTCTTTGATTAGAACCCTCCCACTCCACCCCAAAACGAACTGACGGTCCCGGGTGAGTGGTCGATTAAATATCACATACAGCAGTGGAGGTCACACCAACAACCGGGTCTATGGAAAAGTTCGAGCATAGACACACGGTGTCCTGGGTTGGAGCTTAATTAAAAAGCTTTCAATTAGTTCCTCTCCACCGCAGCCACCGCCCTCCCTTGCCTGCGGCTATATCGTTAGGCGAGGTCGTCACTAGAGGTCGTCGAGAGCTGACCTTTTTTCCTCCACTCTGTGTAGTGTTGGCGAAATTCAACAGCCATTATTTTTGTATAGATATGAGACATGTGCATATTCTGTAACGAGGTCTCCGATGTCTGCCTCTGTGCGAGTGAGTGCATGATTCTTGAAATATCTCTTAAGTTGTTGCATCTGCTGTACTGCTGTCTCTAAATCAAGTTCTGTGCCTTACTGATAACGTTAATTTTGTTCCCAAGAAGGATATGATATCAGATCACCAGCGGATAGGAAAATGCACAGCAAGGGGCTAAGATTCAGCAGGTGTTGATCCATGAAAGCTTGCATCCTCAGAGTTATTTCCTGAGACTTATAAATGATGCATAACTGCATAGTGCTTAGTGACATCAAAGCATTAATCTTTTTCTCCCATCAGCCTCTGTTTAATTTAGTGGTTTCTTTATTAAATCTTTTGAATTCATCGGAAATTTCCAAAGTTTATCGTTGAAACAGAAATAGTTATAAATGTATTGAACAAAACTAAAGACATTGTCTCCTAGACATGTGGTTATTTACTGCAAGTTTTAGATAATGTAAATCTTATGGGATGGGCGGGAAATTATTGTTTTACTCCTAGCCAGCAACTAAGGTGAAGCAGCCAGCATTGTAAACACATACAGAGAAAAAATAGCGTGTCTGAGAAGAGATCTGAACTCGACAAGACGGCTAATATCATCACTGTCATTGACATTATGTAGGGTCCGATGACTGAGCATGCACACTGGCCCTGCAAATATAACACTGTCAATCCTCAGTCAAACATTTATACATATCTGCACCGTCCTTACTGTGTGTCCTAGACGATTGTCCAGTTCGCCGAATGGTAGAAGCAGACGTTAGGACTGTCAAGGGCAGATCACTGCATTTACTGCAGTCCCGAGAGGCAAAGAGTTATCGCCCTTGAACAGCATGAAGCGTGCATCGTTAGATGAAGGTCTGTGCATCAGACAGTGCTGGAATGTACAGTACATAATCAAATCAATATAAATAATGTGCTAGAATGTAAAAAGCAGCATTAAACAAAATTAGGAATAAATCAATAAGTAAAAAATGGTTTTAGTAGCAAGACCGGGCTGATTTCTGACCACGTTGCTTATGCGTTATGAACTGGCTGAACCGAGACATGAGTAGAAATCGTGTGATGTCGCTGTAGTCTTTGTTAATGTAATAAAATGATTAGTTTAGTTAGGGACCAGATTGGATTCTGTTGTTGTTGTTGTTGTTGTTGTTGTTGTATAGTACACACTGGACACATTCACTTTTGATGATAATAATAATTGATTACAATTTTGATAATTGATCCTAATTGATAAAATGGTGTTTTATTTTATTTAATCTCATTGTCTTTTTTTTTTTTTGGGTGAGTGCCACACGTAATTATCAAGTCATAATTTTATTTTACATCTCCTAATTAACTCTGAAGCAAAGTTTTTTTCTCTATATATCTATATTTCTTTTTTTCGTTCGCTCGCTGCTCGCATTGCGATGTGCTGGTCGTGTATTGTCTCCAGACTTGCTGTTCAAGCAGAGCAGATGAGAGAGTAGACGCAACTGTTGATAACCAAAGACCACGTTATTCTGTTGATGCCTTTCGCCAGTTTCACCAGCGGTGGTGGCTGTGCACACCCGCTGTGGCCTTGGTACATGTGGATGAGGCTGGCCTTGCCTCATTGTCAGCACGGCATCTTCGCCAATCGATCTTGCCAGTGGCGGTGGCTAACTTGCCGGTCGGAAGGGACGTCAGCCTCCACTACTCAATCCACTTTATTTTTCATCGCCAGTGAAACGGTCTAAGGGTGCCGACTTTGTCTGGTTCAGTCAGTACCATTTTCACACCCTCTCTCTCATACTTCTCCCCTGAGTAAAAGCTTGCATGCATGTAAACAGACTGTAAGAGGAAACTGCTCAAGAACAGTTATTCAACACGTGCTGTGCCGTCGGACCATGACAACCGTTACTCGGAAGCACATTTAATCAGAAAGTTTACATGAACCATTTCACGCATGCCGATACTACAGGAGTTTCACTTTGTTCTGACGGGCAGCATCTCGTCGAAACATTCGTTTGAACGGCCATTTTTGTTGCGGTAATATCGTTGTAGTTGTAATAGTAGTAATTTAGAATCCATTTCTACGAGTGATTGTGACGTCACGAGGGGGTTACGACTAACCGTTTCCAGCACAGTCACGCATCGCCAGCAGCGCCGTAGCGTCAGTGCAGCACGGCTGACGCAAGACCGCGAAGGGTGGGGTGTGGGGCAAGCGAAACGGAAAAGCGAGGCCGCCAGGCGACAAGACCGGTCGAGTGCCAGACTCGCTGCTTCATGCGCTGGCTGTGCGGCCGCTGCGAGGTTGCTGCACTCACCCCACCCATCGCCCGCCGCCGCCGCTGCTGCTGCTGTTGCTGCTGCTGCTGCTGCTGTAACAACCACCCCGCGCTCGTGTCGCCGGCGTTGTGGGGAAGCGTTGCCGGCTCGGCGCTGACGACGACAACGACAGCTGCTATCCCGGCGACATCACAACAGCGACCACACGCTCAAGGGAGATAAAGCGCTGTCCACGCTGCAGCGATGGGGGCAGCATAGAACGTACACGTCATCGACAGGACTTTGGGAAAATGGGGGAAAAAGGACGGGGGTGAGCTGTGCCTGTGTCTGCCCGTCCGTACCTGACGCCAGCCACTCCTGGCACCTCGTATTTTCTCCCCCTCCTTTCCTTTATTTATCTCCTCGACTTCCTCGCTCCCCACTGCCAGGCTCGAGCCGGGTCGATCGTGGCACTGAGCGTGTTGATGCACATCACAACGGGAATGGCAGCGTCGCAAGCCGAGGTGACGACTGACAGGGGGGACCGCGCGGTGTGATCTGAGCGCGGGCGGGAGTGCCAGTGATTTGTGATGGTGCAGGTAGCGGTAGCGGCAGCGGCAGGGGCGCCGCGCGGCGAGAGGAGGCCTGCCAGTGGTGTGTCCTGTGCAGCTGAACCCGGCGGGTGCTGAAGTGGTGTGTGGGGCGGGGGGTGGGGCTCCCGTGGGAGGACTAGCTGCCGGGGCAAGGGCTTGTGCGAGGGAGACGCCCGTAAGGGCCATACAGCCAAGATGGCGGCGCCCACGGCTTCCATAGAACTGAACCTGGAGCACCAGGACTTGGTTTTCTACTCCGGGGATCGCATTCGCGGGGCGCTGGTCGTCCACTTGTCCACGGCGGTCACCATCGCAGGTAAGTGTCCATCGTGATGCGCGCGTCTGTTGACAGGCAGGACACAGGTTGCAGCGGTGAGCAACAATGAGAAAAAGTGTGAGCGTGTGTGAATATGTGTGTGGATGTGAGAGAGAGAGAGAGTGCGCGTTAGAGAGAGAGAGATCGACAATGTGTCAGCAGAAATGCTTCTATTAGTAGTCGAACGTACGTGATCGCTTGTGGTGTCACTGTCACTGTATCTGTGTCATGCATGCTCCCGCCAGACCCTGCTTCACATCTCAAATCATCGATTCTTTTCTCTCGCTCACGGGAAGGTCGTTTCGCCGTGTTTCTTTTCTGACGAACTTTGAGTTCTCGTTTACACCAGCGAAACATTTTAAAAACAACCAACCAGACACAAGAAACATGCATTGTCAAACAACACCAGCAATAAAACACCGGATCAACAGACCGAACCACCGTATCCAAGCTTGGTTGCCACGGAAACGGTTGGCCACGTGTGGCAGTGCTTGTGTGCTGACGTCCTGCTGGCGAGCCCTTAGAGCAGATGGACCACTCTCACCGAGATGCTATGAAAGAGTGGGGTGAGGGAGAGGATGGAAAGAAGTGATGTTCGTTCGTTATACCGCGTATGCGTGTTTGGAATGGGAGAGGGGGTGGGGAGTAAGCTGCAGGGAGGGACTCTTAACAGGCACGAAGTGACAGGATAGAGGATACAAGAACCGCATCAAGCGGCGGCCTGCCAGTGCACCGACATCAAAAGCACTCAGGTAGGGCGTGGCCAGAGTCAGAAGAATATTGTTTCGGTCGCGACAAAACAATCCGCTCACAACAGGGACGACTGCCCACTCCTCCACCGCAAAGCGGATTACGGAAAAGAGCCTGAACCTCAGGAGTAGGAGCTGTGTCCCAGCTTGCGTGGGCAGTTAGAAGGCTTTTCTTTTTTCTTTTTTATTTCTTCTTCTTCTTTTTTTTTTTTTTTTTTTTTTTTTTTTTTTTTTTTTTTTGCTTCTTCCCTTCTCCGTTACTTTTTCGGTATATTTTCTTCCGTTCATTTTCAGAAAAAATTGAGCGAGCTGTAGGAAATAAGGAATAGAGTCTGAGACCCAATGGGTCAAATTTTTGTAGATGGCTTTCATGGCTGGTGTTTCATGCAAGATTTTCTATGTATTTTAAAAAAATGGGAGAAGACTTTGTCCCTAACCACCGGTCATCGCTCCAAAACACCCGGTCAGTCAAAGGGTGGACAACTACCTCTTGTTCTTGTCCGTATACCAGTTACTGTTTCTGTGTTTGTACGGGTGTGTATAAAAGATAACTTGTGGTTCGATACGAACTATTCATTGAGAACTGTAATACTTTTCATGTGTCTATTTCAGCTTTTTTCATACACAATGATAATGCAGTATAATTATGCGGGTCTGGATGCCTCTTTAATCTCGAACCGAGCTTTAGCGTTCTCCCTCCTCCTCCCATCACACACACACTCCTTCTCTCACAAACACTATCAAAAGAAATCTGGTTTTGTTGCTATTATTTTCACAACTATGCGATTTCAGTTTTTTTTTCGAAATTTTCCTTATCTCTTCCGAAAAACTGCTCAGTGAGATCTTTTAAAAGACAAAATGATGAACGGTGAAATATATGTATCTTTTCAATACTCAGAGTAATGTGTATATTTGAAGTTCTCTTTCCAGGTTTTTGATTGACAGTAGGGTATCAACAAGCTTATTGTTATTTGTTGAGGGACGGGAGCCAATTTTCTGATCTTTGGAGGATGCATGGGGTTAAGAAGCCCATGAATGCAATTACAACAAAAATGATTGTCAGCAATAAGGCGCAGATATGATAATGTCATTCAGGCCGACAGTTGTCAACGTCTCAAGCTCTACATTTCATTTAGTGGAGATTGCTGAACTTGCTTCGAGGAAAAGAAAGTATTATCTCTCTGTGTGTGTGTGTGCTTTGTAAAGGAAAAGGTGTATGGGTGAACTGTTAGTTGTGTAACATGTCATTTTCTCCATACTCCTCAATGAATAACTCCTGATTAGACGACAACAATTAAGTAGACAATATTTGGGCGTACAGAGAGAGAAAGGAGGACTGCCAAGGAAGGTACTTGACTGATACTTCTTATTTAAAAGCTTCCCACACCATGAAAAAATAGGCGTAGAAAGGGGAAGCAGAATAAGGAATTAATGAATACCATGGAGAAGACTATCCAGCTGCTTTTGTCGTCTGCACTGCCGCATCTCTCAGGGTCAGGCTTTTTGCGATCGATGTTGGTTCTTGCGAGTGTTTCTGTCTCGCGGGCCTGGGGGTAGGGAGGAAGGGGTCTGGCAAATGACTGGCTCCTTCTCCAGATTTATTCTTATGATAAACATCTGCTACATTAAGGGAAAGTCTCTCCATCTTACAGTGTCACAAACGGTGTGTCGCGAGTTGCTGCTCGAGCTGGGGCCAGAGGGCACAAGGGACAGGCAAAGGTGTGTGAGCGGGCTTAACGCACATTTTTCACGACATTGAAAACGGTTGAATGAAGCAGATAGGATATGTCCATCTTAAGCAAAAATTACAATACAGGGATTTCGTTTTTCTAAGAATCCTGCCTTTGACAAATAGATTAAAATATAACACTGTTGTTTACTAGTAAGATAAACGTCTTGTTTACCTTTGACACCTTTTTTAACTTTTAAAAACATTTCTCAGACTTAATATTTCTATCACAAACATCGATTATTTAAGTCAAGTTTTGAATAATTAACGTCCGGTTAAACTGCCTTTCAACTCATTTTCAAACGAGAAACATTTAAATCGAACTCTCTAGCCACCTGTAGACACGAAGGCCACTCACCTACAATCCTGTCACGAAGACTAGTATCGAACTGTTCCATGGCATCCATCTTTCCTGAGGTTCGCATGAGCATCAATCTTGTGTGGAGGTTGCGTGTAGGCTTCGAACACCGAACAGCTGGTGAAGAGCCACAGACAGTGTTCTTAGTGATTATAAGTTTAGTTCATAAAACATATGTCAGCACTAGTGTATGTAGTCCTCCTACTTACAGCTCCTAATGTGTGATAATTTAATTTCAAGTTTTAATTCATTTTAACAGAAAGAAATGTTTCTTGTTTAGCCTCTATCAAAAAAAATCCTCCGCGTATTTTCCTAAAGTTTTTTGTAATCTTACCGATTACTTGTTGACATCTTATTTCTAATCAAATTGACATTGAAGGATGGTGTCTTGTTTTAAATAGACGGACTCTTTATAACTAAAAAGAGGAAGATTTTTGTAACCCAATACAGAATGTTTAGATTAACGAAAATGTTTCTACATTTGTAATATAAATAAAAATCTAACTGAAAACATTATATTTGTAACAAATCTAAGAAAGAGAACACTTATAATTGAATTAACATAACTAAACATTTCCAATCTTTTATTTGTACTAGAACATCCCTAACATGTCTCACTTAAAGATGGCAAACACAAGACACACTGGAATAGCTAAACTTTGTGGTGACATTCCTGATCTTAAATAACTTTATTTAACTTTATTTAACTTCAGATTTAGCCAAGAGCTATACTAATACTAAATGTGAAATTTATATTGGAACATGCGCTCAATGCTTGACTCAAACCTTGGTCAGTATATAGTACACGAAGGAACAGAAAAGGAGCAGTGATGAGGATGAAGTTCAAAAGACAGAGAAGACACACAGTAACATTGAAAAATGAGCGAGATAGTAATCACAAAAGGATATCGGCATGACAAAATAATGAGGAGATATATAAAGAGAGAGAGGGGAGAGAAAGAGGTTACAAGTGAACTGTGTTTAGGAGTAGTCCCACTGAAAACGGTTTTGGTGCACCAAAGTTTAAAAGCGGATGACAACATGTTATTGTTTTAGTGACAGGAGTAAACACCATGCGCCTGTCAGATGAAGTGTTCTGATCATGATTAAGAAAATAGAAGTTGAAAAAAAATTAAATCAAGGGGCGGTAATACCACATTAGCAGAGACCTGACTATTAAAAAATTAGAATTTAGCCAATATCTTCTCTGCCAACACCCAGATTTATCACCCACCTACATTTAGCCGAGACTTAGCTTTAGCCAACATCTACATTTTAGCCAGGACCTACAAATATTCCTCCTGAGTGCTGCAAGAGATAGTTGAGGTTTGCGGCGGCTGCGACTTTCGATGAGCAGCAAACCCACCAACCTTAGCATCGACGCCCCCTGAATCTCATGACTCCACTCAATCCTGCAGGTCGGCCCAGGGGATCGAACCTGGCGCAGGAACAAAAGGGGAGGGTGATGTCTGCTTGGATTTTTTTTTTTACGGAATACAAAACATCTTTATTAATCCTATTCAAGAAATTGTCCTCCAATGTTACTGTTACATAATACATCAGACATTACATGATACCTCAATTATAACATTAAATATAAGCATCTATAAAAACAAAAAAACCAGAAAGACCGGCGCTCAGGGAACAGGAGCCCGTAAAGTGAGAAGCTTAACTCCTATCCATAATTTGGCTGTATATGTGGATTGCCGCCGGAACAAAAGAGTGCAGACAGTATGGCCGTTGGCCAAGTGTCAGGAATTTCCACAGACGGACGGCAGTTCGCTCCCTCTCTCTCTCTCACTCCCTCTCACAGTCTCTCTCTCTCTCACTCCCTCTCACTGTCTCTCTCTCACTCCCTCTCTCTCTCTCTCTCGTCCCTGACCTTGACGTGCTCATCAGTCGTCAGCCGCAGCACGCGCAGGTGATTCAGTCCCTCTTGCTTCATCGTTGATTCGAGCGAAATTGCATGCGCGAGGATGCGTGCATGGATGCTGCAGTCCTCAACCGTGCGGTGCGTGGGGTGATCGGGGTGGTAGGGGAAATTTCCAATGGCCATGCTGGCGACCAACCGTAACCGTATACTTTGTTGCCATCAGTACGAAGGGACTTTGTGAAATGATATCCTTGGCTCCTGTCATCAGAGCACCGAGGTGTATTAGCAGCTATTAATCCGTGTCGTGGTGGAGGCTGATGTTGCAGAGGGAAGGGGAAAGGGGGGCATCGGGCGGCAGACACAAACAGAGCTCCATGGTCTTGCATGTCGAGTAGCCGCAGGGTCCGAGAAAATCTGTATAATTTGTTAATTATTGTTTCCCCCACCCACAACCATATGTGATTCTGTTTTGAAAATAGCGGGGACAGCCAGAGTCGTTATCATCCTCCTCTCTCCTCCTCCTCCTCCTCATCATCATCATCGACTAAAATATTGAAATAATTAGCCTTTCACTTTACCTTAATTAATAATCCAGAATAGCTGCGACCTTTACAGATTGTTTCAAGTTGGTCAGAACTTCTAGGCTACGAGTCAGACCCCCCTTCACCTCCTCCCCCTCCAACAACCTTGGAGCTACATTTTGTCTTCCTTGTAGTCAGTGTGTAAAACCATGAATGCACCGAGTCACCCTGTATAGCAGAGAGAGAGAGAGGAAAAGAAATCATTGTCACGGTGAACTAGAAGTGTAGAGGTGGCTGAGGCCCCAGATTCTTGCTTCCTACTAGAAGTAGCTAGAAACTGGGAGGGTGGAGGAGCGGCGATCTAACACCATTGCAGCCGATCGCCTGATAATTATCGAGGTTCACTAATTGTTGATCTTTTACACTTAACAGAACAGGAGAGAGCACATCAAGCGAGAGTTCTGTCACTTGAAGTGAAACGGATCAGTAATTACGTCCCTTATACTTCACTTTGTTTTCCTTTTTTGTCGGCGAGTTAGCTTTGAAATCCTCCTCTTTGGTTATATGACTTGCTGATGCACTCTTACATGCACATCATCTACATCCACACACGTGACCTGTATGTACACACTTATATATTGTTTTCTTTATACACATTGATGTTATGTGCATTTATAGACATGGTATCTAGATGTTCACACATTGATGTTATCTAATATCTTTACATATTTATGTTCTCTAATTTATAGGCATGTTATATAAATCTCCACACATTGATATATCTACATTTACATTAAATAGCTTTTCATCATCATTGTTTAACGCAACGTTTCATTGCGCAGGTGTCGAGCTTCGCTTCCGGGGCGCCGCGCGCGCGAAGTGGCGGGAGTACGTGAATGAAGGTGTCCGTAGAACTGAGATCGAGCACGAGAAAGAAGAGATCTACTTCGACGACCGTTTCTGTTTGTGGGGAAAAGGTAAGTGACCTTTATCTTTCTTTATTTCTTTCTTCTTAGTCGTCACGTGTCTACGCGTCTTTGTTCAACTTATCTCTCTCTTGTTTTTATCTTTCGCACTTGAAAAATCGAAAGTGATGACAAGCTCTAATGTAAATGTTGGCAACTCTGTCATTTAGAAGGTAACCTGTGCGTGTGAGAGAGAGAGAAAGACGGATGACGGCCGATAACACCGCAGAGTTCACTACACCTCTCTTCCTCACCCTCCTCCGCTGCCCTTTGATCTGGTACGCGAGCAGGCTGATCGCTGACAGCCTGCAGATGACTGGGCATCAACCGGAAAACACAGGTTATTGTTAAAAAAATAAATAAAAAAAAAGAAAAGGCCATCACAGCAGCCATCCACCTGTACCATCAGATTCTCAACATGAACATCGTCACACACCAATATGTCAAGCATTTTTCATCAGACACCTCCATCAAGCAGATATGTGATCTCTACAGGAGTGAAGGTGCAACAGAAACTCTCTGTTTGACATTTAGCCATAAGCCTGACTATTGCCCTATACACGGTATTTTTTGAGTTAGACACGATATAACTTTTATAATGAGGTATACAATGATCACGCTGATCCATTATGTTTCCCATGTAATCCTGCGGATGAGCATTTTTAGTGTGTGAAAGTCGCAGGTCACAAGGGTCACAAGCTAAATAAGTTAATGGAATGCCAGATTTGTTGTTCTTAAGATCTCTTCCTATTTTTAAACCAATATATTGATGGATCATTTTACAAAAGAAGAAAAGATCCATTAATAATCAAGAGTGGAGATAAAGCCGTCAATAGATTGCTGCAATTCAGATGACCACCAAGCAGAGAATTGCGTTAAAATGTGAAAGCATGTACCTGTCTGACAGTGATGTAACGGTCCATCGCGGTGAAGACTTGTACAAACCAAGAAATTGTCATGGAGAAATCACAAAATGAAAAAGCCATAGGCAAGTAAACACAACACAATGTCAAGGACGCCATCAGAAGGCACTTAAATCACAACAACTAAAGCAGAAAAGCAAAACGATTCCCTCGAGCATGTTAGGCGACGGAACACCACTCTCCATATCAGATAACTGAGTGACAAAGCATATACAACATCCTTTGATGGAAACATTTAATTGATCTCAAGAAAGATTACATCCTTGATAGACCTTGCTGGGGCGTTACGTTTGTATGGACAGTCCGACCCAATGGATCGGTCAAAATACTTCTCACATACTTGCATTCTGACAGAATAACAACTCTCTAACAACAACACTCATACAATGTTGGTTGATGTCTATAACAACACTCACACAAGCCATTACAGGTCTGGACTCCTTGTAGGTGTGGGCAGGGAAGCGGGCGGCATTGGTTAAGGTGAGTCGATGGTTCTGTAACCTTTGACAGACTTACCTTAGACAGTCTTTGCTGGATTCGCCTAGGCCCCGTTTCTGTCCCCCCTTTCCTTCTCCCCCCTCCCCCTGTGCGGCGGGCCAGGGCTTCACATCGTGTGGGTTGCTGGCCCCCTGTAAAGGAGTTATCGCACTTGGTATCGATCCGCTGCTCCTTGCATCTTTCTCCCCCTTCCTCCCCATCTGCCTCCCCACCGACTGTGGGCTGCCCCTCAGATATTTTCTTGTGCATGTTTTTGCCGGGCGGGTCGATACGCAAACACGCGCGTAACTACGATCTGCAACTAGCGGAGACTTGTTTCTCTTCCTCTCTCCTTTCCTCTCTCTCTCGCTCTCTCTCTCGCTCTCTCTCGCTCTCTCTCTCTCTCGCGCGTAAGGCGTTGTCGTAATGATGTTCGAAAGTTCTCGTGGCTCCACAACATAAAAACGCTTCATGTTTGCTAGATGTGCATGTGCATGTTTGATTTGCTGTGGTTAATGAGGTGAGAATCCTTGTTCACACATCGTGTTCAGCATCTGAGATGAGGGGAAAGACAATTATGTATTTACATTTTTATATATATTTATAGGAGAGAGTCCCTTATACGAATATATATATATATATAAATTATTTTAAATCAATTTTGATTTGCTTTTTGTCACGGAATACTTACTTGTGACCTGGGTAAAGGCAGGGAGAAAAAAAAAAAGAAAAGCGAATCAGCTGATCAACTGACATGTTGATTAAGATGTTTGTACAGGCGGGCTGAATGAACGAGAATGTTGGTCATTGGGTGGGGGAAGGGTAGAACTAGAAAAATACAATACAGAGTAGAAAGAAATAGTAGAGAGTGAGTAGAGAGAGATAGTATAGATTAGAGAGAGGGAGAGAGAATAAAGAGAGACGGTGGTGAGAGTCAGTAGAGAGTATACAGGTGTAGTAGAGAGAATAGAGAGAGGCAGTAGAAAGAGTAGAGAGAATCATCAGAGAGAGAGAGTAGAGACAGAAAGGGGTGAGAAAGAGTGGAGAGTAGAGAGAGAATAAAGATAATAGAGAGAGTAGAGAGAGAAGGGTAAGAGAGAAAAGAGAATCAGTAGACAGAGTAGAGAGATATAATAGTAAGAGTGGAGTCAGTAGAGGGAGGAAGTAGAGAGAGTAGTGAGAGAGAGAGTGATGAGAGAATCAGTATAGAGAGTAGATAGAGACAATGCTGAGAGAGAGAGAGTAGAGTGTCCAGTATCTGCTGTTCTACAAAGTACCCCTGGCCAGTATTTGGTGTTCTAGAAAGTACCTGTAGTCAGTCTCTGGTGTTCTAGAAAATACCCGTAGCCAATATTTTGTGTTACTTGATGTTATAAAAATGACCTGTGCCCAATATTTGGTATTCTAAAAAAAAGTACCCCTCGCCAACATTTATTGTTCTAAAAAGTGCCCGCAGGTAGCACCTAATGTTCTAAAAAGTATCTATGACCAGTATTTGGTGTTCTAAAGGTAAATGTGTCCAGCATTTCTTGTTTTAAAAAGTAATTATGGCCAGTATTTGTTTCTTCAAATCACTGCAGTCAGTGTGAAGGGGAAGGTAGAGGGCTGGGCTCCAGTTTGCGCATGCCGTGCAATAGACACAGTGAACCATTCACTGCCCCAACAAGTATTCCGTTAGGGTCCCTTCATCTTTTATCTTAGAGGACAAGTTTAAAAATAACCATCACGCGCAACAAATAATCTGTCAGTGTCATCGTTTCTGCATTTTGTAAGCACAACAAAGCTTTCTCAGTCGTTGTTGAAAAAGATAAACGTGATTAATCCAGCATCCCTTGATCATCCATAACGACTGTATATCCAAGTGGACTTTGTTTTGTCGTTGCTGTTCAGAACTAATATATAAAGGCTGGCTCTCGATGTACATAAAAAACTAGCTAGTAAATACGTGAAGTTCGTAGTTATTTGTTTGTGTGCGGATACAGGTATTTATGCCTCTGTGTGTGTGTGTGTGTGCGCGCGCGCGTGCGTAATTTTTGTGTTAAAGTATAAAGGACATAATGCCAGCACAAAATGTCTTCTGCTTGCAACCGAAGATAAGAGGTGTCGAGGTTGCAGTCATTTTTCTCTCGTTTGCAGTGTTCTTGAAGGGTTAAGTACCACAAATTACGGCGCCAATCAAAGACTCGTAGAGGCAGTTGTGGCAAGCACCTGCCATTATATCATTTCCTCCATTGACTTTTTCCGGGCTAACTGTAAAACCTCCGAGAACAAGACAGTTGCGCATGAATTGGCTGTTTGATGACGTCAGCGACTGTGATTGGTCCGTTATTTCGCGCCTGTCGGGTGCATGGGTTGTGGGGTAGCCTTTGCTGCACGGTACATTAATCAGATGCTAATCGTGGCTGCTTTGTCGTTTGTTGCCGCGTGGAAACTTTCCATTCATCACTAGATATCGACAGGAGTGTTTCCATCCTCCATTGAATATCGACAGAACTGTATCCTGTCAGCGTGTCGATTCTCTGGAGAGTAAAACCGCCTCCTGAAGTTCGTCGAGTCACACAGTTTTTCCTTAACATTAACCATTGACTACAAGGTCTGTATCAATGACATGATTTCCATGGCAACGAAGCAGGAGGCTGTCTTTAAAAAAAAAATCAACAGTACTGTTGACATTACGTCGTTGATTACAAAGACAGAGAGCATAAAAGGGAAGTAAGGTAACAGAAAGAAGAAGCGGGATGAACTGAACAGAGAAGGACAGATACCCGGGATAGATGGTGGCAGTTGGTGGTAATGTCTACTGATCAGAGTCAAGAGAATAATGATAGCCGTTTGACCACCTGGCCTACACTGCTGAGCATGTCGCGAACAGGTAGAATGTTATCTGATGACTAGACACCCTCGGCACTTCCCTAGGGCTCGAACCAGATGGCTTACTCAAAGCATTGAGATACATGAGCATAGAATGTGTGAAGTCTTATCTCACTGCCTTGCACTAACCATCACAGCGCATGACGCACATGCGTGTGTGAACAAACGACATTCGTATTCACAGAAAATCCAATAAATTATCTCCTCTTTTATTGCCATTGCCGATCCCAAGCCCGAATGAAAAAGGAGGAGGGTTTCGTGGCTAGCAACCCTATCACGTAAAACCCCTTTATGCTAGGGAAAACGACAGCTAGAGAAACAACTTCATCTGGTAGAAGTGAAGCAGACCTGGACCTACGACGGGAGGGATCACATCCAAAAGGAGTCTCCAGCCAGAGAGTGAGTTTCCTGACGCCCAAACAACATATGCGGGTTAGTTGCTGGAATGTAGGACTTTACTCCAGACACTAAGATTATCACAAACAGTCCTACCCGAAATCGCAGAAGAAGAAGAAGACCTCTATATCAATACCGGCCTCAGTACAGAATGAGAAATTAAGGAAGTCATTCGCAAAACGAAGAATGGAAGACGACAGGAGTGGGACGGTGTACGTTTCTGATTAGTGAAAACAGAAGAATAGACACCCGTATCCTCCAGGAGATTTGGGACTGTGAAGAAATCCCAGTCGACTGGAGGAAAGGTGTTATAGTCAAAATACCGACAAAAGGAGACTTTGGTGACTGCAATAGCTGAAGAGCCATCGCATGGTTATACCCAGCAAAGTTTGCAGCACATTAAAACAGCATCAGACTCCATACTCCGACAAGAATAAGCCGGCTTTCAACAGAACGATCATGTATTGACCACATCTTTGTGCTACGACAGGTCCTGGAACAACTACAGGAGTGGAACAGTCGATGTGGCCTTTATCGACTTTGAGAAAGCATTTGACAGCCTACATCTTGCCTCTCTGCGAAGATTATACATCACCATGCATCCCACAGATACTAGTCATCAGAGTCATCAAGTCTATGTATGAAAACTTCAAGTGTCAGGCTTTCTACAACAACCAGCTGACAAAACCTTTAAGAGGGGATACGGGCGTCAAGCAGTGGTGCATCATGTTACTGATGCTGTTCTCACTGGCCATTGATGCGCCATGTCATTCGGGGAAGGACTTAAACCACAGACTTTGAGGATCTTGACTATGCCGAAGACATAGGACCGCGGGGAAAGAGGAACAGAGGGAGGCACAAAGAGGCATGGAGGCGAACCGTCGAGAAGAACCTCGAGCAGAGGTCTATCACTTGAGACAGCTCTCAGAGCAGCAGCAGACTAAACCTGACGGAGGTCCCTTGCTGTCGCCTCACGTGCCAGCCAGACAGAAATGACCGATTGATTGATTGATCGATTGTTGCTCCCGTCTGTGATATTGAGCTCTATGGACAATGCGCTTGGGAAATAAAATATAGAGATTAAATAATGTGTCCAATGGTGCGTGAAACAATCCGCCTGCTGTTTCTGACAGCTGTTGACGAGGGTTTTTTTTTAATTTTTCGGCGGCATTGAGATGTGTAAGAGCATTTTGAGTCATATCGCATCTTTATGTAAATAAAATAAAAAGCAAACATTTGATAGACAGAGTGTATTAAAATCTGTTTTTCCCAGTTTTGTATCTTTTTTGCTCCCTTTTAGTTTCTGAGGATTGCATCTGCGCCTTTATATTTTAATATTTATACCTCCTGTTGCCTTTTCACGCTGTAAGCAAATCGTTTATGATCGATATGGTGCCCGGGGTGGTGAGATACTCGCTCGTCACCACTGAAGTCAGAGGCCCTGGGTTCAGATCTCGTTGTGGTGACACCTGTTTGCATGGCTGGACGTCGGGGATTTTCTTCCGGTACTTCGGTTTCCTCCCCATCCTCCCTCTTCCCCTATAGTTCAAAATCACCTCAAGGTGGAAACACTTTCCTACTAAAGTCTAAAACAACTACATTCATGCGAGACGTGTCACTCAGTGTGTTTAGGTGCAAGTGCTGGGGCATGCCTGTCCACGTGCACAATCTCAATGAGTGACCGAGTTGTACTCAGCAAGACTGCTGCTCTCAGTGATATGTTGCTGCCTTTACTGCCAGCAGTGAAAACAAATCTCTGTTCCTACCTCTTCTTCTCCTGCCCAAGGTTGTCTCACCCCACCGACCCCAGACGATTACGCGTGCCACTCACGCAAGACGAACTGCACTCTTAGAGGCAGCGCTCCATTTTTTTTGGAAGATTGCACTTTTACGTGCATTGCAAACTGTTTTTCTTGGTGCTGCTCGGGCTTCCTCAAGTTATTGCGGTGCGAGAATTGACATTTTCGATTTTCCTCTGCTGTTTCTTTACCTTTCTCTCTCTCTCTGTGGTGAGCGCGTGTAAGGAGTACATCAAACTGTGTAAATCTCTCTCTATATAGATATGCGCATTTGTATATGTGTGTATATGTATATATGGGACAGAAAGGTGTGTATGTTCACAAGGCCACAAAATTGTGTTTATAAAGACAAACACATGCAGGCATCAGGGAGAGTTTTCATTTCCTGCGAAATACTTTTCATTATTTAAAAAAAAAAAACCCTCAGTTGCAGACAAAACCTTGTTTCCAAACCATGTCCAACCCATTGCATCACTGTGCAGGCACACTCAAATATAAGTCCCCTCTCCACCCCGACCGGACGACCACAAACATGGCGGCAGACTACAGCAGCGCCACACCCGCAGCTCAAGGGAGTGAACTCTTCAACGACCTGTCCGAGGTCCGCTAACTTCACGCAGGGTCTCGACAGCTTTCCCTGCGGCGCTCGCAAATGCCAAGAGTTCGATCGCCTGATCAGCGGAGCAGCTAAGAAAGATGAAGAAGGAGTTAAATAATCCAGGTCTGTCCGCGCACGCCAAGCCGAGCAGGTCACGTGACCGCCAGTCTTTGTGTCCGACATGTTGGCCACTGCCGGCGGTTCGCGGACGTTCCGAGGCGAGTTTTTCAATAGATACACAGTGGGAGAGATTTGTTGAGACAGGAGCCACAAACAAGTATTTTATTGATCACGAGATGCACTACAAGAGGGTTCAGCCTGCACTGGCTGCAGACCACTCATCAGCTTCCTGTTTGCTGATGACGTAGATAAGTTAGGAGGCAAGGATGCAAGAACTTACTGATCTTGCTGGACGTCTTGGACAAGCATGGGCGCTGGACGGGATGGAGAGTGCTGCTGAAAAGACTAACAACTGATGCTAAAGGCTTCATTGATGACATCAAAGTCAAGGAGGACAAACTAGCATGTTGACAAGACTTGGTGGTAATATCTACAATGAACTTATCCACGGAAGTGATGATGATGATGATGATGATGATGATGATGAGGAGGAGGATCTGTTTGTTGTGCAACGAGCAACATTATGGACAAGAATGATTTTTAACTTCTTTCTCTGAGTGCTGGATGCAAATAAACTGCGCTGCGCCCCCGTGCGACGATACATCATATATTTACAGAGGGCGAATTAATGGATTCTGCTTCGCATATTTTCACAGGACCAATCAATAGCTATCACATCATATATTCTCAGTGAACCAATCAATGAACTGCACATCTTGTTTTGTCAATAGGCTTACATGACTTGTTTTGAATACTGCAATCAGTACATTGCTCACTACATGTATATCTTATCTAATGGTAATAAATTGTAGAAGACATTTTCACCGAAGCTTATCGGCAGATGTAATATACAACATTATACATTATACCTTCATTACATTAATCCTTATATTCTATTTGGTCAATAACTATTTGTGTGTGTGGATTACATACCATATCTTCCCATTGGACGAATCAATTATCATCATCATTAACATTTGACAGAAAATTGAAGATCATAAAAGCCATCACCATCAAACAGAAAATAGATTATAAAAACCATCATCAGACAGATCATCATCATCATCATCATCATCATCATCATCCTGACAACAAGTTGTAGGTTGTATGCCGCACAGTCTTTATATTCATGTAATGTAGATCATCATTGCAATCAGCAGAAACTTTTAAGAGCAAATCATCATCGTCGTCGTCGTTATTGTTATTATCATCATCGTGAGTCGACGAGTAAATGTTGAGCGTCGACTGCCACTTGCAGGCTGCGCTGTGTGTTTGTCTCTCAGCCAGTTGCCCGCGGAGGACAGTGTGGAAGATGGCGGTTGCCTGTGTTGCTGAGATCAATACGCTGGCCAGTGTGTTACTGTGGTGTCAGTGCCACGACCTTTCTCCAGATTAATGGCTTTCTTCAGCCTTCTGGACTTTTCTATTTTTGTTATCGCAAGCTGTACCCTCGCAGTCAGGGACGAAGAAGGAATGTCTCTTGTCTTCTGGTCTGTTAAAACACACACACAGCAACACAAAAACAAAAATTTTAAAAAAATGAAAGAAGAAAAGGAAGAAGGAAATATAAGAAAATACTCGTATGATGTCGCTGGTGTTTTAATGGCACAAGAATGTTTGCTCCTCTTAATATTTAATAGAACTTTGCGCGTGTTCTGGTCACAGTTACGAAAATGTTACGCAAAGATGGTGACATGCGCGTTGATGAGGAACTGTTCCTCAGTTCGGATCTCTCCTTGGGACAACTATTTCTTTTTGGAGCTGGCAGCTGTACACTGAGCAGGTTGCTAAAACGCTTTTTTCAGAAATCTGGTTTTACACCAAAATCTTGTCCGTAAACCACTTTAATGGAAACACTTTATAAAAACAAATAAAGTAGTCAAATAAGCTTAAAGTTGTCCTGTAGGAGAAAAGTGTATTGTTAAAAATTGTTTTATTTAGTGTGAGATGGGATTTGTGATATAAGTTTAGTGTGGTGTGGTATATGTGATGTAACCTTAGTGTGATGGGGAAGTTTGTGATTTGTCCAGGGCAATAAAAGCACTCGTTATATTGGGCCTTTGCCAGCTCTTGGGAGTTTGCACGCGGGAGACACATCGACGTTCTCATTATTGTAATTGCTGTCACGTGATCCTTGTGGTTGCTATTTAAACTGGGTGCTACTTCCCCTCCACCCGTGTTTCCTTCCATCCACCTACACGCATCTTTAGTTTCTGACTTGTATATTTTTTCCCAAAAACTTTCCTTTAAGACCATTTGCACTATTTCTCTACCACACTGTTTCTACTTTTATCTTTCGCTCCGTCTCTCTCTCCTAATGGTCTGAGCAATAACGTATCGGAAAGAGACACGAGTCCATAAAGACATTAATAATTGAGTGCGTGATCCAGATGTTAAAGTCAGTTTATTGCCCATTACACCGGCCAGACTGTTTGCCCGACGGTTCACCAACGTGACGTACATCCGGTGTTTTGGCCTCTGCTCTAGCACTACATTTGTCCCTGTACATGGCTGGTCTTCTTCCATTTCTGACATTTTGGTTTAGAAGATTGCAATGAACCATTCATGTAAACATGATAATACATGTACGATATCTTGGAAACAATCCTGTAAACTGAATAATACATGTATGATGACATGGAAACGGCATGAGACAGCTGAGATAGGTCCTTTACGAACCCCTTTCAGACAGATTGTGGTCAGAAGGATAAATCTAGAATAGGGGGTGGGTGTAGACTACGGACCTACCCCTTTTCAGTATGCGTAGAGGTTTTTTTTTCTTGCCTTCTTTCTTTCATACCTGTAATTCTGCTTCTATATCTTCTTTTTCTGTTTTTCTTTCTGTCTGTTTTTCTGACCTGTTTTCAAGCGTTTTCTATTTTTTTCATTCGGTTTTTGTTCTTTCAATTTTTTCTTTGGTCTAGTTTTTCCTTCTTTTTTCCTACTATTTTTGTATTTCTGTCTTCTTTTAAACTAAAGTTGTTATTGATGAATATGCACACTTTCATTGTACTGACTACGTCCGTCCGCTTGCTCTCTGTGTCTGTGTGTGTCCCGCTGGCCGCCATGACATGCAGAGACTTGTGACGTCAGCTGTGGCTGTACAGTTACAGAGGAGGGTCGATGGGAAAGCAGGGAAGTGCTCAAGAGAGGGCGCCACCTGTTCCCGTTCCAGTACAAGCTGCCTGATGGGATCCCATGCTCCTTCGAAGGCCCGGAGGCTAGTGTGCGCTACACCGTGCACGGACTATTGGCCAGGACTTCCGGATCGGATATGACGACACAGCGTCACGTGACCGTGCTCAGGGACCTAGATTCCAAACGGGATGCGGAAAAGCGCACCCCATCGGTAAGTGTGGAGAATATCAAAATAACAGTTTATATTTTAAAAAAATGATTTCGATCATTAATCTTGGGAAAATGTTACATAAAGTTTATATAGGTCTTCAGAAAGCTTCATGTTTAGTTTTTGAAATTTTAGAAAATAATTTGTTGATATTGTTTTAGCAACTTTGACAACACTCGTCTGTAAAATCACAAAAGATTTTAGTACTATTACATGAATGCTCTTTATATGAATGCAGTTTATGGAAGACACATTACAGAATAATAAGATATATTGACATTAAAGAACATTATTAAAAGCAATATTAGTGTTATCGATGTTTACAGCAGAGTTTTACAGCAGTCACAGCTAGTTTACCCTGATTAGAAATAAAAGTATCAGAATTTCGAGATTATGGACATTTGTGGGACAATAATATTTCCGTTGAACAAGTTTAGAAACAAAATTGTACCACTTGGGAATTCAACGAAAGGCTGATCTGGTCTTGCGCTGTTTTGATGCCCGGAAATAAAAACCTCGTATTTTTGGACATCTGTAACGGAACGCTGCATTTTCACACAAAAGTGATCTATAAAATATGTTTTTCTAACGTTCAGCACTTGTTAGTTTATATGACAGGCTACTACAGGAAGGGACATCACTTTAATCCATGGTAGTCCATTTACGACTGCCGTAACTACTCCTAGAAACTAAACTAGTTTAAACTAGTCAGCAGATCAGTCTTAATGAATGCTGCAAACGAACGTGACCCGCGCTAGGGCGAGCTGGATCCTCTGGCCCGCGCTAGGGCGAGCTGGATCCCCTGGTCCTAGTCACGTGTTCACTGTACGTAAACTGGTGTTTGTGACCTGCTGCAGCCCCGTCACGCGCTGGAGGACCACGCGGAGCGCGCCTTCTCCTCCACGTGCTGCAGGCCGGGGCGTGTGTCGTGCTCGTTGTCCGTGATGAAGCGGTCGTACGTGCCGGGGGAGCACATCAAGGCCGACGTGCAGCTCAGCAACAACAGCGTGCGCAAGTCAGGTCCGTGTCGTCTGCAGCTCAAACAGGTAAACAACGTGTCTGCTGTCATCCACCTTCCTTCCTACATCACCTTGCCTTCTGTCGTGCGTATTCGTGTTCTTCCGGGTGGGAGCTCGGATGGTGCTTGTTTCTTCGTTTGTCTTCGTTGATCTTCGCTCGTGTTCGTATATCTTCCTACACATAACCTGTATGTTACTATATTATGCACGGTTGTTTTGTGTTCGTGCTTTATCGTGTTGGATTTAATATTATCGTGATAATTACCCTTAGTGAGATTGATTGAAGGTGATTAACAACTAGTTGCATATCGTCCCATTTATATGGCAGATGGATGGGGAGTGACAGATAAAGGGATAGTTGAGAGAGAAAGAAAGAACGATTAACAATACTGTTGATGCAAGTCTTTCCTTTTTCATAGAAGCAGATTTATATTTTTAATTATAATGAATGTTTCTCAAATATTCTTAACAATGAAATCTATGCCCCACACATGTGTGGTGATTGTGTTCGTGGGGAGGGCACTGCGCGTGCGTTTATGTATGTTACATTAAATATATGAGGGGTTTGGGGTGAGTGTGCATGTGTGAAAAGGAAAAGGTAACTCACTCTCTGTATCTTCGGCTTTATCAGATTTGTATCTTATCTCCCTTTCTGGTTGAGTTTTGAACATCACCCTCTCCGAAAGCCTCGATTTGTTTTTCCCCTTCACAATAAAATTTGTTGATACCTAACGATGGCCAGGGCATAGTGTCAGTCACGTGATATTGTTCCAAGTCTTTTGACATCTAATGAGTGGGCGGGGATGGGGCACCCATGGGGTCTTTAGATTGGTGTCTTATCGCAATCAGCATTTGTGTGTGTGTGAGAGAGAGAGACCAAGTCCATATAAATCAGAATGTTCAACATATTCTAACATCTTTATATTTTAACGCTTTACCTTTTATTTAAAAATTCATGGCCGTGAGTTGTCCAACTGTGGGCGTTCCCACTGCTCTGCTGTTGCGTAAATTAAACTGAGTAAATAATGTTTTCTCTTCCACACATAAGTATCCACGCGCCACACTTGATAGCAATGGTGGCTGACCTACGTATATCACGTGACTAATCTGTAAAGAAAAAATTCTGTTCGTTTTGTATTCAGCAAACGTTTCATTACACTGGACAGTAATTTCTGTACTCGGTGGTCGAATCGACTCATGGCCATGCTCCGTGATCAACTCGACTTGGTCGAATTGGTAAATGGTCGAATCGACCGGCTGTCTTTGTAACGGCTTCATGAAGTCGGCTCCAGAGCTTGCTTTACTTGCTGTCGGTACCTGCAGCTTTAGAAAGCTGTTTGTATCCAAGGTGATAGGGATCTGCATGCATGACGGGGACCTCGATTATCAGTATGAGTGTTGGGAAAGTGTTCTTGACCACCATCTGCGCCTGCTACAGAGCCACGAAACACTTCCGTAACTTACATTATCTTAGTTTTATCTTCATAACTACTCCACGGAAGTTCTTCATCGTGGAATTTTTTTCGCCGCAGTTTTCTGGACTAGTATGAAATATTTTGGAAGGTGGAAGAAAATATGTTAAATAGACATTAAAAATATTGTCATGAAAGGAATCATACCAGAATATCCTTCTGCCCCTTCTTTACAACTGTACCCACATTTTTCTTCTTAAACTGGTGGCTGACATTTTTATAGTTTAGTGTGATGTACACAACTACAAAATCACTCTAGAATGTAACTTTAGCCGCAAGATTTACATATGTAGGTTAAAATATATATAAACGCTCTTTCATTAACGTATTTCCACGAGAAACTATGTTAAGAATATGTTAAGAACAACAGACGTTTATCTATGATATGTCACGCAATGAAAAAATGTCTCGCCTTTTAGCACTCACATAAAATATTGCATGTCACCGGAAATCCCACACATAAATTATCCCCATCACGATATGACTGGCGCTTTTTAATGCACTCAATGATTTTGGCAATAAAAAGACAGTTAAAAAAATAAAGGAAAAGAAGCCTACGATTTTTCATGCAAATCCTCCCAGAGCCTCCTGCGTGTCTTCACCGTGAGTAGCGCTCGTGTATAGGGCCTGCTCGCATGGCAGCACGTGACAGTCGCCTGTCTACTAAAGACACAATTTGTTGGCCAGGTGTAAACTTCTAGTATTCTAATCCATACTTTGTAATCATCTTGATACATATGGCTCCCGTCTTTCTTCCCCTCATCAACGCCAATAAAATGACAATCGGTTACTGATGATGCTCCGGGGTGGAAAATGTAGAAAGAAAGGAGAGATTGAAGAGAAGGAACAACAAGGAGAATAGAGACAGCAACTTCATGGCTAGCACAGACTATACAGCTAACATCCCAAATCCTTTAATAAACATCCGATTTTGCTAAAAGTAATTTACCGCGCTGTGATTGGTCGTGTAGCGATACCCTACTATCAGTTCAATGTTTATATCGGAGAAAACCAAGAACATACAGAAAAACTCAATTTCGGACAATTTCTTTTCTTACTTCTCCTGTTAGCTCCCCCCTCTCCCCATCCCCTTACACATCTGGGAGACGACTCGGTGACAATGTCTAGCCCCTCCTTGACACCAAAGGTGAGAATATTAACACTGTCAAGGTGAGCTCCCACCCCATGGGACCCAACGACTAGTTTTCACGTGCATCGCTCCTACAAAGTGAAAACAGACATCACTATTGCTACTTTCTGTAGAAAAACGGACATTGATGCTAATTTCGATGTCAGAGGAGAAAAACATTAACGATATCAATTTCTCAGCAAGTCACCACGATCTCATATAGAAATCATCGCACATGTTGATAGTTATAATCTTCCTCGTTCAGAATTATTAGTCAGGAAGAGAGAAAACGCGCGTATTCTCACAAGAACATGCATTTACAGTGTTAGGTCTCTAGTCTACAGACTTAGAACTTTTCAAACTAAATTTGTTTTCAATTTTATAAAATTATTAGAGCTGGTCTTTCGTTGCCATCCATGGGGGTGTGCAACGCTCTCAGGCATGTTGATAGAACGTCTTTAGAACAGTTTTTAAGTTTTACATTCATGTGCAACTAGCCACTAGGAAAAAAACCTTTATCCTCCACCTTTACGTAGCATTTTATAAAATCCGTTGTGTAATAGTTGACCTCTGACTCAGCACTTTGTTGACGTTTGGCAGGAAGGACTTCTGAATACTGTTAGCTGACCGTTGTTTGTCGACTGCTGTATATACACTGTTTGCTGACCGTTGTTTTATTGCGCTGTGTGCAGCTGCTGACGTATGGCGAGACGTTCACCAGGGCCCTACTGCTGCAGGAGGTCAAGCTGCACGACTGCATCAAACCTGGGCAGCGGCGGCAGTGGCATGACGTCACACTGCGCGTGCCCCCCA
This sequence comes from Pomacea canaliculata, assembly GCF_003073045.1. Lineage (NCBI taxonomy): Eukaryota > Metazoa > Mollusca > Gastropoda > Architaenioglossa > Ampullariidae > Pomacea > Pomacea canaliculata. The sequence continues at coordinate 15,181,694 of NC_037602.1, read as the reverse complement.
CGTGTCCATCTCGCCTTTCCAAGTGCCGAGTCATCGACGTCCGCTATTGCGTAGCGGTAAATTTGTTTTTTTTTTTAATTGTCATAACAAGGGTCAGGTCATTGTGAGAGAGGATGTTTTTGGTCTGTATTGTGAGTGCCTCATATATGAATACACTCGCGTGCCTGCCTTCCGTCTCACCTGCGTATGCACCTGGAAACCATGAATATTTAGATGTCAATGGAGTTTCTGCATCTGAGTGTTTGATGGGAGCGGAATGGGGAGTAGTATACATACTGAGACTTGATCGTTTGTGTCTACCTAAAGTGATTCCACTCCCTTTGCTTTTCCTTTCTCATCAGGTGGAGGCAGCTTTTTCCGACGCCGTCTTGTACGCCGCTGTGCCGGTCACTATAGTTACAATTCCAGAACGAGGCATCATTCCAATACGGTGGTCCTACAAAGGTGAGAGTACTTCCAGGTTCCTTCGTCACATTTCTCGCCGTCTCTCTTCACCAGTCCGAGCAAAAGAAAACAGTACGAGAAGGGATTGATTGTGTTTTACGGGATGCCAGTACGAGAGGTAAACCGTCGTGTGAATGGCGTGATGGGAGGAGGAGAGTAGAATGGATAGATGAACGCAAGGCGCATAATCAGAAAGTCAGATGTTGTACAAACCACCAACCACCAAGCTGCTCAGTGTGTTTCATCGACTTTTCTTCCTCTTTTATTGCAGAGTGCTCTACCACGGTGGATGGTATCCAGTCGGCAGATGGCGCTGTTGCCAAGGACGTGTTTGACGAATGCGACTTCCGGCCTAAGTACAAGTTTTTCGAGGAGGTGAGGGATTCTCGGAAGGACCGCTTCTTGATCCTCAAACTTCGCCAGAGTCCCGGGGTCAGGCGGAGACAACTCATGGGACTGTCGGAGCCGGGAGGGGGCGAGTGCAGAACAGACGCAGCGGATGCAGTCGGGGATTCTCAAGCGTGACCTCTCGGTGCACGTGGATCTTCGTAAGCGGAACCTGCTGTGGAGAGAGACCTACGTGTGACCTGTGGTGAGCACCAGCTCTCGCAAGTGTGACCAGCAAGTGTGCGTGATCTGATGAAGCGTGACTTGTCAGTGAGCGAGATAATGGCTAGAGTGACTCGTCAGTGATCCAGACTGTGCAGGGTGACTTGCCCGTGAGTCTCCTGTCACCTGTCATTTTTAAATTGGGGACAATGTGGTTACCTGTTCATCGAACGTGTGTACATGAAACCGCGAACTACTACTTACAGGCCAAAGGAAAGGTTCGGAAAAAATGGACAAATTCTATTTTCATATTTGCGCCTTGAGTGATTAGTGTTCGCACCTGGAGCGCCTGGATACCTTGTTATTCAAAGGAAAGGAAAAATCAAATATTACTCGAGTTATCCATGGTTTTAAAGAATGCTCTCTAAACAAGGTTACACACTTTTGTCGTATAAAAAGCGAAAATAGATTGCATCACATTGATGATCAATAAATCCCAACTTTGAACAAATTAAGATCCCGATTTGAAAATAAAAGAGGGTTAAAAGAAATTAGCGGTGTTCTGTTTAAAAATCGTGTCCTTTCTACCACATGACATCACTTGAAAATGGCTTACTGCCTTTGACATGAAGATAAATTACAACTTATTTTAAGGGATCCTCTAATTTTCGGTTCGTTAAAAAACTACTAAATTCGCCCATTTGTTTATCTTCTGAGCTCTGACAAAGCCGGCCACATGATGAACCCAGCAATAGCTCTTACATGTATAAGTTATGTATAACTTATTAAGCCTAGACCCAGACTTTTCGCTCAGTACCTAGAGTGTTGATGTCAAAGGATCTGGTTTATGTCCACCAGGCTTTTATATACGATGTACAGTGTTACGGCTACTGTAGTGTCTGTGTGTACGAGGTTCTGTTCCAGAGTGCACGTGCACTTGGACACACGTTTGACGCAAATACGCGATCGCCATTTTTAATGCGAGGATCGGACAGCCTTGACTGTGACTGTGGGGCTGTCCATGTCCACTTGATGACATGTATGGCAACCCATTCTGATGCCGAAGTAAGAATAATACCCCTGTGTGCAGACATGTGCTTGTCTGTGTGTGTGTACGACTGTAGGTGATGTGGAAAGGTGAGGATGAAGAGAGGGCGGTAGAGATGGACGGGAGAGGGAAGACAGAGTGAAGCAAAAGTCTTCAGGAAGTACAGCAGCATTAAGCATATTAACGTCGCCACCAGGAAAATTAGTTTGAAGATAACTTTTGCACAAGTTAAACTAAACCCTGTAATCAGACTGTCCCTGAAAGGATGACAGAAAAGCTAGTGTAATAGATAATTTTAGCTAAGCGGACTTCACTGCACCAACAAATCATCAATCTGTATAAAACAAAACTCACTGTAAGCGATTTTCGCTTATAAAAATAACCTTTTTATCTTAACAAAATTGATGAAAGATCCTAGGAACACTGAGATAGTAATCAGACAATATCTCACCTTTCCCGCTTTGACCTTTCCGGTATTGTCTATACAATGTGTCAGGATATTCACTGTAAACTGTCTCGATTCATCTACACGTATATAAGACATTGAAAACAAGGAATGTAGGCTGTTCCACAAAAGTCTGTGTGTGCAAACAGGCAAGGCTGTCTCGAAAGCATTAAAAAAAAACCAAAACAACGACTGGTAATACAGATGCACTAGTAGTCTACAGACGGCAAACACCATCTGGGTTTGTTGACGTTAAGCACAAGCGCAAAACTACATGTTTATTTTTGTTTTTTTGTTTTACGTCAACGACGTTGAGCTCTGCACAAGCACAAAAAGTGAATATTCTGTAGCTCTACAAACAAAAATGCACTGAAAGAAGTCAGGAATTAGGTTGTCCATAGGAATGGGAATCCAGGGAATCCCATGGGAAACCCCACACACACATTTGTATTTCCCATGGTAGTCGATACTTGATATTGCAAAATAAATTTACTGTTATTTCATTCATCACTGAAATCATGTATAGAACAAGCCACATAGGATTGTTAATACCATGGGAATCCCATGGGAAACATCCCGTGGATGGGACGGGATGGGACAGGCATAAATTGCCATGGGATGGGATGGGACGGGATAGAAAAATATGTCCCATGGACAACCCTCCGATTGGCTGCAGCTTTGATGACGTAAAGTTATCTGTCCTGATGTCAGCGATTTTGACCTTTGTCTGTGTATGGGATGCTTGTTGGTCTCGAGAGCGGAATCGTGTATTCACCCAGATTTTAAGACTTGCTAAGCTTAGTTCAGTCAATAGAACATTTTTACACCCTTGTAGGCATTTAAAGGAGGACAGCTTAGGCCGTCATTGATCATATCAGTGGATGATACTTTGACCTTCCTGCCATATGGATATAAGAAGCCTTCAGAAATGTCCAGTGCTTTTATAAAAGAGAATACAAAGTTTTGAGATCATTACTGTATTCATTCACTACCTCAGAGAGAACTGCACTGGTGTCGGAAGTCTCATCGTAAGGCCGTCCGTCGAAGACTACTTAAAAACCGAAATTCTGTTTATTTAAAAAATACATAAATATCTCTTTTCCAAAAATAGTAAATTTTCTTTATAAAACTGTGGACAGTAGAACCTTATTTAAAGAGTGAGAGGTTTTAAAACGTGAAAGGTTGATTAAATGCTGTGCAATATATTGAAGACGATTAAGGAACCACCTTTTAAACGTAAGTCAGAAAGGTGGAACGTTTACTGGTCCTCTGGTGAATGCTAAGGCAGTTTTCTGAATGTTGCTAAAGGTTAATGGACTTAAGTCTTTGTTGAACTAAACTGAATCCACATAGAGAGGGCAGTAATCTCTGCTGCGTTTGATTGTTTGCTTTTGTTAAAAAAACGAGAAAACGCGAACGGAAGCATTTGTGCGGGTGTGCGTGCCTACGTCATTGATACCTACTGTCCATGGAGGATAGTTTAACTGATTCCACAGTTAAGAATGGACAAATAACGAATCCATCAAAGAAATCTTTCAGTTGTTCTGATCAATGTCTCATTTACTATGTGCGTCAAACTTCCGGTCTCTGTTCTTTGTCATTTTATTGTTCTATTTAATGCGCGTTGGGTAAACTGACTTGTTTTTATCTCCATAATTTTCTCTTCCATTCTTGCATTTATGATCAATCTAAACGTTTTCAATTTTTTCGTATAATCAGTTGTGATATGTTTGTCCTCTTTCTAAAATTCAAGGACCACAAAAGTAGTTATTGAACCCTACAGCATTGGATGACGTGGCCTGTGTTTCAGGCGCTGATTAGAAACACGTGACCTGATTACACTGACCTGGAAATGCGCAGGTGGTGTCTCTGTTCCCTCCTCCCCATGTATTTTCATGCTGATGAGCTTGGTTTTCAGATGCTCGTCTGCACTGCACGGCTAACATCCGCAATGGCGGCGGACTAGGTCTCCATGGTGACCCAGTTTCGTGGACGTGTTCACAACAAATGATTGCGTCCCTTTCATGAATCTTGCGTGAGAACTGGTCAGGGGTTGTGATGGAAAGCGTGTACCTCAGACATTTTTAGTAGGTAAAAGGTAGAGTGTGTAAGCAGGTAACGTGAACGATGATGGATTATAGAAGGAGAGATGTAGAATGAGCGAATGTGTGGGGAAGGGGGAAGCGGAAGCGACGTATTCCCTCCCCTCCGGATCATCATTTTTTTCCTCCCTTTACACCCTCCTTCATCCAAAACGCTTTTTTAAAATATGTTTTTCAATTGTTTACAAAAATGTAAAAGACAATATAATTGTCGTTGTGACGAACTATTTTTTTGTCTTTTGTTGGCGGAAAGTTCTACTGAAGATGTATGCACTTTGTGTATTCAGTGTTGCGTGTGTGAACGCGCGTGTGTGTGTGTGCATGTGCGTATTTACGAGAGAGAGAGAGAGAAGAAAAAGAGCAATGAAATAAACACTGTTTGTGTCTGAATATTTTAGCGGTTGATCATTTAATGCTGACCGGGAATTGAAATGTGGATCTTTGTGACATCTTCGTGTACCTGCTGTTTGTAGTCCTCCATTATGTCTTCTGTATGTTACTGACTAAATGACATGAGACTAGGTTCCTGAAGTGTTTGTGGCGTCTTGTGAGTCGAAGTGATGGCGTGTACTATTTGTGGCAGCATTTGCATAATGGTCACTCAAGCCGCTGACTCCGCAGAATGTATAGTCTTGTACATGTTCTTATGTACATGTTTTACTCATTGAATAAAAACTCATACATGTTTGGATAGGTCTCACCTTCCTTGCGTGTATGTGTTAGGAAAGAGAGAAGAAGAGAGCACGTGTGTGCATTTGTGTGTGTGCGCGCGTGTGTGTATGTGTGTGTGCGTTTGTGTATGTGTGTGTGTGTACAGATGTATAACATCCACACACACGCACATAACTATATTTTGTACTATTTTATGATGTTTTATGTTAAGTGTGAGAAGACATATTTTTCTGATGATGTTACATGATGTTCTGTAAACATGAGAGAGCGCAAACACGTGAGCTGTTGAGTCTGATGACCGACTACTTGTTGATAGCTCCAGTTCCTGAGGATTACACTATAAAATAATAATAATAATAATAATAATAATAAATAATAATAATAATAATAATAATAATAATAATAATAATAATAATAATAATAATAATAATAGGCTTGCATAGCGCCTTATCCCCCCCTTTTAGACAACGTCACAGATGAAAGATGGTGTGACGTAAAAATAATATGACGTCAGAACAAAATGACGATGCTCCAAGCCAAAGGTCAAATACCACTGAACCAATCAACACGATCGTCTCTCAATAACTGTGACAACAGTATTTAAAGAAATGATTAAAATGTATGATGTTAAGTTTTTCGCCAAAGATTAACATATTCAATCATCTTTTGAGCCGTGGGCTGTTCTTTAAGCTCAAACGATAAATCTAACGTTAAAACGGATATATAAATGTTTTAGTTATTTTAGTTTTTTTTTAGCTTATTTGTTTGTTTATTGTTGTTGTGCATTGACCCCAAAAAGATCTCACAGAAGTACGTTGGAGAATATTTTTATTTACACACTGCAGTCGTGGACGTTACCGTTCTAGACATCTACGTATTTAGACATTGTCCACAGAACAGGCCTACTTTAGCAGATATAGAGGTCAAGAAAAGATCGATGTCGGTAAGATGAATGGTCATGTTCGCGACCGACATCTTTTCTCGATGGGTTTTTTGACATTAGCATCGGAACTAAAGTCGAAGAAAAACGTGAGATCACGGGAGAAATACAATACAAAGCGGAAACACTAATGATATTAATGTGCTGGCTGCTCGGTGGTCGATGTTTTTAAACGAGCGGAGCTGCTTGACACGTCACGTAATGTCACAAAAGGGAGTCGTACATTACGGGGTCATTACGTCTCAAACTATAAATGTAAGGGTGGCATACTTTGTTCTACACCTTCACAGTAGGTGAACTTCATTAGACCAGCGAAGGACACAGTCAGCCTGTTTACTGATATTAATAGGCAATCAGCAACAAACAACAGGGAAAGGACAAATTGAGAGATTCTGTCGAAAAGTGGACAGTGTGGTGGTAGGGAAGCCCTTTCGAGGAATGAACATTTGCTGTCATTGCTCTGAAAACGTCAGGATATCGGCTGAAGGATCGTAAAATTTGAGAAGAAAAGAACGAAAATGTTAGCTTCACTGAAGCAAACGCTTTACAAAGATATATTTGAAAAAGGCAGCATGGAACAGTTAGAGCACATGGAATAAACGTCGTATCCGGATTATGTTAAAGTGTATAAAGTGTAAAGTGTATAAAGTGTACAGTAGGCGCATGAGATCCTACAGGAGAAGTTTGTTACCCAAAGGGTACCTCAATAAAGTACACAGATTTCGGTCAGACCCAGGCCATAATGTATGAACCAGAACAATGGCCGAAGACTGGAATTATGCAAGAAATGAGTCGCAGTGAGAAGTAAGAAGTAAAGCGAATATATGCTCAAAGAGAATTTCTCATTTATATTCACCCTATCCAAAACTGTTACTTTGATGGCCACTTTTAGTAGCGAGACACCAATGATGTCAAACTGCAAAAAAATGAAAAGGGAAAAACTGTAATTTAATATATCGATGTAGAACAAGTGTCAAATGACATTAGTAAAAATATCATATAAATATCTAGATAAAAAAGATACTTCACTCCATCCCCACTGGGGCGAGATTACACCAATAACCAGCATACAAGAAGCGTTCAGTAAGGTTTGCCAAGTTGTGATGCAGAATTTACAGAGCGTTTTCACAGAAATATCTACGGACTAAAGAGGTTATCTTTAAAAACTTCCAAAATATTATGTTTCTTAACATGATAGGAACTGGTAACTCAAGATTCAAAACACACACATGTTCTGTTTGCAAAAAAACATAAAAAACAACCGCAGTTCTGAAGCTCAAAATTAAAATGACATCCAAGATGTGCGAGATCGTGTCTTAGAAGGTATATTCCATGAAAATTAAGAAACATGTTTATGTGCATCTACACCAAACCTCTGTCATCCTGCATCGGAAACAGATGCATGGTAGATAACGGTGAATGGAAATAGTGGATGTGTCTGGACTTTTCATGAACCAAAATAACTGGAGATCTGCACATCATCTGGAGGAAAAGACGACCGCTAGAAACGTTGACATGATGGATATCTTTCAGTCAAGATTTCAATGCTTCTTGTTTCTTGACTCGAGTCTCTAGGACTTCCGACTACCTGTCAACTGACCTTGCTTGAAGTGCACTCTGGGAGGGCCAATAAATGGACGATCGATTTGCAGGTATCTCATGACAATGGGCGATCGATCATCTCGCAATTCAGTCTAATGGCAATGTCAAAGATTCCTCAAACTGCTTTTAGTCGCAAGTGAGAATATACAGACACTGAGCTGACGGTGAGGTTCTATCTCTTTCAAATATTAAAGTTTGCAAGTTTGTAAGTTGGCAGTCAAATGGAAGTCCTTTTTGCTGTATCATTTCTCTGACTGGACTGCGATTTGCAGTTTGACAAAAATTCTCACAACACAGTCTTTGTTTATTTGTGTTCCTGTCAAAGTGTCCACCTCACTTGCCATGTGACGCCAAACGAACTGTCCTGAAGTTACCCACATTACCTTGTTTAAAAGTGTTTCAAACGAATGTCACAGGTGGCTTATAAACATTCAAACAGGTAAAAAAGGTTCTCTTTGTTTGAGAGAGCACTTTCCCCTTTCTGTCACTCACTACCGCCACGTAAAACTCAAAACGTGTCTTGTCGCTACACTGTAAAAACCTGTGGTGTGATCAAGCCTTTAGTTCAGACATGATTCGATGTTTATTGTTTAGATAAAGAAAAAGTAGGTTACTTCACCCCTCCCCTCCCACACTGTGCTAAGATTCCGACTGTAAAACGAGATACAAGCACGTGACAATCCCTCAGTGTCAAGTCTCGAGACTTTTGACACCTTTACTTCTAAGGCTTATAGACAGGTAGCGAGATGCTCACAGACAGGGTTCCTTAGCGATCGACGATGAGGAGTTGGCTTGGGCGATGATACCTCGATGTCCAAAGTTGAGGCACTGGCAGTGTAAGGGCACATCATTGTCCAATGATCTGTCACTGGGGGAGAGAACTATTGTCAACGATGAAGCACTAGCAATGTAATCGGGCCCTCTCAATGTCTGTCGTTCAGGCACTCACAGTGAGAGGTCCTTCAAGGGCTGGTGAGAAGACTCCGTCGTTGAGGGACCAACGGTGAAAAGGCACCTCGGTGTTCTCATCGTTGAGGAGATGGCAGTGTGATAGACAGCATCTGTCGGCGAGGGACTGGCAGTGTAAAGGCACCTCAGTGCCCGATGTTGAGGCACTGGCAGTGTGAGCAGACCTCAGTGCCCGACGTTGAGGCACTAGTAGTGTGAGCAGACCTCAGTGCCCGATGTTGAGGCACTGGCAGTGTGAGCAAATCTCAGTGCCCGACGTTGAGGCACTCACAGTGTGACGACACCTCAATGGGTGCGAAGCTGACAGGGGCTGCGCCTTGCAGGGGCTGGGTGCTATTGTACACAAGGACCCAGTGGGCGCGGTACTGGTCAACGCACTGGCCTGCCCCACACTTACTTCTCGGTCGTCTGAAAAACAAATAATAATAATAATAATAAAAAGAAGAAGCATTAACAAGGACTAGAAGAGATGTCAAAACTGTTTTTTGTTGACTGGATGAGAGTGAAAAACGGAAAAGAAGGGCCGATGATGAGCGATTTGGGTGGGAGTGCGTGGGTGTGGGTACTTTTGGAATAAGTGTTTATGTCATTCACCTCAGTGTCAATGACCTCCCTTACCTTGGATCTACGTTTGGGCACCTGTCAGCAGTAAGATATGAGTACTGTTGTTCGACATTATGTAAGACGGACTCAGCTCTGTCAGTAAGTGTAAACTCCAACAAATTGAGATTCTACTGTAATTGTTGTACCCCACTGGTTATTTATTTTGGATTATTATAAATCATAAAATTGAGAAAATTCTAGTTCTGGGCTAAAAGTTCACAGGAAGTCCAGTGGTAGATCTTTTGTGCTTTGTTTCAAGAAAGAACCCGTACTGTCACAGACCACAGACTTATGCATGTAGCGCAGTGCCGTGACACTGTGAACTCTGTGTTGAGTGATCACTTCCTGCTGACCTCGCCAAGGCCGTGGCCTTGACATTGTCCCTACTCTCTGACTGCGCTGTGACCGTAAAGAACACAAAGTAAGCATTTAACTGTAACCTCTAGTCTGGGCGCTGGCTGTCTAAAATTCAGCCAAGATATGCGTGAATGAATGAAAGGATGATTGGGGAGATACTCTTTTAATTTTAATTTGTTAATTTCTTTATGTTTATTACTAATTATTTAATTTCTTTTCAGGCTATGTCTTGTCTATAATCTCTGAACTTGTCTCCTATATCCCAGCCAGACTATACTTCTTCGTCTGATGACAATGTCTTAACTATTCCTGTCACCAGAACAACAATAGCTGGTAAAATGATTTTTAGTTACTGTGCAGTAAAATAATGGAACGCTTCCCTCTTACATATCTGCCACCTACCCATGATTGACTCCTTCAAATGAGCATTAAAACAATCTTTTTTAATTATGTATTGCTCCTAACAACATTCCACACAATGCTAGGCCATCTTCAACCCTTTCCTTTATCTCGATTAATTTGGCCACTTCCCTGCTCGTCTTCCTCTGCAGAATTCGCATTTCTTGTTACAAGATTCATCTTTGGGTTTTCTTATTTAGTCTTTTATTAGTTATCAGTACTGGTTTATCCTTTCGTCCTTCGTTTTGTTGTCTATGTCTTGTTCTTGTCTCAAGCGTTAATAGCACGCTTCTTCCGAGCGTGAGGATGCGTTATATAAATCACATATTCGTTATTATTATATTTTTTATGAAGGGAGTACCGAATAATAGACAATGGCGGTAGTTTAACATGAGGTACAAGAGTATGGACTATCGTAAAGCCGTTTTGTATAACAACTCTCTCGCGAGAGAATGCGGTCCCTACGAAGTCAAGACAACCATCATCGTATTGTTTACGCACATCAGATGAATGGCTTGCTGTAGCTTTCAAGATGTAAAGTGTTTGTCTACCATGACTTGCCGTGTCTTACGCCACCTTTGGCATCTCTTACATAGGGTTGAAGGAAGACAAATGCCACATTGCAGCATGGATAAGCCAGGGCTTCCTTGACGAACCAAATATAACAACGCCGTGTTATACCGGGACAGAAGGACCCTCTGTGTGAGGCGTCCTGCCATCACTCCTGGCTGGCCGCGGCGTCTGAGGTCGCGACATTTCCACAGTTAGAAACAAGAAGACTGATGATGATGACATTCATCATCAATCGATCAACTATGATTGATGATAAAACATAAACTACAATCCTATTGTCTGGTATTGGGCAACAGCAGTAACTGTTACATTTAAACTTACCGCTGTAAGAATATCGCTTGTTACTTCTTCATAAGAAGATTTTGGCTATATCGTATTGGATACATTAATACGGACACAGACCCATCGCCATACTGTATTATTATTATTATTATTTTTATTTATTTTTTTTGTATTTTTTTTTTGGAGGACAAAATGGCCTGGGTCTATCTCGATTGCGACTACACAATAGAGAATTTTCTGTCTCTCCTACATGAGGAGCCACTATCTAGTTTTCTTGTTTCATGAATTTGAATTTTTAAAGCAGCATTCAATGCATTCTGATTGGTTCTTCAACAAAGACGCAACTTCCGGCTGAACTGTTTGAAACTCAAGGCCAGATGTACTGTAAATAATCTTTGTAGGTTTCATTTCTATTCCTTGTGCTTGCACGAAGTTTAAGTTTGGAAAATATTACCATTCTCTTCAGTTGAAATAATTTTTTTTTGTGCAATATAATTGATCTTAATTTACTTGTGACTTCTAATTCACTACTATCGTCTGCCAGATTATAGCCAGTTATTCCAGACGTTTAAAAAACTGAAAACGCCTGCAAGCTGAGACTAGTTCAGTGAACATGTATACCATAACTGCCTCCAGACTGGACAATGGTTTACTGTTTGTTTTAAACAAGACGACATTGTCTACACGAGTCGTAACTACGTCAATGAAACAGAGTTGCCTCTAACAAAATTTCGACAGAATCAACAAATAGCGAAAACAAGTTTGTATCATGTCAGATCGTGTCTGCTTGGGTCACGAAAATGTTCCTCTGCATTACCACGACTGTACTCGAGTCCGACAAAAATTAAAATAGGAAAGTGTGTCCCCCATAAAACCAGCTTCCAAGTCCCAGATGAGCTCACGAGACTGCCCCCATCCCTCTGAGGGAGGTTTTTTTTCCAGCAATCGGCGTTTTATGTCTCACCACCTTCATCCTACCACATCCCCACCCACCCCAAAATGCGTTCAACCGGGAAAACGAGACAGCAACATCTTCTCCTCTGTCACACGTTATCCGCTTCAAAAGACCCGTCACCTTGTACTGTCAGCACCCCTCATTCTCTCTCGCACCCCACACTTCAACCCTCCTTGTTTCAGTGGATCTTAGTCTTGCGAATCGGTTCCCCTCTACGCCACAACCAACTCTGGGTTTCTGTCCCTCTCTCTGTGTTTTGTTTATGTTTTTTTAGTGCATAATCACTCACATATACAGTAGATATGTGGAAAACTTAAATAACTGTCATATACTAAATATAAATACCAAACATGATCACACGTGTCGGAATACGGTCTGTGATTACATGTTGCACGGGACCTTCACCCTCTGGTGTCGGGCGCTCAGCGTTGTGGGGGTCAAAGGGCGTCCTCTTTGTGTCCGTCTGAAAGTGTGCCTTGTGAAATATAATATCATCACTTGTCCTTGTTTGGAAGTTTACTGAAAGGTTGTCTGTAGTATGCATGCCTGGGGGTATCAGTAACACACTTCTATGGAAAGTGCTTTTCATACAGACACAAAATCTCATATTGAGACAGAGACTATACACACGGGAAGAAATACACAGATACATATTAACAGCTATAAAGACAAGAACGAGAAGGAGAACGCTGCACAGGAAGCAGGTCATACAAAAAACAGTAAAAGTATAGCGAGTAAAAAAAAAAAAAAGGTAAGTTTGTAGTTGTTATTAATAATGATGATGATGTCATCGGCCACTTCATTTAAAAACCGTTCCGCTTCCACACGTAAGCGTTATGTTTTGCATGCAAATGACAAAGAAGAATAAAAAAAATTGTATTAGCATTTGCTGTCACCAAAATGGAATGTGCACCTGAAAAAAATGTCAGATATTTTGCAGCAAACCTTGACTTTAACAGCCCTCGGCCAGACCCCAGACTTTCTAACGCTCGACCTCAAAACTCCGTGTAGGGCTTTCACGTTTCCTCCTTTTCATTGTCTTTATTTTTTAAAGTTCCATTGCTACTGGCGTCATGGTTTAGAATATTTCCTTTGGGCATGACTTGATGTTTCTATTTTAAATGATACATGCTTGTTTTCAAGCCTAATATGGAGGCCAGTCTGGGGAAACAGACTCGGTTTTAAATAACACAACGGAAATAGAACATGGGTACAAGAATAGCAGGTGAGTGTGTATTTTGTAGTATGTGCATGTCTGAGTCCGCGTGAATGGGTATATGTTTGAATATTGAGAGTTTATATTGTTCTATATTGTTTAAACTTTCTTCGATGTGAATGAATATAACTGTGTCTAGACGCAAAGACGAGGTATCAATACCAGTCTGTCTGCATGTCTGTCCACGATACCATTAACCAAAGTCTGGGATCTGATAGCCTACCACTTGTTTAACAGATTATTAACAGAGTTAGGCGTTTCTCTCGTCCTTCATCTACCTTTACCTTTCCTGGTGAATCAGGTGTCCATTCCTTCCTATGGTAGCTGCTAGGTATGCAAGTGCAACCTTGTATTCCAAGTTGAGCCTAATAACCACTAGGCACTGACTTTTATGTTTACCTTTTCTTGTTGGTACCTAGAGTCTGACGCTACCCCTGACACACAATCACAGCTTACATGACCCACAGACCAGCACACCTACTACCAGTCTATTGGAATTGCCACAGCCATCAGCAACTGAAATAAAAGCTCCTTTTGTACACTTGCTAAAATCACTGCTGTTCAAACATCACTGAACAGAGCATTTCAGAGAGAAGGGAGCTTTCTGGGGTTGGGGTATTCTAACAGAACACTGAAGAACTTTCGATACTTACTTGCACCGGCCGACAGGGATAAACTGAAACATGTGTTGCAGGTGAACCACTTTGTAAATCCGCCCGCCTATCGTGACATTGAGTGGGGTGGCGTACTCCATTATTCTGCAACAGCACCAAACCGCCAGTGACAGTACCCACTGTGGCATCATCCTTAGGGATCGGAAAATTAATAATTTGGGCCTTATGTCAACTTTATATTACACCAACAATCATGTCCATATCACTCATCCATACCAACACTTACTACTATTTCTCTCGCTTCGATAGGGAAATGCAGGTGATTGTCGTCCTTCATTATATAATGTGTCACCAGTCCTGAGTGGTTAGTATTTCTCTCTCTCTCTCTCTTGCGAATTCAAGTACCTCTTGTCAAATCGGCAATTTCTTGGGTGTGTTCATACACTCCTACTTTCGTTATTACTTAGCATGCGCACATTTGTACACAAACACACAGGCGCACGCATTTTTACATACGTACCAAAATACAGATGCTCCTCTACTTACGATATTATTTCTCGATAAACCCAATCGCAAGTAAGCAAGAAAATATCGAAACTCCACTTTCAAATGCACCAAATCAACCAAATATCTCATCAAACATGTTTACAACAGTTATAAGTGTACATTTGCAGGGCTTCTGCTACACAAAAAATGCGTACGCATTAAAACGGAGACCCCTTCGATTTTCGTCAATGGTCCCATTCAATTGGCGAAGAACAGGGACCCCTTAAAATCTGTCCCTGGGACCCCAAAGAATTTAGCCTTAGCAGAAGCCCTGCATTTGGACAAAATTTATCTAACACAAAAATTGTATTTTTAAAGTTATTTTGTGTATGTTTTAAAATTCACAATTCAAATAACTGTTTTAACTTCATGTGTCTCGATTCTTCCCAATCATTAAGTTGTCAAAATCGTAAAAATAACCATCGTATCTCGGGGATCGTCTGCGCGCGATGGAAGAGAAGAATGCGAGTGACTGAGTGAGACAGAGAGAGAGAGTGAAGGAGCAGGGAAGCGAGGGAGCAGGGGAGCGAAACCAACTTACGTTTCACAACAACCTGAAGGGTTGGCAGTCGTCCCTGGATCGAGATTTCCAGTGCGTGGATTGCTTCCACTGTCGATAAACGATTGGTTGCTGGTGCTGTTGGGAGGAGCGACTGGCAGGGTGAGATCCCCCGTCACCGGCACGGAGTTGGACGGCGGGGTGTTGCTGAAGAGTCCCGGGTACAGCTGCGTGATCATCTCCTCCATGGGCATGACGCGCCGCACGCACCTGGCGCACGCGTCGTTGCAGGTCCACCACTTGTTGTGGTTGGCGTGTGTCCCCATCACAAGCAGCTGCATCAGGACAAGATGGAGGATCGCAAGCAGTGAGTCTCTCGGACCTATGTGGACAGAGTAGCAACAGCATTACAGCAAATCTGGAATTAAGTCTCATTCTCATCTCTCTGTCTCTCGTAATACTGTTACACAGCAGTATGGGAATACCTTAAACGTAGCAGAATCTATACATGTAAGTGAAATGATAAGTGTGTATGTGTGCAAACAAGTCCTTGCGTAAGCTTGTACTTATAATCAGAGTTTACTGTAAGACCTCATGTCTTGACAAGAACCTTAGATAATGACCAATTTAAATTTACTGTTTATCTCACACGAATATTTTTCTTGTTCATTTTCTCATAAATCAAATGAGGAAATTTTATTCATACACTCTTCAAGTCACCTGCTCTCTCTCTCTCTCTCTTTTAATTATCTTCACACCAAATTCTGATCTTGATTATTTATCTTCTGCTTACGTTGTATATATTATTCCTGTTTTACTTGGTAATCAACAAAAGTATTCAGGTCAATTCAGATTGTTTTCTCTATGATTCTTCTTCTACTCTCTCTTTCTTCTGTCTCTTATTCCATATGTCTCTCTTAATCTTTTGTCCATCTTGTTCCTGTTTCAAAATATTTCCAGTGAAGATCGATTATCTTGTACTCAGATCTCGCCTCAGGCATGCGGTTCGTTTTCTCCAAGTGGCATCTGTTTACAGAGCCGGCAACTTTATGATGATGTAGGCTTCGTTGACGCAAAACATCAATCTTTACCCATCCTCCTCTTTAAATATGTATGAGTGTGCTTCTGTACACAGACTTGTGCTTTTTCTTATCCTCGTCCATAGCTGTTTCGTGGCAGGAGGTAGAAGCGTATAGGAATTGAAAGAATACAACTTCGACAGCCTTCGACATCATTTCCATGAAGACGGATCCCAGTTTTCTTTGTCCAATCTTTTATGTCTGAGAACAAAAACTGCACTTGCAAACCGTCTGAGAGAAGTCGAGGTGGACAGAAGGACGTCAGCATGGCAAGATCGTTTTAGTTTAACAAACAAAAATAAGGCGGACATTATGTACCATTGATTGTTTATACGGATCTGAACCTGAACCAGCTTATTCCCTCCGGGATTCCGATCTGGACAGTGATGTCCGTTCACCTAAGAGGCACAAGGAAACCAGGTTAAAGATTATAGAATTTGGCAAAGAACGTTTTTACAAGTTTTTGAAGATTTTTATCTGCCGTCCTTGGGTATGAATCCTAAACCGTTTTCAACAAAAATCGCCAGCTGACAGAGGTGTGGGAGCCACTGTCTTGACTGTCATCTCTTTTTCGCACCTGCAGTCAGTTTTGAACTCCATGCAACAAAAGAGCTCTTGGTAAGGATATGATCTACACCAGGTCATGTGACTTTAAAAAACCAAGGATAAGCTTAGTCAGCAAAGGGTTGGACATCAAGGACAATACATTACCTAGAAGAAAAATTATGGATGTGGTTTGCATGTTTACCCTACATACATTCCTCTCCCTTGTGTTACGTCTCCTGCCTCCCACCCGCCATTCCTGTCCCCCAACAAAAAATTCTTTCATAACTATAAATTAAACAAATAAGTAATTCTAATCCCGGCGTGCAGTTGTGCGCAATAATTATTTCCCCTAACCTCTGACCCGGCCAGAATCAGACAAGAATAAAGTGTCTTAAAACGAAATGTGCATTTTTTTTACTGGTGTGGGGTGGTGGAGAAGTGTTAGTTCTTGCTTGTCGTTGCCATAGATAATCATCTGTAGTGAGGCAATCACACAACCCTAACCCTTTACACTGTGCAACATTTTTTTTTTAAGATTAGTAATTCTATATAATTAAAGCATGATGATTACACTGGTAAAATTGACTGATAGCTAGCACGTCTCACTTTCAAGCTGCAAACCATTTTCTTTATTCAATAGGATATACGGACATGATATAATATTACTTTTCGACTGTTTTTGTGAAAAATGATGCTGGGGTCTTTACTTTCCCTCTGTAAGAACCAGCAAAAAATGCCCATCATCTTCAGACTGTACTTTTCTTTTCAATGGTCTTCAGTGACGAGATGTCTTGATGGAATCGTTCCCCTTGTTCATTATTGACATTACTTAATCAGTTATGGGAAAAGAAATGCATATGTGAATGAAGAAAGTGTATTTTTAGGGACATTCGGGCTCCAACTTTCTAGTAATCAGTTAGCATCTTTGCCACCAAATCTTTACAATCATCAGATTTCTTTTTGCTAAGAAACCCATCGACAACCGCTCTGAAGGAGAGCCAAGCTTCCAGTTCAAAATTAGTCAGCATCTCTGATTTGTGAACCTTTCAAAAACTCCTTCCTTTATTTTAGCATCTCTTAATTTAGGAAACTTCTGAGTTAGATATTGGGATCCTTGTGAATATCTGACATTCTTAGTATACGGCCCCAGCTACACCTCGCCATCGGATCCTGATCTGGTCGTCCTTCCCAGTTGGAACCATATGCTTCCATCGTACTCTATAGAAACACCTTCAGATATCACATGCACGAGGGTATGTCTGGGTGGCGGGTATGAATATGTTAGGAAGGCAGGGACGACAAGACAAAGCAACGATTTACTGCATCGTTAGGTGACGGTGCGTGTTTATCTGCAACAAAATAAAACTAAATTGGGAAGGTAAGAACACGTGTTTGAGGGGGAAAACTAATCTGATCCTATTTATCAACTGGAAAGACAGGGGTGTGTATATATAGAAGAGATAAGAAAGAACGATATACGTAAACAAGAAGTAATGGATGAACAAAGAATAAACAAAAGAACAAGAAAAATGAATGAATACACGAACAAAAGAAAAATGTGTGTACACACGAACGAAAGAGTAAATGAACAAACGAACGAAAAAATTATATGAAAGAACGAAAGAATGATAGAAGAAATAAAAGAAGAGGACATGCGTTTTTTCAAGCCAGGTTTTCAAAACAGGCCGAAAAAAATTTAAAAGTTTTATTCTAATTACCGCAGAGTAAAGTGGCGAGATTCTGATTACAACAAGGTTACCTGTTACAGAGGGGCACAGAGAGAATAATTCCACTTTAGACAGTGTTACTTGTCAAGAGAGATGTACAATGATGCATAATATTACATACAACCCAAAGTTGATTATTTCATAAATAAATATATGACCTTTTTTAACTACCTCTACCTGACACCAGTCAATAATAATAATAATAATAATAATAAAATAATAATAATAATAATAATAATAATAATAATAATAATAATAATAATAATAATAATAATTTGTATAGTACTGAAATACAAAAACTGAGTTGATGTTTAGTACATGTAGAAACGGAAAGATGGGCATCGTATAAAGATGAAGTCCAAAAGACAAAGAAGACACAGAGATCACAGTCAGGACAAAATTAATCCATTCAGTAATCGGTAGGAGAGACTAATCACTAACTATAAAATTGGTTGGGGGAGGGGAGAGAGAGAAGGGTGAAGAGAGAACCCATGTTAGACTGTGTTCAGGAGTAGCGCTCACGGAAAAGATATTTTAATGCACGTTTAAAAGGTGAGCAAGCGGCAGATATAAAATGGAAAAGAGTTGTTTTCTGCCCCATTACTCACAAGCTGGTGACCATAGTTTTATTTTCAGTCACATCAGAAGTTTTTTTTTTATTATTCTTTACAGTAAATAAGTCTGTATGTGTGCTTGCACGTCAGTGCATCAACATGCACGGGCACACACACACACACAAACAAACAAACACAGACATAAACAGAGCTTGAAATCAGGTACAATTAAAAAACCCAACCCACTAAACTCTCATTCCACCTATCACTAAAGTGAAAACTTTGCACTAAAGCAACTTTAACTGTATCAGCTGTAACCCTCGGCTCCCAGACTGAGGACAGAGATTTAAGTGCCTGTCGCGGATCACGGGTCAGGTCTGCTCTCGGCCATCATCCTAACACTAACAAGAAGACTCTTGCCGACAAAACACTTAAAAATGTTTAAAACAGATGCGAAGTGTCGTCAAGGATCTCCTTGTGCTTTTACTATTCCCAGCACACGGGGATTATAACGATTCACGACAGAACATATCTTCAGAATTTTTTTCTCCTCACTGTTTGCTGTCTTGACTGGATGTGATGTGTTCCATGTGCAACTAGACCATACTCGATACAAATGACCTTCTTAGAATTAATGTACATACTTGTATACTTGCTTTAGAACTAAATGTTTCTATCAAGGCTGATCCATGTAAATTTTCAACTTAAAGTGTCATGAGGACAGAGCTTGGACATCTCTGGAGCATAAGTTTCAAGTCGTTGTGTTCTCTAAGGATGGCCAGAGAAGACGATTGATACTTCTCGGGATATCGAACATTTTCAGAAATGTATTCCTACCCTTCAAAAAAAATTTTTAACTACAGCAGCGGAATACGGTGTACAACATTAAGCAGAAAGTATGTCGGACCAAAACAAGTCAGTCACACGGAGAAACATTCCTGACACGTTCTGATAGAACGACAGACAGTCGCCTCCTGACATGCTCCGTTTCCCGGACAACAACTGTGGAACATGGTCTACTGATTAAAGGGCCTGCACTGTGCTGGAGGTCATGCACTCGAGTTATGCAACTTGACATCCTGGTATGTGCAGTGATGTCACCTCGCTAGCGATTGGTTGAAACAGTCTTTCTTCCGTGATTTTATTGGCTGAGGAAGGAACGCAGCTACCGGTGGTCGATCTGACCGACATATCATGTCGCCCTGTTCTTGCTGCACAAACTGCGAGAAGGTTGTAACCTGCTTTCCCATCATAATCTTTTTCGTAAAAGATTTATGAAAAGAGGAGAAACCTTTTCCTGAAAGACTCTCAAAATTTGAGAATGATCGGTTTCAATTATCTAATTCGAATTATCCCCGGATCACTGTGCAGATAGTTTTCGAGGTAAATAAAGTACTGCGTTTTGTCTAAACATAAAACCTCTAGTGTCTTATTGTCCACGCATATATCGTGAAGGTCTATAAGAGAAAATACAATATTTAGTTTTCTCAAACACAGTGTGATAAATGCGTTTTCTGCTGTGAGGCAACTTCTGAGCAAGATGCCTAAGGAATTTATGTCACTTCGTGCTACTTTAGTAATTGATATTACTTTGCTTAAAGGTTTTTTCAACTTTAGGTGATTTTTGAAAGCTTTTATAAATGTTTAATTCAATGTTTTTCTCTAAAACTTTATTGCTCGTACTTAAGAATGTAAATTTAATTTGTTAAGTGGTTTTTGTGTGTGTGTGTGTGTGTGTGTGTGTTATTACATCATGTTTCCGTGCTGTCCACCCCGCCTCCGGCAAATTCACTCTTGCGCGAAAAAAAACCCAAAGCTGCACACTCCTACAACATCGAATTAAAAGAAATATAATTAAAAGTTAAAAAACAAAAATGAAAATAAAAGGAAATAAAATAGACAAATAAGCAAGCAGAGCAGGTCTGAAGAAGGATGAAGCGCCTACCTTGAATAAAATGACTGTCTGTTTAACATTGTTGGGGTTAATGCTTACATCGGCTTTTCTAAACACCTGTTGTGAAAATACGAAGAAATATAACTGTTTCCACACCCATGGTACAACCACAGCAGCGGCAAAAATATTCATGTGCCATTTTTAAATCCTGTTTCTTAATCGCACTCTCTTGTTTTCACGTCCATGAATGCGTGCAGCGGCGAAACTACATTTTTCATGCTGTACACAAACTAAACTTTAAGCTTGACGCAAATCATTTGTATTTCTCCAATTTATGAGATTTTCACAAGGGCAGAATAAAAAAAATCCCTGCTATGCTTTGGACCAAGGGTGGGCAATTAATTTTCCCAAGGGGCCGCATGAGACATTGGGATGTTTTTAGAGGGCCGGACTAATATAGTTAACTCAGTTTTACCCAATACTGTATACATAGTATATATACGGGCGGGCGGGCCGGTCAGAGACAGGAGGCGGGCCGGATCCGGCCCGCGGGCCGGCCTTTGCCCAGGTCTGCTTTGGACTATCTACACTGCGCTTAAAGGACTAGTAGGATGGAAATGTGTTGCTGAGTTATACTCTTATCCCATATTTTGTAAATAACCCTCTTCCGTTCTCGAGATACATGCCTACAAACATCTCCTTGCACGGAAAGTGGGTAAAGTCTTCACAATGTAAACGCATCCATGAAATATCCTGATGACTGTTGACCATCTCGCTGGTGATTCTAGTAGGTGTGTGTGTGGTGGATGGGTTGTTCAGGTATTTACCTAGAATATCTTGCACTGAATCCTGCACAATCATTGGAAAAATATGAATCCCTACTAGTCCTTTATACACTTACCCTAGTGGAACAACAATTTGCTGACTAACATAAAGCATAATGAAGATAAATGCCTACTAGGCAGCATGGTAACAGAAATAAGCCAGAAAAATGGGAGAAAGAGAGAAAACTGCACTGAACCGTATTGCATCTGCCACTCACATTAACAAAGTATTCGAGGTGTGAACAAGTTTGACTTATTAGGATGGGTGGCAGGAGATGCGCCAAGAAGGCTTGATACAATATCACTCACCTTCCGGTTGCAGACCTATGAGAGAGACACGAACACAGACGAGAGAAAGAGAGAGAAATGACTAGAGCAGCATAGGTCAGCAATAAGCAAGCGGAGAAAAAAAAAAGACAACCCCGCTCCATATGACAAAATATTTTCCGTGAATGATGTGGCATGTCAGTGTCTTAATTCCGCAGTATTTTAAATCTGTGAGAAACAAAGCTGCGCCCCACACCAAAAGCAAAACAACTCTACCCCACTCCCAGAAAAAAAAATCCTAAAAGCAATTTCTTGTTTAATGTAACTTCTGTGAGTTATGTGTAACATTAGCACTGAGTTTTTATAACCGATTTGAAACTAACGGATACACACTGGCTGGCTCTACCGGAAGTCTAAAAGCCGCCATACTGGTTCTCACTATCTTGAATATCCTACTACAGTATACACGTAGTTTATAAGCTTCATATTCTTTGTCTTCTTGAACTGCTTTGGTTCTTTGCGCAAGTGCAGTGCGCATCGCCATCCATCATCCGGGGACTCAGCTGAAATAGTTCCCTTGTGGACGCAGCTTTGATGACAATGATAACAGTCTCGTAAATGTTCTGCTTTCTGTCTTCTTTGATCATGTGAGTCGATCGCTGTTTACACCGAACAAAACACCGATAAGGGACAGCAAGTCCAGTTCGACACCAAACCCGTTCAGACATGACGGCGCGCTTACACTTGGCATCCATGATTGCTAGCATCATCAAGGGGCAGCCGGCCGTGTACAAACATTGTGTGTTGCCAATAGTGCATACCTATCTATAAAGGTAGTAGTCACACATGATTGTTATCTGCAGACACCGCAGATTGAGAGCACACTGGACAGGTTAGTCCGAACCTCAGCGACATCAATCTTGCGCAGTGAACGGGAAATGACAGTCTTGATAGATGAACGCATTTTTATTGTCAAAAGCCAGTTTAAACATACTCAGAAATGATCGAACGCCATCCTATCCTGAACGGAGCACAGACTAGAGAATCACCCTACCCAGTGTATACCCCCGGCTGAGTAGGGACTTGCGTAAATTATTCAAGGTGAAAGGTCAGCAACATTTTGGCTTAATAGCAGAAGCAAATAAATCGGTTGATGAGTCAACCGATCTTGCAAGTAAAATTAATCTGGGACATTTTGTAGGTGGATATGAGATGATTTTGCAACGTTGCTGAGTAAGTCGATGCAGACATGAAGGAGAATGGATCCTCCTCCCTCCCAGACACTCAACATGAATAAAACAGATCCTTATTTGTCCTTCATTCAATAGCTGGTTTACTTTGGGAAATTTGAAACCAAGACCGCTAAGAGTTGGAAGAAAAGGCTGATGAAAAAGAAAGGTTGAGAGAGAGAGAAGAAGACTGCAGACAGACAGGAAACTATGAAAAAGACATTTATTTCTAAACATTTCGCAGTGGCAGACCACCTCTCTACTATTTAAACACACGGGACCTTGATTCTGGATAATGTAAATGCAAGAAACCGGGGCCTTGTTTCTATGCTTTTTTTCTGAGACCGATTGTGACATGCAATGGGACAGCAGTAAATAAACCCAAAAAATTTAATGCATCTTCCACATTTATGTTCGCTCCCACATAAACCACACACCGTCTCTCGCGCTGACACCCTGAAATATGTCCTGTGTGCACATTTTTCATCAGCTCCCTCTACCACCAATACTCCCCCTACTTGTTTCCAGTCTAAGTAGAAGACAGAGTTGCCAGTCGTTGACAAAAACTCTTTTGAAAATAATGTATATTTTTTCATCCATTCTTTCTTTTTGTTTGTTTTTTCTCCTTTACTATATATTTATATAATAACAAGATACGTTGTTGTGGTGACAGGAAGAGTAAGGAGGCGATCATCAGACGACGAGCGGAGTTGTCTAGCTGGGATGTAAGGGATGTGCGAAACAAAGTACAACGAGAAACGAATGTAGGAACAGACAAGTGGTGCAAAATACATCTTGAAAATTATCTGGCTCATCTAAAAGGTTCCCAGTTCTATCATTTTATCCGTACTTTAAACGCTCTCGTTAAAGCCACCATCACTTTCACATATGCACATCTTTTCCGAGAACGGCGCCTTCTCTTGCCAGACTTGGATTCGAACTTCTACCTCTCACACGGAGTCCAAGTTCAGGTCGCGTGGCCCTTGAAGTTTCCATAGTCTTTATGGTCCGTTGTCCCTGATTGGCTCCTTCCATCAAAGTTGTCTAACTCAGAAGTCCGACTGTCTCGAGAGTTCTTGCCCTCCTAACTCTCGTCTCGGTCTCGAAGAAAGTCTTTTGACTTTGAAGAAAGCTGAGGACGTGTCGACGTGTGACCCAGTGACGATATGTACCCGTGAAGTTCTTTCTCCCTTACCTACTTCATGCACTCTCTCTCTCTCACACACACACACAGAAGATGATCTTTGGCTGTAGACGCGTCTAGACTTTTATTGTGGAGATATCCTTGTCCCATTTAACAAGGAATGATGGGAGGATTTGAGAGAAAACGTGTTTAGACTATTTTTCACACCTGAGTTATTTACAAACGTTATCCATGACGAGAATACGCTTCCATTAAGGAAAATTATATGGAAAAAATAAAAAGATCTTACCCCAAAAGTTTACTTTTCTCATCTTTGTCATCCACGCATCCATGGTAAAGTATCTCCACATCTGTAGTTGGTAAACACTTTATTGGCTGACAAACGGTGTCAGACACTTCCTGCTCACCTCCGTCACTTCGCCATTTGAACGTGCGGTCTGAGCGGCCGAGAGCTGTATTACGGGTATGAGGACTCAGCATAACAAGACTCGAAAACTATACTACAACCTTTGAGGTATTTGTTTTTGAAAACGAAATTGATTTTTCTCAGTTCAAACATGACAGATCGAAGCCTGTGTCACCTATGTCCATGGTATCCAGTAACGGAGAATTTGGATAACACAGATCCAGGGTGGCTTCCTCTGGAACTGGAAAAAGATGTCTGTTTAACGACACCGAAGCGGTATCACTGATGGCGATCAGACTGCACCTGCACCACAAGGAATAATAAAATGTTTGCCAAACACACGGCAGTAAGCACCGTTAGTCTGCCGCTCGGGTGTTTAGGAAGTTACCTACTGACTTCTGAAGTTCACACCGAGTTGGTACGGTCGAATTTCAGTAGAACATTTGCCGCAGGCGAGTAAGTGAGTCTGACCGGGTTAAGACTGTAGGTGGAAGCAGCATCTCAACCAACAGACAAAACGATTTGTGTCCTGCGTCTACGTGCGCCAGCCAGACTCACCTCCGCCGCACAGGTGAATGGAATAACTGACGAGCCTCGCGTAGTCTTAAGAACTACCGCAAGAGGGCCGGAAGGAGGGTGAAGTTGGGGTGAGGTCATATAAGCCATGCCTGGCGGGCCCTCTGCCCTCCCCTACATCCATCCACCCACCCTTCCTGTCGCACGTCGCCGCGCCTCACCCGCTGGCCCAGTGTCTCCGTGACTTGGTCCAGTCTACCTGCTGGAAGCGAGCGTCTGTCACCACGACAGCAGTATGTCTCTTCTCAGGTGAGGGGTGCAGTTTACCGCCACCCACCCCTACTTCATCCACTTACTCACGTATTTATCTTGACACTGCCGGTACCAACAGGGAAATCACAATTAGGAACTTCCTAGGGCCAGTCTTCCTATTATCCCCTTCTCTGTATATGTGTGTGTGCGTGCGAGCATTTGTCACGTGATGAACTTCCTTGATCTTTTTAATGAGTTACATAAAAAATAATTATAGAGATCTTACCCCGTCTTCCCTGCCATGTAAAAGAACGAACAGAACGATGACGAAGAGTAAGCGCTCCTTTTTGTGTCCGGGGTTCCTTCTTCCTGGCTAGTACCATCGTCATCGCCATGGTCCTCATTTCCTTCTTCAGACGTCGTCGTCAGCCATGTTGAGTGCTGCCTCTTGTCAGTCCATCACGTGCTCGGGTTCGGCGCGCGTGAGAGACCACTTCAGTGTATTAGACGTGAAGTGCAGGGGCGGGGCTGCTTGTGTCGGAGAATGTGGGGAGATGGGAAGGTGTCGCAAGCGTCAAACATCGCCGGTAACGTATTGTCTCACCTGTCAACAGGTCGAGGGTTAACAGCATGATGTGGGAGGGAAGGAGGAAGAAAGAGATGGGGGTTTGAGAGGAGAAGAAGAAAAAGTATAAATAGTAAAAAGCATTGAAACGATTGGTCCATACCCCGTCTTGCTTTTTCTTTTCTTTTTTTTTTTTTCTTTTTTTATTATTTGTTGCTGTTTGTCGCTGTTTACTAACTCGTTTCGACTGAAAAGCTTAAAAAAATTGCTATGATCAGAACGAGCGATTTGTCTTCAGCGACAACCTCAACGTCAATACCACTTCACTGACGACAGATCCAGGTCCCCTGAGGCTAAAACTACTTTTTTTTTGTTTTTTGTTTTAGCAAGTTAAATAACAGAGTTCGTTGTCCTTAGACACGAACGTCATCAGGTGACACGTGCGTCGCTGTTTAAAAATCTAGGATGGTTAAAACAACGCTATTCCTTGATTCAATAGCTGATGGCTAAAATGAACTCGTGTATTTTCCGTTAAGTCACGTGTGGGAGCGAGCTAGTTGCATAAAGTTGATGAGCTGTAGGAGTGTACTCACCCGTGGGAGTGAGCTATTAGACAAGTTTTTGTCACGCTCCTGCTTTCTTGACATCTCTACAATATTCCGAAGCCTCACCTTAGATAATTTATGGTTCTTGCATTAAATGATGCTCTGGCGTCGAATAGTTTCATTGCATCAAAACGCTACAACTAATCCTTACGATATATTTTTAGTATACTGTAGATGTGTGACAGCGACGACGACGACGACGATGATGATGTGAAGTAATTCAGAAACCTAACCATGGTTACTTTGGCGGGAAATAAAAAAAATTAAGCCAGTAAAGTCAATTAAATTGATGTCTACGGCCTATAGAGACTGGATGATGACCATTGTTTCAGATAACTCTGGGTTGCAAAAGGGGCGAAGAGGTGTTATCGTCCCTGATGAACGCCGTTCACAAGCGTACAGGTGATCTGTCCGAATCACCAGAAAGGTAGTGACACAGTTTGGCGGCGCGCTTGTGAAGATGTGTAACAGGTAAGTTAACTCTAGATAAAAGGTGAGAGAGTAGGATGGGAGGATGTTGATGTCAAAGGGCATGTGACTCTGGGGAGTAGGGCATACACGCCTCATAGGTATGAGAGTAGGGCAGTAGGACAGGTCTGCGGTCCGCTGCACGCTAATAATTCAGGTATAAAGCGAATCAAAAGACGAAGGGTCATTAAGGTTAGTGCAGGTAACTAAAGGTCTGACAGTTTTTATTGTCTTGTACTAGCTACAAAACATGATTGTCTGTAGGTTACGTAGATAGTGAAGTGTGGATGTGAGTGTGAATGACCGATCAGATGTCACGGAGAATCTGAAAACACAGACCTCATCTTCAAGCTCTTGAAGGATACAAGTAGCAAAAAGACTTTGATGAGGCTGATTGGCGTCTGCTGCGTTTGTAAAGTCAGCCATCAGTAGACAAGGGACTTGAGTACAGTTTTCAGTAACCGCTAGTCGCCCCGCCTTTCTATAGTGACAGCAATCATATCGCTACTTTCTTCCATGGTTGAAATTTTCGCAGAAATAGTTACTATGCCTGACTTTGGACAAATAATCTGTGTAGTAGCAACACGTTTGGTAACAAGATGAACCTACGGTTTGTGCAACTCCAATTTGAGGTAAACAGAGAAACGAGAACAGACTTGAGGGGATTGCACTCTCTTTTTGTTTCCCCTGGTGTCTTGATCTGTGAACTTTATTTTGATGTGTGATGTGTGTTGTATGTCGTGCCTGCCACCGGATGTCTGGGTATGATATCTCTTCTATCTCTGTGGCTTCGGTCTCTGTTGACAGGGAGACAGTCTGCATGGACTCTGCCTTTCACATCTCGTGCTTTAGACACGATGAACCTCCTGGCTACCGGAGTTACCGGACACTTCGCTTTTTTACACTTTTGATGGTAAATAATGGTTCGTGCCTTTGTTGTCGACGCTTCCCCCAGGATGTGAATAAATCCGCTGACGAAATAAAAAGAGGGACAAAAATAGGCTTGTTTAACAACAGGAAAACGAATGCCCCAGTCCAAACAGCGACCTGCTGGCGGAAACAAGTCTGAAGCACAACGTCCTGAAAGTGTTCCCAAACTGTATTTCACCGACAGGCTTTTTGTGAGGGCCCCGCCAGATCGCAAACAAATGTCACGTTTGTGGGGTATACCTTTTAAAATGCATACTTAACGGAAGTGGGGGAATCATAAAACGAGGCAGTGACCGTTGGATGTCGTGATGCTTAGCGAAGTCATTTGTTAAATAGTTTCCTCTGTCACTGACATCCGCACTCCATGGCGCTAACGAGAACTGATGAGCCTCGCTTCCAGCTTCTGTCAATAGAACCGTGAAGTAGTGTCTGGGACTTGAAAGTGAGAATGAAAAATGCGTCTCATACTCGGAACATTGTCGATTAATTTATAAAATTACATACATACATGGATATATGCATACAAGATGTCCATTCCTTGGTTGTGTGACGTCTTCTTTACTCACATCTGTTACATTTGATGACTGAACTGTTCGTAAGATTGACACTGCTGGAGTATACGTAACCCCTGCTGCATTTGGTTTTGGTTAGTACATATGTAGATATACACATACAGGTATATATGCTTACACATATATAAATACATAACAGACAGACTGACAGATGTGTAGCTAACGAGATGGGGGACATGCACAGAGAGAGTTTCATTCCAAGCGCAAGGGCTATCTGCGAATATAAGACATTGAGGACACCAGAAACCTGAACTTGCAACAGTAATGTGGTCTGGCCACGTGACCCAACACCACACCTTGTGGAAGTCTGTCCCTCAGGTACCTTAGGAGGGCAGCAACGCCGCAGTGGCTTCAGCAAGAACTGGCTGACGACGGTGGAGGGACAGCGCTCCGTATCCTCGTGTCCGGGGAAGTGGTCATCAGTCTCTGACGAGGTTGGAGGACCGATATGGGGAGCAATGGTGGACAGTCGGACTTGGTACTACGAGGGGAAAGTCATCGGGGTGCTGTGACTACAGCCTTGGATCTGGTACTCGCCTCACAAGCGTGGACTTGGGGTAGGAAACATTCACAGTGCAAGAACAACAATAACAATTACTGGAGCGATGTGTGTCTACATGTGAAGGGGATGGTTGTTACAACGGGAGTTGACAGTCTAGCTTGGAAGTATGGATTGCACAGACAGTATTAGGAGCTCTTTTAGATAAATTGTCTTAGTCAAATTGTTATATGTTTAATAAAAAAAAAAAAAATAATAATAAATTCTTGTTCTTCACGTCAAGTCTTTTGTTGAGGAAAGATCAGGGTGTGGTGAGGTGGGAAGTGGGTGACGTGTGAAACTTGAAAGTAACGGTTCTCCCGCAGGATTATGTTAGTGTGGGCAGTACGAGTTACATAACTGTCACCCTCGTTCTCACTTCCCCGGTGCTAAAGTTTCGCATTTGACAAGAACACGCAGGAAAACTATAACTGCACCATCAATGGAGCATTCTACGGAACATCCAAAGTGTTCTCTATGCACGAAAAGATGTTACTGCTCTTACAATTGCTTACAGAACTTACTATTCAGTGCACGCAAAGGGTAATTTAAGAGCGATGTCAAGTAGATGAACCTCTGGTGTGTAATACAACAGATATGTCCCGTAAAGAACATAACACTTACTTTGTTTTTTTAAAGAAAAGTTGTTGGCGGGCTTGGGGTGCACTGGAAATCGCAACATAAACAAGTCTGTTCTTGACGGAAATGTAAAGATGTGCAGAGAGCATGCAGTGACGGTGTCTTTTCCTCCACCTGTCCCTGTTCCATTTGATTTATGAGTGTATTGTATCGTGCCGCTGGGAGTTTGCCCGAACGGACTTTTCTTCGGGGATATCATCAGGGAGAGGTTGGCACTAAAAATACATGACGCATAAGAGGAAAATGACTGTTTATCTTCTCGCCTCGAGAAAGAAAAGTGTTCCTTTAAACAAATTGTCTGCATCTACTTCGAGATTGATGAGGCGACTGCCCTTGGTTGACTCTGCCATTGATGAAAAGATTGATGGCAGTAACGCGTGTGCTCTCCGACAGTCAAGCAGATCGCTCACAGGAGGGATCACGAAATGCATGAAAATGCAGGTAAACAAATACGCAGACAGGAAGACAGACAGGCAAAAGTGATATATGCCTCCCTCGCTCAGCATCCTACCTCTTTACTCGTCAAACCACGAACTTGTACATGCTGGCAGACGATTTTTTTTCCAGTTAACTACTAAAGCGAGGCTGGTGTGTACAAAGCTTCCGGTTTAGTCCCATTTATCGTTTAGCTCGCCGAGACTAAGAGGAGAGTATTTATTTACTTTGCAGTGTAATATAGTGACAGTCTTTATTTACTTGCATTATGATAGAGGGACAGTATTTATCTGCATTATAATATGCATCGCATCAATGGTCAGCTTGACTGTTTTTATTATTCCTGCTAACAAAAATACAGCCGAAATCTCTTCTTTCAACTTGGTATCATTTATGATATGTAAATTTCTAGTTCACTTTGAGTTTATTTTTTACATTTTATTGTACAAGATACAGAACAAAATACAAAAATTGCAGTATCTTAATTCTGAAGCTGTACAATGTCCGGGAGAGCGGCTGCCTTGATTGCATAAAAACGAAAGCAAAAATAAAATAATTTAATATTCATGTTGAGATGTCTCGTGTGAGTACAAAGATTTGTTTCGTCTGGGGCTACTTGTGTTCCACCCATCAAAGAATGCGGTCACATTGCCCTAATTTCTGGGTCGCTAGCGGGGACATTAAGTGATGGTTCAACCACAATACATATTTCTTCCCACAATGTTAGGAGTGTTTATGTTATAACAACCATACAGTGTCCGCCCAGCAAAATCTGTCTTGTGCTAAATTAAGGGATTTTGTTTAAAGATTTAAAGGCTTCTACTGAGCATGTGACTGTAGGTTGTGAATCTCCCTACAAGTAGTCTAAACACACCCACCCACAGACACACACCCGCACACGCAGGCAGATTGAGGAAATGAGAAAATGTGGCCGCACATACAAAAGACATGATCCAATGTCTACATGGCTGAAAAGGACTTTTTTCTAAAACATACTCCTAAGCGAACAATAAGTATCATGTTGTATTGCTGTACTATAATTGTCAAACCTCGTGAGATCAGTGTTTTGCATGATATCATTGTTACAGCCATCAAAAGGTATTTTCCATGTGTTTTCTATTAGTTAAATTCAAGAACTTTTTACAAATTTTGACCTAAAAAACGTTCAAGTTCCGAAAATTCTTCCGACACTACTTTATGCTCTGTTGCTTCTTCTGGCGATTAACCAATTTCTGTCCTCGGATGTTGGCGAGTCTGTGGGTGACAACAGGAAACAGATTTCAAACCCGTTTTTAAATAATCGTCATGGAGTTTTAGTGACTTTTCATCGCCTAGTAGTAACTTTAATTCTTACTGCTTTGACCCTTGGAGCTTTGATCCTTTCAGCTTTGCGGTGACTTCCACCTGAGTCAGGGCTACAGAAACACAAACGTCTCCTACAGAGGTAGTTATGAGGCTGGGTAAGTCGTTACCCCGGGGCAACAAGCGGAATATAAAGACGGGTGTCTTGTTTCCAAAATTATAAAGCGGTGTCTAGACCCAAAAAATGTTGTTGAAGCCCTAAAGGTAGATATAAAGCGATGGCAAAGATACTTTGGAATAAAGTATGAAGCAGTGTCCAAGGGGTGTGGACAGCGATTCTGGTTCGGAAACAAGACGCTTTTCCCGTAGCTTCCCTTTTTTCCTGGAAAGGTGACTTACTCTCGTTTCATAACTACAGCCCCAGGTGAATGTCAGTCGAGGCTGAGATCACTACGGGGTACATTTCTCTCCCCCTCCCACCCTTTTTAAAAAGTAAAAAAAAAAAAACCAAAGTTAAAGAAGCTGAGGACTGGCACTATTCTGACGCAATCCCTCAAGCAAAATACGAGAGCAGACGACAGGTTATCAAAAGTATGTACCTACCGCTTCATTCAAAAGAATCAAATATTGTCTATATTCGATCCAAACAGTTCCTAGTTCTCTAGAAGTCACATCACAAAGGTTCCAGATTGATTTCCATGTGTCGCGGGCCTTGTGGAGCAAGGGAAATAACTCCTTCGCTAGTCTTCCAAAATGGTTTCTCTTGGCGACAGGGTGAACCTTCCTCACATGGCAGCGGTGTTTGGACACGATTGTTTCCCTTCCTTGTAAACGGACAGATTCAGGGACCAGAGACGGAGATAAAATAGGAAGAAGCGAGGTGGTGGTCGTGACTCGTAGTTGCGATGGTAGTAGTGATGACACGTGGTGGTGACGGTGATTGCGGCGCCTGGCTTTGGTAGTCGTGATTGGCAGTGGTGGAGATGGTATGAACTACGTCAACCAACACACAAGATTTCTTCATGCGACTGCGCGAGTGCCAACGAGAGAATAGCATCCATGCAGACGTTTGCCACCGATGACGTGATATTTCTTGATAAATTTATTCATCTATTCTTACATCCTTGAGCACGTGAAGGCTTATGTCACAAGCCTCACTCTGGCTGTTGTCCAGTATCATCTGTAGCTTCATCTTTGTTCACTTGTACAATTTTTACCTTTCATGTTGTTCGTGTAATTAGTGCTCGGAGCATAACTCTTATGTTTCCGTAGAGCATTATTTTCTGTGAAATATTACAAAGTTAATAAATAGCTACTTTTACTATGATTCGCAGCTTACAAAATATAAGATGCTGGCGATCACACAAACGTAAAGGTCGTGACCCAGAGAGGGGACAGACGGGATAGGGTCAGCCAGGTCACGAAACACGGGGAGTTGAAATGTGGACAATGAATCTCGAGGTGCTGTGCACTAGTGCCCTCAGGATGCTTCACTGCTTTCTCTGCAAGGAACTAAGTCTTTCAAACGAATTATTTCTGTGGTTTCTTTTTTATTTGATGTTCGCGACGAACGATGCAACTGTGTGAAAGGAATTACCAATGCAGCCTGACAAGCTTGAGGCGACCAGCAAGGAACGGAAGTGTTTCTAAAGACAAAGACAAGCATCTCCTCATAGCGACACTTGAAACCATCTTTTTCTGAAGGACATTTTACAACAAGCCTTCTTCCAGCATATGAATTGCTAAATTTTACTTTTCACTAGCTTCTAGAAAAAGTTTACCTCTAAGCAAACGATAAAGGTAAGTTGTATACAAACATATTTCCTTGAATTGTATCTAAACAAATAGTTGTATGGTGCCTACCTGAAGTATGTAGATATAATGTTTCTGTAACTTCTACTTGTGTACTTTAATTTGTTTACAAGGGATGTTGCTTGATGGTAATGATTTCGTTGCAAAAGAGTTTTCTCAGATGAGCACAATGCATTTCATTAACGTAGGTGAGACATTTTTGTCACCTACACCGAAACAGGGACGAACTAATATTACACACCATTTCTTTTAGATTGATTGAGATCTGTCTGTCTTTCTGTCTGTCTGTCTGTCTGTCTGTCTGTCTGTCTGTCTGTCTGTCTGTCTGTCTACCTGCCGAAGACACACATTTATATGTGGAGCACTAACAAATCTATTGTCGAGGGCTTACTGTCTTGGCGAGATTTACTTTGACATCCGCAGGTGGCCAGGTGTGGTGTAACGGACCAGTGACAAAGCACTTTTGAACTAGTATACCTTGTTTGTTTTGCTGAATTATCACAACAAACCAGGTTTGGCGTAGAGAGTTAATTGAAAACATTCTTTAACTAATTTGTGTAACTGATGTAACAGTTCGTCTATTGCTTACGGTGTACATTGTATGGTCTGTGTGTGTGTGCACGAGAGAGAGGGAGACTAGGAGGGAAGGGAGAGTACAAAGCGTATTTCTGACAGTTTGTTTACTTAATACTACCTGTCCGTAAACATTAGCGACGCAAACACAGCACTTAGTTCAGCCTTACAGCCGCCCCTCTCCCCTACCTGGCACACACAAGGGAACCTTTCTCACTGCTCACCCTGACCCTTGTGTACTTCCCTTCACATCTTACAGTCGGTTGGAAAAAAAATGGTTTGGCGTGATTCTAAATTTCAAACAGAAAAAAACCACCTCTTATGTTTGTTATGGAATGTTTTGCTTCTTGTTTTTGGA
The DNA here is from genome assembly GCF_003073045.1 of Pomacea canaliculata. NCBI lineage: Eukaryota > Metazoa > Mollusca > Gastropoda > Architaenioglossa > Ampullariidae > Pomacea > Pomacea canaliculata. Next base: position 15,147,644 of record NC_037602.1, on the reverse strand, counting down.
GTAGAAACATTGCATTATGACCTTAACATTATTACAGAACGAAATGATATCGTTTGTAGTGAATTTAATGTACGTAACAAACTACTTTTTTTCATACACTGAATTTTATAGAAGAACGAACCTTTTCCCCATTCACATACAGTTGTTTGAATGCTAATCTAGATTTAATATGGTTAGTTGACGAGTTAGTTTACCTTAAACTACTCAATCAAACCGAAAGTGTTTTGTAAACAAAAGAAACAATTTTTATGACAACTAAATAAAGCCAACAAGGACGAAAACTGCGCTCGTACAAAAATTCTTGAAAAATCATTTTGTGTCACTTCCTTGTCCTTAAATTGGAGGAATCTTAGACAGGTGGCCTTGTCTGCCTGCCTCTTATTCCCCTTTAAAAGGCGAGGTTAGGTTCTGACAACGGAGAACAAGCAGCGGTGGACAGAAGCCCTTGTCTTTGCCACGAGGGGCGACAACACTCAGGGTTTGTTCCCCTTGTAACAGGACCGCTCGCCTGTCTGAACATCGTTGGCACCACGGGTCGTAGGCTAGGTACTCGTAGCTTTGAAGAACGTGCTATCTGCTTGTTCAAACCTTCATTTCCCATTCTCTTCATTGGCTGTCTGTTAGCCTTACCCACGACAACCTTCAGAAAGCATTTCGACAAACACAACCTCGTAAACTTGTAAATAAGTAAGTATGGAAAGAGCCCAAAACGTGCGTTGTCTGCAGTGCCAGACCCCATCACAGAGAATAGGATGAAAGCACTTCTCTGTGGTGGTCACCCTGAGATAGCGGTCACAAGACAGTGTTCATCCTGGGACAACAGGGATCCTGGATCATCCTGAGTTACTCCCCTCTGGGCCGCGGTCATCCTGGAGCAAAGGTCAGCCTGGTAACTCTTACACCACAGCAGTGAAACATCTTCTTCACTCGGTAGTCAAGACCACACTTCCTCTAGCCTCTGTCCTAAGACTAAAAGACTTAGAAATGCCGCTTGTAAAGAAAAGAACAGGAAAACATTGGTTTTTGAACATAAGTACTTCACAAATAAAATACATGAAGAAGGAAAAAAGAAAGGTCTAATTTATGAATGAATTCACTAGAATAGAGATGGAAGAATGGGGAAGAAAGATACAAAATAAACAAGAGATAGAAAAGAAAGGACGTTAAGATTGACTGGTGTGCCCTTGACACAGAAGTGTCACGTGTCCTTCCCTAGCTACCTCGGCAATCAAAACTGAGTCCAGCGTCGGCACTGCGGCAAAAAATAAACGCGGGAGGGGAAAGGGGATGCGAAGTTGACCTTCATCCCTTTAGTAATGGTTGTGGGTCACAGTTTTAATGATGATAGAAATGCATACTCGTCTCTACCCGATGTTTGTGGGTGTAACCCCCGTCCCTCCAACTCCTTTCCTCATATGTCTCTTTCTACGTTACCTCTCAGTTTAATTTGAATCTATCTTAAATAACTGTTTACCCCTAAAATTGTCATTTGATGAAGGATAAAAGAAAGATAGATAAAATGAAAGAGAAAACAGAAGGGAAAAAAATGTCACCTTAGTGAAGAACAAAGAAGCAAAAATACAAAAAAAAAAAACCAACAAAGAAACAAAAAAGAGACTCATAAAAAAGGCAGTGGGAGGTCGGGTTGGGTGGGGTGGGAGTGAATGTGTGATGGAGCGACTGAGTGCGATGAAATGAAGCTGACAAAGTGTGTCTCGCGTGGTGAAAGGAGAGGACAGTTGTAGTTGACTGCTCCTCTCGTGCTAACACTCACCCTACAAGTGTTAGGGCAGCTTGGGTGGGTTTTCTGTCAGCTGTATCACAGGAACAGGGGCTGGTGGTTACCGTCTATGCACCGTTAGTACTCTCGCAAGTATGCATACGTAACAAGGTCAACTGTTTCCTATCTTTTTAAATAAAGAAAATATCTCTTAGTGCCAAGTAAATGCCACAAATGATGCTCTCTGTATCTCTTCTGTAGCCACCGCATCACTTGATAATAGGTGTTGATGGTTATAATATATTGAGATAAGAGATCTGTCGCTGTCGGAGGATGTAAGAGGCCATCTGCTTTCATAGGAAGGAAAATGGTCATTTGCCTTCATAGGATAAAGAGGGACCGCTGAGGATGGCTGAAGGATGCAAGAAGGCTGCTGCTGCCAGAGGGTTGAAAATGGATACCTGTTGTCATAAAATGTAAAATAGTTGTTTGCCGTCACAAAATGTAAGATGGGGGCTGCTTACTGTCACAGGATGTAAGATGAGGGCTGCTTACACGACACAGCATTCCTTTTTGTGGTCTCTATGGTGTCAAGAACCTGCAGCTTTGTGATGAATCAGGATGAATTTTTGAAAGTACAGACGTTGTGATGGGCCAACACGATGTTTTAGATATCTGTTTGTGATTGGCCTTCCCTCTACCGTGTTTTAAAGAACTAGTGAGTTGCAACAAATGTGTCTAATACTTTAATAGCAAAATATTATTTCCTCTCAACCGTTCTCGAGATACACATCTCTAAACATCGCCATGTACGGAAAGAAGTCAAGAACACTGACGACAGGATGCACGTGCATATGTTGTGAAGGTGCGAGAGCATATGTTATTTGGGTGTATCTGTGTACGCACGTGACGTCACATATTTAAAAAAAAAGGAGTTGTCGCAAGGTCTCCCCAGTGTCTAACATCTGGTGCAGACGACCTCCGCGTACTACCTGCATACAGACCCTCGGATGTCCATTATCTGGGACTTTATTCGTTTCGCTGTTCATTTCTTTGTTTGTTCATTAACTTAAGTTTTTTTTTTTTTTGCTTGTTTATTTCTTTATTGATTTTTATTTATTTTTTTCATTCATTGCTTTCTTTATTTTTTTATTATTTTTTTGTTTGTTTCGTCTTTTATTTATTGTCTTTATATGCCTCTTCTTTTATTATTTTTGTTGTTTTTTTATTTGTTTCTTGATTTTTTTTGGTGGTTTTTTTGGTTTATTTGTTTGGGGGTTTTTACATTTTTTACATATGTTTGGGGGTTTATACATTTTTGTTTTTGTTTTTGTTTTTTGGTTTGTTTTGGTTTTTTTTTGTTATGCTGCTTGTTCGATTGGTGAGGTCCGTGTATCCTAGTTAGAACGGTTTCCCGGTAATTGGTACGTCACGAGAGTGGCGTCACAGGGGTGATGTAACAACACGTCGTGACGGTGTGTGACGTCCTAGCTGCAAGCGGGTAGAAAATTTACAGCAGGCCCTCTGCCCATTAAACTGGCATCTGAAGAAGCGTCCTCAGTCATCTATGTTGATTTTGACCCCTCGTGCACTTCCAAAACACCGAGCCGTAAAATATAAAAAAGTGGAGTGTGGCAAAAAAGAAAAACAAGTGACAGACATTGACACGATGGTCTGCTATTTAATTAATAGTGGAGCGTGACGGGGTGTGAGCCCGAGTTTTGAAAGACTGGCCACAACGCTACATCACCGGGGTTGGGGTGCAGGTGGTAAAGGGATGGAGGGTGGGTAGGGGAGTGGTCTCTCGCCGTGAAACAGGTAACTTGTCACGCATGCCCAGACGAAGGTCGTGACTTGACACTCATCGCTCCAGACCCCCAGACTGGTGTTGTCTGAGACTCTCCTCGGTTGACCCAGAAGGTGCATACTTACCTCACATCCCTCCCCGCACCATCAGCACCACCACCACCGCAACCACCATCGCCACTACACAGATCAAAGACGATGACTGGGCGAGAACTCACCCTCCATCTTCCCCACTTCTCGTCATGCCCTGTACGTGACTTGGGAACGCTCGTCCGCAACTTATGAAAAATAAATATTAAAATAAAGCGTCCCAAATACCAGTCGCCGCAGAAGAAAAGACTAAGTGGCTCAACGAATCAAAAGCATAGTATATTGAAGACAGAAGTTTTATCCCCATGCACCCATTTCTTCCGACTGGGCAGAGAAAGAGCAAAGGATGCCACTAACACTAATCTGACTGATGCTGATGCTGAAAAAGGCCAACTTGGTTTTGAGGTCTTTTAGCTGGCTACTGTATTGATGTCTTTCTTAACACTAGTAGCTGGTAAAGTTCATGGATTCAAGAGGGACAAGAGGCTAAAGAGAGACAAAAGTCATGTCAGACAAATCAGTAACAAAACATTGTGCTTGTTACAAACCTCAATTGTCTGATTGTCCACCAGCAAGTCACCTTACGACATCACTTCCCACCACTGGCAGAAAACAAGATGATGGTCACTCGTAACATCAATGAGTCATCATCGTCAGAAGTGGTCATCATGCAGTTTGGGATGATGTGGGGTGGACATCTGAGCAACAAGGGAGTGGAGGATGGGAAAGTAAGAGGCTAGGGGAGGTGTGGAAGGAGGGTCCCTGTTCCATGATGACGAAGGTGTTGTTTACTGTTGATGTCCCTCTTTTTCTCTGTACTTACAGCCTCTGGACATTGTCGGAGAAAATGAAGTGACTGGGTAGAGGTAGTCTGTACTGGGACTATCAGTTACACGCCGACAACCGTTATCGCCACCTTGAATGTCAAGCAATCTCTTTTCTAGTTTAAATAAGTGGCGCAACTTAATATGGTACTATTCCCCCCCCCCACTTCAAAAAAGCACCGTCACCTGTCCACTGGCCTCACACACGTGCACACACTCTCCCTCACATGCACGCAGACGCCAGCAACAGTCACACAGATCTTCCTTGTGAGCAGCACTGAACCGAAAACATCTTACTCAGCATGGCGCGGGGCAGACGTCGTAAATTCCCCCTCCCTAGACAATGTCTGTTGGCATGCTCTCACCTGTCGTTTGTATCTCAGTTTTTTTGTAAATAATTTATTACCGCGTCGCTGCGGATTTGTTTTAAAAGCAGGTGGAGTCTGACAAACCGAAAACATGCAAATTACGCTAGATCTATGCATTAAATTTGGATTCACCTTTTACCTTTTGTGAAGGCTGACGTCATGTGTTGCTTGCCGCTGTGTCTCGAGGGTTTTAACTCCTTCGCTCTCGTGACTATTTGTTTACTGTCGTGAGTGTTTGGTATTTGAGTTTGTGGATGCTACCTTACAACATGATATCATACAGTTTCCATAACTCCGCCTCCATCTTCTCTGCCATATTTTTGACAGGTGGCGACGATTATGCTATAGCGCATGTATGCCACTTAATAATACATAATAATTTCATAATACTCGTTGATATTCAGATGTTGCACAGTTAATGTTACTTCTCTGTGTGAAGAATATGTCACGTCAGCATCGTCACATTCCAAATTGATGAAGGACGATGAATTCCCACCATCCCCTTCACCGTCTTCCGTGAGACAGTTCCGCTGGTCCTCTAGTCACAGCTTTTAACCATAATGTTTCTTGTTATAATGGTTGGCACACGCAGAAAGGGTTAAGCCCGCTAGCCTAATTCCTCCCTATAGGTAAAATGTTGAATCCTGACTGCGACAAGATTCTTTGTGGAAAATGCTGTTGCGTTTTCCGCCAGAATTACTTGCCTCGGTAGGCGAGTGTGAGGTGATGGGACCAGTGAACACGAAGGAAGACAAGTCGTACACGAAGTGCCAAGAATTAGTCTGAACAAAATGGTTTATCATTCGAAAGTTCTTTGATTACAGACGCCAAACAAAAGTTATTTCTCCACAGCTAACTGTCTTCTTTAAGATGTGTACCATCTTCGGATGCTATGTACATATATTCCTTCGATATTATCCCACCTCCGTCTGTGGAATAGTTAGAACAGCCCCACATGAATTGGCTGAATTGTCTTCCAGAGTCAACTTTTGTTAGGGAGAGAAGTACAATGTCTTCTCTGTTATAATGCCTCCTGGGGAGGGTGGGATTTAAAGCAAGTCATTAACCGTATAACCTAGCTACTACAGTTATAATCTTACACGACAACAGCTACAGCTCGTCGACTTCCTGTCGTCCTGTTACACAGTTTCGTTACGTCGTCGTTCAACATCTGCTTTCATCCTAAAGTTTGCTCTTAGTGTTTTTTCATCTCTCGCCGCCCCATCCTCCCGACTTGTCTGTCCGGCACGCCTCTGTGATCGTTAATCACATCGCCCGCACATCGCTTACAGTCTTGTCACCCTTGAGGTTTTGGGGAATTCTGCACTTTGCAGATTATGCACTTTGAAGAAGACCATACACACAAACTCACCCCTCGATTAGAAGTACAGTGTACTTGCTTCACCGCTTGCTTCCCGCACGCCTGATTCTGGACAGGAGTGGTCCAGGGTGACTGTGCTACTGATGTACTTAATTCTCTCATTGGTACTACTCATCGCAACTCCATGTTTCTCGGAAAGGTAGATGTCACACATTTTTCTTCAGGAATCAGCTAAATTCGATTTACTTATTTCGGGTATTTGTGGTCAACATGCATCAAGACAACGCTCTTTCTCTGCAATTAGCTCTTGCTTGAGTTTAGTTTACATACCCACCTTTGCTTTGTTCACTTTTTTTCCTAATACCGTTAATAGACTTCAGCAATTAAAGTATCCATTCAGACAAAAGCAGCTTGATTACAGGGTATGTCTGGGTGCAGCAACTCCGTGGTGACGACAGCATACCTGTTCTTTCATCTTCCTCTCCTCTGCTGCCTGCGCCTTCCCAGCAGCGTATGGCCCACCCGTCAAAGAGGACGCTCCCTGGGGGCAGGGGGGACCAGCAGAGGAGGCAGCAGCCTCAGCCGTGACGACCTCCGTGACCGGCTTAGCAATCTTGGCCGTGTCTTCTTCAAAGACCTGCACCTGGCTATGCTGGACAACCGCTCCTGCAGCCTCGACAACCCTGATGAGCTGAGGAGACTGTTTCCGGGGGCCTTTCTGGCGGAGAACGACCTGATGCGTGTGGTGCCTGGGCGAGGACACTGGGTAGGTATCCTTATGTCTGGACTTAAAAACGCATTCTCGGTGTACCGTAATGATTTTTACGACCACGGAATGTTAAAAATATCTCAAGAACGGAAGAGGCCAGTTACGCTTTTAGTACGCTTTTAGACATGGACATTGGATTTCTTGCAGACGTCGACCTCAGGGGACCGAATGTACGCGCCCTCGCGCCGCCTGGTGGCACAAAGAAAACATGCGGATATCCAAGCGGCAACGTTTTCGTCCACCCCACCTGACGGTCGCTGTGGAAACTGTGTTACGTGAGCAATTTTTTGTTTTTGTCTTTTGTCTTTTTTCCCGTGCATTTCGGGTTCCAAGGGAAGCCATTCCAGCTGTTGCGGCACCGATGGCCTGGCAGCAGGTTTGTCGTGGGGTCACCGTTTATGTCTGTACGTGTGTGTGATCATATTGCTGTACAGTGTTCTTAAAGCTTGTCAGACACATCGATAAAAAAAAATAATTTATCTAATGGTGATGTCGGTGTTTGAAGACAGGAGAATGGACTTCTCGAATAGGACGGTCTGTTGGTGCCTAACACCGATACAGAGAGGATCATCTGCCATTGATTGAAATCTCGTATTGTTCACTGCTTTTATATGAACAGGATGTAGTACTTGGTTACCAGACCGGAGCTTCCGGCTGGGAATGAAAGATCAAAATACCGGTTCCCACTTTAGGGGAGGCTATAAAAGATATTTGACTTAGTGTGAGTTATGTTACAAACTAAACCGCAGGTCGCTAATTGCTAATGACTCGACCATACCGCACTGAATATTTCTTAACGAAGTCATGTAACACTGAAACTAATTCTCCCCCTCCCTCAATCCTGTCTCTTTCTCATTTCGGAATATTTTTTGACTTTGAACACCTTCGTGTAAGCGGAACACCCTTCTCGAGCATTTCATTCCAGAAATCGCCATACGATATCGCACATTCCAAAGTCATGATAAATGTGTGTGCATACTCCTGCTTCCTTTCTCTTCCATTAATGTTTCCTAACCTAATCAAACATAAAACCCGTTTGGGTAAAGCTTTATATACAAGTCTGGCTCGCCGTTGCAGGGAGATCGGGTACGAGATCGCAGAATGGGTCGTGGATTTCGCAGGGATGAACCACACGGTCGTCAACTTCGACAACGCTTACCAGTTCATTCCGTCCGGCAGATGTGTGTAAGTATTTCACGACACCATCTCCACCCCACTACCGACTGATGAAAAGATACACACAGACATGTCAACACAGAAACCATGCTGCTAACCATCAGCGATAATGACAATCCTTCTCATATTATAAACGAATATAACACTTCAGTACACAGATTAGTGCAAAAATAAAATAAATAAATAAAAATCAGTTCCGTGCGACATGGTTTGTTGATATGTGTGTGTGTTTTAGAATTTCAACCCAAGCCAAACACACGTTAACCGATCTTCAAGCGAGCAGGTCGATCACTGACAGAGTGCTTGAAATACAGAAATCCCATTAAGCCTTGTTAACTATCACAATTGTAGATTTTTTTTAAAAAATCACTCTTTTATGCAAAGGGTGGACAGTTGTACAGTCGCAAGAACGAGGAATCTTATGAGGTCATGATACCATGGACTTTCATTAAAAAAAAAAATCCTGTCATCTGCGCAACTTGCTTTTTCCCCTTTTTAATGATTTATACATTTCATTACGATTTATTGTCCATTTGAGCTTCCCTCATTCCAATACATAGTGGATGAATTTCACAAAAGCCCTTTCTGTAACCAAATCTTTCCCTGTGGATCAACAGGAACGAGAACGCTCCCTGCAACGGCGGCAACAGCGGCCGCTGCCTGCAAATGAGTCGTGCTCACTGGTCGCTGGTGTGGACGTCGGGGCGGGGGCTCGGCTTTGTGGCACACGAAGTGCCCTCCCACTGCGAGTGCCTCAACGTCGGCGGCCACCAGTTTTCATCTGTGCGCGAGCAGCTGGTCAGCTCCAGGGGCAGGCTGGCCGCCCACGGCCTCAGTCTCCACGGAGGACAAGTGAGGGTCGTCGACGCTCCGCCCGACTTCTGGAAAGCTGTGCCCTCCCCTGCCTCGGGTACTACCACCCAAACGACTGCCACAGAATCCACAAGAGCCCCTGAGTGAGCAATGCATAAATAAAGTGTTTGTTCCGCAGGGTTGGGTGGATTGAAAACGCATATCTGAAAGTAAGGTTGAAACTAGAATCACTGCTAGCTACCTACAGATGAATTCTGAAGACTATTTGAGTCGATACAGGTGACATTCCAAAAATGAACAAAAGCTCAGAGACTCAGTTTGCTGGAGAAACTATGAGGCGAAAATAATGCCAATAGGTGGTGAGTGATTAGAAAAGCAATATAAGCAAAATCATGGAGATAGAAGAGTCATGCTTGAGGCCATTCATTTTCTTAGGAAAGCTAAGTAATACAAGATCTGATTCATGACTAAAACACTGAAGAACCAGCTTATGTGCATACAAAATGCTCACAAGGCTGTGGTCTAAAGAAATTTTTCTTCAATGGCTTTGGAGTACTGGGCATTGAATTTCTATATTTATACTTATTTACACAATATATACCCACATTTAATCTGCATATAAAGTTATGAGCATCATTCCTTGCAAACCTTTATATATATATTTTTTGAGAAATCTGATGTTCGGTCTTGTGTTTTCGTACATTTTGATTTGCAGTTATCATACACGTTTACTCTTCTGCAATACATGGCTAATGCAAACTCAACCAATATTTATTATTCTGCAGTATGTCAGATTCCTTTGGTTTTGCTACATCCAATGCAAAATCAAGTCACACTTTGTAATGTTGAAGCAAGCTGCTTGATTCATCATAATTTTATTTTTTACAACAAATATTTAAATTCACTGTTTCACAATATATTCATCACATTTGCTGCGCAAAAATTAGCACCATCCTGATACAATGTTCTGCCATTCATGATTTAACTATCCTTCATTTGCCCAATTCTCCTCAATCCTTCTACATCTGCAACAGATGTATGATTCATAATAACTATCAACACTAAAGACAATATCTTGTTCCTCGCAATGGCAGCTTCAAGTGCAGTCCTGTCATCAAGTAAGAGCTGTCTCCAAGAGCTGCATTCTTTTCTTCATTTCCAGCATAATTTGTATTCCTTCATTCATCCACAAGTAATTAAGTTGGGAGCAGTACCTAATATAACTTCATGTGTCTTGGGCATCAAGTCACAAAACATTACTATCATTAACATTAAATCCAACTACATAATACTTTGAAATGCTGTGTGATTATAGCTTGCTATGGTGTGTCTGTGTCTATTGTGAACATTTTCTTCAATGGCCTACCCAAGCCCAATATTAATAAATTCTGTTTCTTCACCAAACCCTTACTGTCCAGACACGAGCGTTATTCACAACAGTAGATGACAGATTGTGCATCATGGCAGACAAAGCAAAACTACTGCTGTGGTGTAGGCATGAAACATACGTGGAATGTCACCCACATCTCCCTCTATGGGAAACTCGTATCCTGTTTCTCCATTGCCAAAAAGTCCAAGTAGTGGTGTATCAGGGAAGTACTTGCGGAAAGCACTGGACTCCACGCTGGGTAAACCATAATGATATTCTCCCCTTCCAACACAGGCAAACATGAAAGCAATCGAATTTTTTAAAGGCATTCCTACTACTTTTTGTCTCAAGCGTGCAGCAACCTTTTCAGCTTCTTCGGAAGTGTCCACTTGCATGGAAAACATAACTGATGCCGTCTGGATGTCAGCACCACAGAAGCCCAGACAACTGAGCACCTCGTCTTTGTGCCTGTATAAGATAACATAATGTAAACAATCTGGCACGGTCAAAAAAGAAATATGTGTACAAGACGGCACTGCCAAAACAAATATGTACGGAGTAATAATGTTCTCAAAAACACTGTTTACACTGTACAACTGTCAAACTGTAAGTCTAATCCAGTTCCACAAATTTGAGTTCCTTCAAAAAGTTCATTTAAATTTTATTTCGTGCTAATTAACTGAAAAATACAATTCTTCATACAACGTAACTAATGTAATCACATGGGTTCCCATAAGCGTTTTGGTAATACAGTTATAAAAGTTCTCAAATTTGGCCGCAGTGAGAAGCACCATAAAAAAAAGACCATACAATAGTGGAGTTAAAGACAGCAGAAGTACTTACGCTGGACCCATGGACAGGGTCTTGACAATGGCTCCAGCAATCAGCGGGGCCCCAAGTGCCTTATAGAGTGTCTGTCCAATTTCTGTTTCACAGGAATCCTCACTGAATGCCAGCAGTGTTTTTAGATCTTTACTCACAGAAGCCAGCCTGATGAATTGCAAGATATTAAGTTTAAACGACAGGATCCAAAAAAAGTGGTTATCACAAATCTTCCTATGTAGAGTGGGGTGGGGGTGGAGGAGGGTAATAAAAAGCAAAATGTTATTCCAGGACCATTCGGTCACTGGAGAGTGAGGTGTTGGAGATCCCACTTCTTGAGGCCAGTTTTTGTAAGAACAATGCCTATCCTTTCATTGTCTTACCTCCCCACCCCTCCAAGAAATCAGGCATCCAATTCTACAACTGGGACTTATGCTATATTACACACGTATGGAACTGGCTAGTGGGAACACCAATGCTCTAACCACTAGGCTACCTGCACTCGGTTTTCACAAATACTTGTTTGGCATGAGCTCACCTATTGTTCCCACATTCATGTTTACAAGTCAAAGAATATGAGTCTAAAGAGCCCATCAAGTGTTAAAAACCAAAAAGCAACAAACTTAGTACAAAAAAGTTACACTTATGTGTTCTGTGAATCTTATGTTCTGCATGTATTATACTATTGTACTATTATGAATGTCTCCTAATACTGCAGTAACCCTAGTCCTGAAACGTGTTAGCTGCATGTAAGAATGCCTTTCTCGGTGGCTAATGTACTAATGACAAAATTATCACTCCTAAGTGAGACTGTTAGGCATGAAATATTTACTGGATAGATTTCCTCCATGTACATTAAAGTGCACTGTTATCTTGCTGTTAAGATAATTACCCATGATACTTCTTCCCTTTTTTTCTTGCCTGGCATATCTAGCTACATTACTCTCACAAAACATTGCTGTTCATGTGAATGCTGCTGTGGAAGTTAATATCTACAACTTTATGTCGGCTTCATGTGACCATCGATATCCAACACCCCAGTTTAGCTTTGTGCTTCTCTCTCTTCTCTTTTAATGTTAGAAATACTTCTTTCAGCAATTTTATTTTACCACTCAAAGTTATTCCCAACTTACTCCTGAGGCATGCTGCCTCTCTGTCTCTTTACATGATTCATCATTTCAGTAGCTATCGCAGAATTCAGTTTCAAACTTCGAAGCTCCAGTCCCGAGGGTTTTCCAAAGCACAAAACAGAAGCTGCTTGGACATCATTCTGCTCCAATTCTAAAGTCTGTTTCAAGTCTGAAGATGTACCTGATGAAAAAATATGCAGCTGCTTGTACATGCCTTTTACGTATCAAGTCTACAACTTTTGGGGTGCAAAGGAATTTGTACTGATGAGGAATTTAAAGCAACGACACCTACATATGAAACACTAGATGCTAGATGTATGCAGGCAGTTTTGACAGCACACCACTGTAACTGGCTAGCAATGCCATGAGAAGGGACACCAAATCACCTTCTATCCTCCAATAAAGAAAAAGAAAAACTAAAACAGATAATTTTCAAGCTAACAAACTTCCAAGTCAAAGCTATTTCTCCTGGTAAGCAAAATATAAGGTAGTGTGAAAGGATATTGCAGTAATTGAAAACATTTTGATGGCAGACATTAAAACAAATTTAAAGAAAATAAATGTGTCAAAGTAATTCCCACTTTACCATAAACCGTGATCATTAACTCTTTACAAATCTCATTCAACTACCAAGATAAATGTGGTTTGACAAAACTGTAAAGAGTTGACAAGGACTGTCATCTAACAATGCATATTCATTGTACATATTATCCATGCTATTAACATTGAACTACGTTACATCAGCTGCATTCATCATTACTTGATAAAACAGGCCATGCGAAGACTTCTTTCAGTCTTTATTATGTCCAGGTATTATGTTTTTATATACAACTAGGTCCATATTCAATGCAATGTCTGTTTTACCATTGTAAAATACAATAATCATGCTCAATGAAATGCACCATGATCATTATCATTAAGGAGCTACTGTATCAAAAACAATCTTAGGATTTACTACACCTATTATTATTCCACCAACATTAGTTACTGCAAAATGTTGATCACTGCTGGTTTAACAATCAGAGAGCAAATGTTATGTTGACAGTCAAAGATTTCGCTAATTAATTTTCCAACACTCTTATCATCAAACTGACAAAAACATGGTCCTTATTATTAATAACTTAAATATTTATTATGTCAACACTTTAAACAATATTAAATATGACATACCAATTACTCCATCTGTGACGATACATGAAACTTTGCATCTTAATGGAAGCAGCCTTTGAAAGGCCTTTGAAAATGTCACTTTTGTAGCTTGCTTGAAAGATCTAATTTTACTTTCCCACAACTTCGAGCTGCAGAAGATAATTACATGTTCTGGTCTCACAGGAAGTTTCTGAAACATTATAAGGTTCAAGTTCTAAAATGTTTTGTATCTTACTTTATTTGTATAAAAACAGGCATCACAGTTACCACTCCCAGTTAGTGGTACATTTTAACAAAATGCCAAAAAGAGTCTGAAAAGCAAGGCTAGATGAAAAATATATCAGGATAATGACTATCACTTGTAACTGTATAATCTGACATCATCAAACTTAAAAACTAATTATTTTGATTACTTGTATATAGGGTGAGGATGATGTATTTGTAAGCCTGGCAAAATAAATGACGAAGGATCAAAGCACTAGAAGCATAGCGGACAGTTAAATAGTCAAAACAGTATAAAAACAGTATACAACATGCTAATCAAACATGCATTTTGATAAAACGGACTTGCACATACAAGTCCATTTCTCAAATCATTTGTTTAATTATACTGTTTTGACTACTTTGCTATTTGACAACAATGCTTTTCTAGCCTAAATTTGATGTTATGGACATGTCTTACTTAATAAAATACTTCAGTACCTCAAAAAAGTCTTTTATCTTTTGATAGCATCCATCAGCATCTTTTTCTTGATCTGGCTGAAAAATGTCCCAGTAGTACTGCCTCCTTCTCTGCAGGACAACATCAGCCTGAGTGTTCCAGGTTTTGCAAACTAATCTGTAGAAAACACATTAACAGGTTAGTTCTTATAAAAGAAAATATAATAATGAATAAAAGATGCCTATCTTTAAAAAGATTTCGAACCCAAGAAACCAACCTTTCACTGAATATTTACTTTGAATATTATAACTTTCTTTACCTGATTACACTTCTTGTCAAATTTATGAATTCACAGGTGTATAAGTGTATGTGAGCACATGGTTGTGCATATAATAATAATGTGAGACTTTATAAAGCCCAATATCTCAGCCAAAGGCAGACTCATTGTGCTGAAACAAGGTCATGCAGATAAAGAACGAAGAACAATGCAAAGACTCGCTGCATTCCAGCAGTAAAGGACAATCACTGTAGATTTAATAATAACAGTATGTATGGGGTTGTGCCCACATGCATGGAAGCCTATGTTATCACATTGTATGTAACTGATTACAAAGAAATTTCATTATTATTTAAGTGAAAGGTATAATTATTTCACATCAACATATAAGTATGAGGTCCTTTAAAGTAGGAGATGAATATAATGTGGTGAGGCCCCTGAGCTTGGTGATGGTAAAGATGTGTTAACTCATGTGGCACGCAGGCATCACACAACACTATTTCAACTCATTCAATATGGGTGTAATAACACAACTGAGCTGTAGTTATAAAGATATTTACATTTGTGGGTGCAAACTATATAGAAAGAGTTACGGTATTTGAACATAAAATCGGGTACAATCCCACTGAACAGGGGGGAGGGAAGTGGAGCTGAGCAGACTGAATAGAGGGGAATAGGCATGCTGTTTTGTGCATTGTTTTTAATGACCCAGGTGATAAGGATATTTTAAAGATGGGAAATAGGGTTTGCATTGGTTAAAATTAGGCATTACGTGTAAGGTTTATAAGTTAACATCAAGTACCCAAGTAACATTTGTTCCCTGGTGATTGATGGCATAGAAGGTTGATGGTTCAAGGTCTGCGCAGGAGACTAAAAATCTTGCCTGCCAGCATATAGATCTCCCAGGATAAAGAAGGCGGAAGAAATGACAGGCCCTTGACACAGTTACTGAAGCACTAGTGTATGGGGCCCTATTCCTTTATAACATTTAGAATAAAGTACTGCTGACTATTTTGTAAACAACTGATGCTGTGAGTAAACTGACTTCTTTTTTATATATGACAGTCTTTACTTTGGATCCTGGTACTGGAAAACTGTTTTGTAAAAAAAAATTCAAGTGAAAGTGCTTGAATTTGCGAGAGATGAAAATTTCCTCTTCTAAATTTACTTCTTCAAGAGTTGGTGTAATAAATATATGAGTCTTAATAATGAGGAAAAACAAACCGAAACTATCATGGGCACTAAAAGCTGGATGCGTAATTCTGATATATCACTATTCGTTTCGATATTTCAACTGGTATTTATGAAAGAAAGACAATGCACATTGCATACGCTGAAAGTATACGTGGTACCTTGCGCTTGTGTAGATTGTTTTTGCTGGCAGACAACTTAATATGACTTTCGCAACTTGAGGGAACGTCAGGACGCTGGATAGGTTGGGCGGCGTACGCCTGGCCATGTTTTCATGGTGCTTGGACAACTTAAAAACTGCTATCGGCATATTAGCGGAGTAACAGTAATCTCCAAAACCTTTTGTAATGCCTTTAAAACATTTAAAGTACATAGGCATAAATTGTATCATTTATATTCAATAAAATATAGTCTTAAATAGTTTTAGTTTGTGCCTGTCATTACGCCTGTAGGTCTGAGCATGAGAGGTTTCGTTTTTGAATTTACGCATGGACGTGATGACAACTTGCCGTGCTCTGAGGAGAAATACAATGACACAAACAAAATAATTTATCATATATGTTTATATTATGTCTTGCCAGATATTTGATTGTAATATAACTTTTGAAAATGTCCACTAGAATTTATTGTCATCGTCAGGGCCACCGAGAGCCAGCACAGGCCGGCCCCGTAGCAGACGACTTCTCCGGGCCACATTAATTGTTATTGTAAATTTCCCAGTTTGTAATTGTAAAAATTGTAAAAAATACGCTTATAATTCGATAGTAACTCTCTACATTTCATTCAGTAACGTATATAGACTGCAAACATCAGGAAAAGTGCACTAGGATGTACATCACTACTTGAACATAGAGTAAGTGGTTAGTGAGTAAGGGAAAATGACGTTAAACGGTTATAAAGGATCAAACATTCAAACTTGTATATATAGGATCCCGCATAGAAAAAAAAATATCCCCAGAGTGAGGAATGTTACGCCAACCTTTCATTAAAAGAAAAGGGAAAAAATCCACGGGCCCAGGTACAGCATTCCCCTTTCCCCTGTCCTCCCCTCGATATAAATTCATGGTCTTGTTGATGGGACCGAGGTAGCATTTACTATCAATGTTGTAGCTGTTGCTGCTACTGCTGCAGACACCGTTTCCATTTACTATTGTTCCTGATTTTGGTGTAGTCTTAATTGTTGTCGTGTCTTGGAGAACTTGTAGCGGTAATTTTAGTATCAGAAGTATACTTGATGAAAACAGCAGAGGCAGCATTAGAAGTCACAGAGGTGACAGAGGTAGACATACGGCCCATAGAACTAAAGGAAGACGATTGTACTTAGCAACACGTTATAATGAGCACGACTATACTTAACAACACGTTGTAATGTCAGTGATGAATGTGACGATGGCTGATATGTTTAAATTTTGCATTGCAGCATTAGTGTCATCAAGATCATCAAAAGTATTAATTTAAATAAATAATGATACGACATTTATTCAGACGAAACAGACGCGATGTTTTCCACCTGCTCTGTTTATAGGTTCTGAACAAGATCGTCAACTCTCCGCCTACACAAAGTGTACCTGCCCAAAATGGAGCTGCGCTAGCGACAGAGGTTCTGACATGGGGCTGGACCAGGGGTGGGCAATTAATTTTCCCAAGGGGCCGGATGAGAAACTGGAATGGTTCTAGAGGGCCGGATGAGAAACTGGGATGGTTCTAGAGGGCCGGACTAATATAGTTAACTCAGTTTTACCCAATACTGTATATATAGTATATTTACTGGTGGGCGGCCAGCGGGCGGATCCGGCCCGCGGGCCGACGTTTGCCCAGGTCTGGGCTGGACAAACTCTTTGACAACCGTGCTGTCGCCATGCATGCAGCGCAAAGGGGGAGAAAACGTGACCTGTACATCAACGGAGCTCACCACAAAGCCAAGATTGAGGTGAAGGGGACGACTTCACGTGACTGCACGCCTGTCTGTGTAGAGTGGTCTTCTTACTATTTTGGTTCTGATCCAGAAAATATAACAATAAGTTGAATTTTGCATGGTCAACTTTATTACGTCTGCTGTAACAACATTTATTTTACCCTCGGTGCAAAAACGTACAAGCATAAATGATATTCAATTTCTAGCGACATTTTCCTTCTTATGTGACTGAGCGCGGAACCAGGGCAGCAGATGTGACAGAAATAAAAGATTTCCGCAACATTGATCTTCCTGAATTCAAGGCCGACCGACCATCTATGTTTGTCCTTCGAGAGAATGACATCAACGTCTGCATGGGTCTGTTCAATGGCCCCGCGGCGAGGGAAGAGTAATGCGAGCTGCAGACAGGTCAGCCGCTTCCAAGTCTTTGCTAGTTTGGTGTTACTTTGAAGCCTAATAAACTACTGCGCACCCAACAGGGTGTGTCAGTGGGTTATATGTATGTATGTTATCACGGCCATGCATACGCGTTGACCATCATAATATGGTCACATCAAAGGCGCCTACGTTGGGTTACCAGTAGTGTAGTGGTTAAAACACTCACCTGTCACCATTTCAGTGAGAGGCACTGGGTTCACTATGTGACATCTGTTCGATGGGTTGGGCTTCGGGGCTTTTTTGCTGCTACAAATGTATATCAAACATCACTCGGCGAGAAAAATTGTTCAGTTCTACAATTATATCTTGAACGTTTCCGCGTTTTTTTGTGGGATGTTGATTTCACATCATATATATTATTGTTGTACAGAATATGGCTTCATTTCTTTTTGGCTGGTGACGTGATTATAAATTGACCGACAAAAATGAGCTGCCAGCCTTAACAAGTGTAAGAATACAAAATGCTTCACTATTTCGCCACATTAAGACCATGCATGTCAACTTAACATTATTATGAAACAGGGAAATGTATCGTGCGATGAGGCAGCTCAAAATTTGCAATAAATTGGGTGATAATGAAGAAAAATATAAAATTACAGTGCGAAAGTGTATCTCTGAGCATGAAAGAGTGTGGAAAGCGTTTGCGTGTTTGTCGGCCTTGATGCAGTTCCATACTGTTTGTCTGAGCTTTGCCAGATCTGCTAGGAATATCTTGATGTCTCCAAAAGGTAGTCGGGTACGTGAATAGTTTGCACGTTACTTCGACAAGTATTTTCTGCATTATAAGACATAATTGGGGGCTCTAAAGGAATGAATACTACCCAGCATTTTCGGCGAGCTTCTACTGTGTCTGGTAAATTTTGAAGACGTAATGCGTGATGGTATCGACGAGAGAGAGAGCGACAACAAAGAGAGTCTTGTGGAGGCAACTGTATCCTCTAATACTGTTAGCGTACGACATTTCTTTCTCCCCAGCTAGCACCATTTATTCCGTTCCGCAGTCAACATCCAACCACAGAACCGCGTTATCTTCCCTTTAACGAGCTTATTTTTCAGCACTCCCTAAAGAAATTCAGCTGAACCTCTTTGCTTATGTCACTTGTGAAAATTTGTCTCCTTGTCTGACCGGTTGGTACAGCAAACCTCATGAACATTCCCTACCTAATAAGCTTGCTTTCACATTTGCAAACAAAATCACAGGAGCTTGCAACGAGATAGATGACAGCCGCTGTATATTTCACATTTTCATTTCACTTGTGATTCAAAATCTGATTTTTTTTTTAGCAAGGTGACTCTCTCTTGAAAATATAATCTTTTCCAAAGTAGTTAATTTATATCACATAAAAACAGTAAGTAGTGCTTAATGCTTATGTCTACCTACTCCCCTGTAGGTTTTTCCACACTGCACCAAAAGTGTTAATGATTAAAGGTGAAACAAAATATTGCAATCATTTATAAATACATGCATGTAAAGGTTTCTCATTAATATTTGCACTTACAGAATGTCACACAAAAAATAGATATTTGTTGTAACACTATTGTTTCTGAGGTAAGAATGGATTTTGACAAATATTCAAAACTGTTTATATTACCATCTACTACAAAAATGTGTTAATGAAACAACAAATTTTTTTCTTTAAGTCAAAGGGCATTTAAGAAAAAAAGCAACCTCTGGTAACAGTTTCATGACAAAAGTATATGCCTCACACAACAGTTTTTGGTTAGTTCAGTTCAATTAAATGTTGGGAATTAGTAATTTTTGAAAAAGTCTGATATAAGACAAATTTAATGAACCTTAATGGTCTATATTTTGATCTATGTGAACATATAAAAGCTCCTACTGAAAATTTGGAGACTACATTCTGTCTCGATAAAATGCTTTGATTTTTGCTTCCACATTGTCATAATATTTCAGCCTGCTGGTAATGTCTCTTGCTTTAATGATATCACCACTGGAAAAAGCATCTGATAATTGCTTGGTATACTCCTGTATTTTTGAAACTATCTCATTTTCTATATTTTCCATTTCACCAGTCGTGCTCTCTCCTATGCGCTCGTTCAGATCTAGGACTTCCATTAGGAAGTCTGGGTTCATTTCTGTGGATCCCTCTTCAATGTCAAAGCCATAAAGACTAAGAAGATATTGGGCCCGAGGCAGCGGTTTCAGCAGAGAAAAGTATGCTTTATTCAGAAAAGCCGACTGTTGCTCTGCTAATTCTTGCTCTTCCTGAAAATCAAACAAGTCTGTGGTTAGTATTTCATTTCTTCATTGCTATTCATCTGGATAAAGAGCCTCTAATATCTTGCTTACTTTATATGGAATGGAGCTGTTGCAAAAAATGTTTTCATGATATCAGATGGTTGCATGCTTCACACTGCTAATGTCTGTGGTTTACAGATATAACGATAAAAACAGATGAGAGCATAAACTCTTGTGAAATAAGTTTGAAACAAAGTTAAAACTAAAAATTAAAACCTTTCAAACCAGGATGAAAGGTGAAATGAAAACAACCGCACTAAAATGTCTAGTAAATTTCTTACGATTTTGCTGAAAGGAAAAGACAGAGCAATGCCTTTGATGCTAGCAGTAGACAAAGTGTAACATTCTCTTCTCAGTGGCATGAAGTGAAGTTTATTAATACCTGTCAAATGTTATTGGTGATAGTAAAATGACGCTGAAGTTGACTGCTGTAAGAAAACTGATAAATCGGCGGATTTAGCTGTCTCGTTGAGTGTTCGTCACCGCATGGCATATCGATGTTAAGTGTTTCTCGTTCCTTCACGTACCTTTGATTTGTTGCTGAACATATCAGGATGGAGACGTTTCTGAAGATTTTTGTATTCTTCACTCAATTTCTTGATATCGATTTCAAAGTTTTGGTCTATTCCAAACAGAGTGAAGTACGTCATGCCGTCAGCTGGAGTCTGAACAACTCCACACTTGCAGAAGAAGAGCTCTTCGGACGGATCAGTAGTTCTACCACAGTTCCAACATTTTCTTTCCTCTTCGTGATCATTCTGTAGCATGGGGTGGTTATATATCGCTCGCTGTGGCAATACAGAGTAAGTCCTCGCTGGTAGACAAATGCTGTTTACGAAAGGTGATGAAAGAGCAATCACGTCTGATAAAAGATATCTTCGTGATGCATATGATGACCTTCGAATGACTGACGTTGCCAAAGAAATTGAAGAACGCGGATTCTTTGTCAAAGACGATACATGCTCTTGGGCGGTCACATGGCATGATCTGGCTGCCTGTCGGAGATTTGGTAAACAAGCTCGTTTGCATGTGCCAAGTTTAAAGCTGCGTGCCGCTAAACTTTCTATGGCGGTTGCCATTTTGTAACATGCAGCAGTCACATGACCCAGCTTATCTATGAATGAGGAGGGGGGCTTTGGCTGATCAACAGTTAAAAAAATAATTTACAGTATCTTTCCTGAAAATATTACTACAGTTATTAACACAAATCCTTCATTCTTATAATTTTCATTTATTTATGGCTCATGAAAAGAAGCAAATTAAAATTTGTAATCCACATCCGGTTTCGAAACGACCAAGCAACGTTAGCTGTGTGCAGTCCGGTACGCTCGCTTATGCCATTTATTTTTGTATACAATTATATTTTAAAATGGCATGTACTATGCTTAAATATTTTTGTCTTGCAATATCAGTTTATGTTTGGTGGCAATAAGCATCCCATAATTTACATCAAACACGTAACTCGAAGCACGTACTACTGAATGCTAATATTGTCAAATCTGCCTCATCGTCTGTTGCTAAATCAAATGATAATGGTCAGATATGGAAAGGTCAGCTTGAAAATCGTTGAATGTAAAGGTCCCATGTACAAGCTTGTACGATCCTACATTGTCTCTTTTGGGGTCTACTATTAGAACGTGCTTATGTCAAAATCTGATTTCAGTCTACGGTATTGTTTACAGGTTATTGACAACGTGCTCTAAATAGCGAGGATGAGCAAGAAACAGACACCCAGTGATTTTCTAAAACAGATCATTGGTAGACCTGTTATGGTGAAACTGAACTCTGGGGTGGATTATCGAGGTTTGTGGCTTAATTACTAAATAAGTCGTTTAGACATTGCGACTTTATTTTTTGTTTTGATTAGTTTTTTTTTGCTTGTGTATTGCAGTATCACCCGTGTCTCTGTGCCAAAATCACTAGACCCTGTCAACTCGACGACTTCAGACTAGTTGCACTATATCATTCATCATGGAATCATTTGAGAAAATTGTAAAGAGCGAGGTTATTACTGCTGTTGATCAATATCTTGACCCACTGCAGTTTGCCTACAGAGCTGGAAGAGGTGTCGATGATGCTAGGCTGTTTATATTAAATACTCTGTGCAAGCATCTGGAGAAACCCTAGAGCTCATGCCAGGCTTCTCTTTGCAGATATTCCTTCTGCTTTTAACACTGCAATCTCACTTGTTGGTGGAGAGTCTAGTTTCAGACTTCCATCTGTCTCACCAACCAACTCTCTGAATCTTCAACTTTTTAACTAACAGGCAGCAGAGAGTTTCCATTAATGGTCTTCTCTCAGATCCTGTTGTCACTTGTACAGGTTCCCTCCCCTCAAGGCTGCTGCTTGTTTCCACTATTGTTCATACTCTATACTAACAGTTTTAGATGCTCTACAGATAGCAGCTTTCTTGTAAAATTTGCTAAAAATGATGATGCCATTGAGATAGTCGACTCATAAATATGTTGGTACTATCTTTGGTAACAAGCTTAAATGGAACAAACACGAACATGATCTTCTATAAGAGCTAACGACGACTGTATCTCCTATGGAAACTCAGATCTTTCTGTCAGCTCAGTCATCCACACTAGGTGCTGTCACTCTTTCATTGAAAGTCTCATCATTTTTTCTTTCATCTCTTGGTTCCACAGCCTAGGAAATAGGAATAGTCTCGTCTTGTTTGTTAATACAGTGGAACCTCGGTTAGCGAACGCCTTGGATAGCGAATATTTCGGTTAACGAACAAAAATTTCGCTAAAAGTTTGTCTCGGATAGCGAACAAAATTTCGGATAACGAACAGCCACGTGAACCACACGTGACCGACCAGCATGTCATCATTCGCGCTCGAGACACAGTTACGATCGGTCGTTCTTATCTATGCGCATCCTTCTTATTAGTGATTTTTGTGCTTTATTTTAATAAGATAATCCTCAATCATGGCTCCAAAGAAGATTAAGAGCAATTAATAGTAGTGAGGTAATGACAAGGAAGCGGCCAACAAATGAATTGAAAAAGGAAATGATTTCAAAGTATAAAGGTGGCATGCGTCTGTCGGATATGTGATGTCGTATTACTGAAGAGTTTTACAAAAAGGCAGAAGGAACAGACACTGGACTAGTTTTTTTCCTTTAACCTCAAAGCTACAGAAAAAGGAAGTCACCCCCGATTTTACAATGTCACGTGTGCTCATGGAGGGGGAATCGATCAGTAATTCCACCCCTTCCTCCCCACACCTGCTTCCACCCACGCCGTTAAAACGGCGAGTTTTCTGATGTTTAAATGCTTTCGTTAATGTTTTTATGTTTATTTAACTCCATTTATATTGCATTATAACTGTTCTCATTAACACAAATACATGTACCTATATATAGCCTGTAACTTTCATATATTAGCGAGTCAACAGGGGCTGGGAACCAATTAAATCTATTTCCTTTATTTCTTATGGAAAAAATTGTTTCGGATAACGAACATTTCGGATAACGAACAGCTCTCAAGAACGGATTAAGTTCGTTAACCGAGGTTCCACTGTATGTTCCAAGATCACCAGTATCATGCAGAGGGACTTAGCAGCCTTATGTCATCAGCAAATCCTTAGGAAGGCATTCTGCATTCTATTTCTGATTATGTATTGGCATGTATGTTTTCACTCTTGCTCTTGCAGTCTGGCTGTAGATATGCAGTGCCTGTACACAGAACCAATCATCACTACAACTCATTTATTCCATGTGATAAACTCTTCTGGCAGTGATCTTGTACTAGCTGGAGGTGATCTGAGGCAACTGTATCTACTGTTGCTGGAATTTGTGTGTTTGAGAGAAATTGTTTCAACGTGTATATGTATTATCTATTATGAGCACTATCTTTAATTGCCCTTGTGGATGAATAAAGTTGTACTGTATTGAAAACTACTAGGTACTGAGTTCAGATTTCCATTCAGGACATTGTGACACCTACTCAGAGTGCTGGCCATCAGGGGCTACTCTGGTCTCCACTGCAAAACAACCACTAGGTTGAAGCCCTTTTCTACCAACCAAATGCAGTTAAAAGTTTAGAGACCTTGTCATTAAGCATACAGTTAAGAATGGGCGCGTGAGCATATCATTGTATCAATGAAGTGAGCACAAGTTCTTTATATTGTCCAGCAGGTTGTAGATGGTAGTGTTATGCATATGCCTACTTTGGTCTGTGTTTTATTACTCCCTTTCTGTATGAGCATCCTAATATCTTCAACATCAGCAACTGTAATAGTGACAGGAATGGTAGTTGGTGGGGTGGTGGTGGTAAGTAAAATAAAATGGAACAAATTTATATGCTGTTACTTGTTTTAAGTGACAGTGCTGGAAGATGTTTATTCATGTGTAGCTGTCCACAACATTTGAACTTTATCATTTAATTTTCCAGTCCATGAAAGCAAGTTTATTGTGTTGGTTTTTTTTTAACTTTTTGCGCGCAGGTGTTCTGGCATGCTTGGATGGCTACATGAACATAGCCCTAGAGCAGACTGAAGAGTATGTCAACGGGCAGCTGAAGAACAAATATGGCGATGCTTTCATTAGAGGCAATAATGGTAATGTGCTGCATTAATAATCAGGCTCTGTGTGTGTGTGTGGAAGGGCATTGATTAATAACATTCATGAAGATATTAATTTCATTCTGTGACATGGAATATCTGCAGATTAGCCACATTGCAAACATATTTCAACACATGTAAGCTTTAAAAACAAACTGAACAGCTTCATCAATTGTGACTTTTTTGTGCTTGTGCAGTGCTATACATCAGCACACAGAAGAGAAGGTGATTGCAGAGATGTGGGGCATTGATTGTGTCACTCAACAGCCAGTGGACTGAAAGAATACTGCATGACTGTGGGAAAGGATGCTTTTGGGTAGTGATGTTTTGCTTGCATCTCTAATGTGTGCATTGCATTGTACATTTCTTTAAGATCATTTTCTGCTTGTCATTTTGGTCTTGACATTTGTCTGCTTTTCCGAATGAATGTGGCACCTGTCTGTCCGTGATAAAGCCTTCCTGATTTTTGTGTAAAACTAAAATCTCACTTGCAAAATTAGCCAATAAATCATCTGTTACATGTCAGTTATTTCTTACATGGGAGAAAATAATGAATTTGATAATGCAGACACATAAATCAATTGCAGATTAATTGCATTTAAAACAATTTATTTTTATTTTATTCTTATCTGATAATAAAATGCAACAAGAATATGCATATATATTGTAGCGCTTTTATATTAGGTGCCTTTTAATAGAGGTACCTTTTTATTTTATGGTAGCACATTTATCTACAGTATTCATCAAGAATGATATGGTAAACTAGAATGGCCTGTACATACATCATCAGATAATCCAAATTTTGTGTTTATACGCACTCCTGTTTCAGTTTGTGGTTTAGAATCACATATTGTGAAGCTTATGAAGGACTTAATGATATGTGCTGCCAACTTCTGATGATTTAGGGTCTAATCATTTGTTAGTCTGACAACACTATTAAGATAGTTTAAGAAGAATTGAAAAACAAAATGAAAACAGCTGCCAGATGAAAATTCTTTAAGGTGGCATCTTAATAAATGAAATGGTTCATGCAAGGAAAAATAAAAAGGTTAACAGTAAGAATATTTTTTTTCAAAAAAGAAAAGCTCAACCATTTGATCACAGGCACATTGTCTGCTCACAACAACACACTTCACAAGCAGAATAACCAAAAAGCAGTTTCGACAAAATTATTCAAAAATTGCTCGAGTGATCTAATGCAAATTTGATCAAATTGTAATTTGCTCCTGGGGCTCTATTTAGTCAAAATAACTTTTGATCTCACAATTTCCTATAACAGAAACTGTGCTAGACAAAAAACATCAGGGTTAGTCTAGCTGTTTGCATCATGCTTAGAAGTATGGGTTTTAGACCATCGGAATGCACTTTCACGCCGAATATAAACCTGATGGGAATTCAGTAGAAAGCAGCCCAGCCAATGTACATTTGACACAAATTCTTTTCATCAGTTGCTTCCTGAAACAGTAATGGTAAAACACTTGCAACTTGGCAACATTAATTCAACTACCGATTGTTTTGAAAAGTCTTTCTCCATCATCTAATATTGGTATTTTCCACACTTTGAAACGTAACATCAAAAGAGGAAAACTACTCTTCCACTCACCTTAGTACAATAATTTATATTGATTTATGATGGGAATTGCTGAGATCACTTTTAAGCCTTTCAAAAGGATTGCTAATTTTTCCACAATGCCAGGTTAAGTAACCATTGACAAAGATTCTTCCAAATGAAAAGAAGAGCACATCAATGTTACTAGATGATTACAATTATTTTTGTCCATCACAAATAAAAGGCATCTGTAAAGGTCATTACAATTTTAAGACTGTGGGACACCATCACTGGGCCTCACCTGAATCAGATACTTGACATGTCCTTCTATGGATAAAGGCAGCCCTCTTGCTTTTGATTTCAGCTTCAATATCCCTCGCAGTCTGTCTTCAATGTTTTGCACACATGTAAGAGCCTGTTAACATCAGTGTGAATGTTATGAATAGTCTAATATGACCCCAAGGACTTTGCAACATGAAGAAAGACAGCTGCATTTTGAAGAAATTGTAAAAACTGATAATTCAAACCAATTTTAATGTATGCACATTATTTCACACATCAAGTAATAAATTATTCAGGCCAGGCAGTATACTTTTCATTAGTTACTGGCAGGTGTACCTGCTCATTTGTGATCTCTCCAGTTTCTGCTGCTTGATTTAACCTTCTGTCTCTGGATGTCGGCTTGCTCCATTCAACCAGCGGGTCATAGATAAATGGTTTTAAGACGCTGCATAAAGGTAACAAAGATCCATGTTCAGCTGATTACTATTGCTGTGAATATCCCCTAATCAAATTTATTAACCACTAAACTAAAGGTTTCTAAACCAACAGATCATTAGGAAAGTGAATCACTAAAAAACTGTATTCAACTACAAATATATTATTCTAGTAAACATCAGATACTGTTACTGGCCTTTAAACCTCCTCCTCACCTCATAAGAGGGTCAGTCTGAGCTTTGACCACTCGCAGTGTCACTTCACATGCACGCCTGAAGATCCCTTCACAACCCATGGGACCCTGGTTAAAAAAAAATGTCTTATACAATCTAAAGAATGTTTTTAGTCTTTTATTTGGCATACAAAACCACTGAATAATGGCATTTAAACTTATTCTGGAAGTGTAAGGATAGCCTTATAAATAATATTAGCAAAATAAAGACACTCACCAAAGCTGAGACCATGTTTTGTGTGAGGCGGAATGGAACTCTCTCTGGCCATTCAAAAGTCTCTCCCTTTAAATAAAAATGCACAGAAGACAAAGATGTCAGATTTATTGGCAGGAAAATGGGGAATGAAAGTTCCCTCTGTTACTGTCTTGAGAATAGTGTCAACTGCAATATTTCCTGAATTCATAAAGACCTGATACACTAAAACAGAGAAAGTGAAAACATCATTAGCTAATGCCATCAAACCAGCATTGTTCACACAAATGTTTCTTTTGCATCATAGAGACCACTTTGAAAACGTGCAGCTGTTTCACCAGCAAGTTAGTAACTTAACAGAACTTTGACATGTCTTCTGGCTGACAATGAAAAAGCTTGTGAATAGGATATTAGGCTAACACCAAACACCTCACTAGGTAGCAAAAAGACATGCACATCCAAATGACAATGGCCACAGAGACATAGCTGAGACTTGATCTGTGGACTTGATGCCAAGCATGAGCCTGACCATAACTTGAGACGATGTCTAGAGGTCCCCTCTTTATTTTCAGGCTGCAGCTATCTTAAAGGCTTTCTAATCTGATTTATAGCTATAACCTTAAAAAAACAAAAAAAGGTTGCTTGGCTACACAACATCTGTTTTAAAAACTGATCAGGATCAGAAATAAAAACTGCTTTAAACTATTTACTACATGAGAGTGCATATACATTTGTACGCAAATGTTTCAAAATAGTCAAAGTAGAGTGGATAAAAAAAGTTTTTACCCTGTTAAAAAGGCAGTTGAAGTCGACATGCACAGTATCCCCAGTAGTGGAGTCAAAGAGGATGTTCTCACCATGGCGATCACCTAGTCCCAGAATATAGCCAATCATGCTCATTACACCCATTGTGCGAGCATATGCAACTCGTGCATTGTACCTGTTAAAATGTATCTCTTTGTCAGTTGAAATACAAACCGTTAAAAAACAAAATTAGAAATAAGGGCTGTAATCAAGTTCTGAGATATTCATAGCAAACTATGAGCATATTAAGAATCTGAAATACTACTACTTTCAGCTTGTCAGCTGATGATCATGTTACAATTTTCAGACTATATTCCCTTAAAGATGTCAGTCTAAACAAGGTGAATCCTTAACTGACAAGAAAGTGTTCAGCATAAATCTGCATGACCTGTCATAAGAACTACGAAAAAAAAAATCCGAATCATTAATCATAACTGAAAGTCACAGTAGATATACTTTAAAAAATGCATTGGAAGCAATGGCTGTGACCCAACTCACCATGATGTAGGGTCTGGAAAAGTGCGAAGAAACCATTCTCTGAAGATTGGAGGGTGCCGGGGAAGCAACTTTTGCTTAAAAATCTCCATCTTGACTCTTGTTACAGTAGAACACAGTCATCAAAATGGTAATGCTTATTTTAATTTTCAACACTTTTTTTTCAAGAAACAGTGAAAGCAACACCAACAGCTTGAAGATTTGTGAACTAGCATGCAAAGTACACCTACAAGTTGGTGTCTTTAACCATCCTTGCTTGTATTAATCTTTGTAAAGTAACTGATTGTGCATTTCAGAATGAAAATCAACAAAAGCTTCTAGAGGAACGTCATCACCGCCTACATGAGGCCATGAGATTTACAGAATTTTTCATATAAAAACTTTGCATAATTCATGAAAAAAAGGAATGTCTCAAATTTCTGTCAAAAATAGGCTGGTTTCCATAACCTATGAAAAGACTATCAAAACAGTATGCACATATATTTTTAGTTTTCACAAAGTTTGCTGTCATTACTGGTCTGATCCCATCAGATCTATGCAGTGAAACATTTTTGGTTTGGACAAGTACAAAAAGAAACAACTTGGAATGACCTTTCAATGGATTAAACAGCGTGATAAAATGCAGGGAAATTTGTGAAATAAACATAACGATATATATATATTCATGTATGCTGTACTAAAAGGCTGCTTTTTAAATGGGCTTTGTTAATGTTAGATGAGCGAAATGCACGTTGCCATTTATCCACTTACATAAGTATGTCTCTTGTCTATATTCATAAGGCATAATTTCATTATGTATGCACTCTAGTGAGGCAGTTTGATATTGTACTCACTCTAGTGAGGCAGTTTTAGCAGGCATGATGCTTTGCTGTTCAGCAGCAGACATGTGAATTCCATGTTCCCTGTACAGCCGTACCAGGATATGCCGAAAGCCGCTGGTGTTGTTCACCCACTCAACTATTCCACACTCTTCATTTAAAGGTGTGACTGTCTGCAAACCCACAACAGAAAGGCTGACTCAGGACTTCCCATTGTAAACAAGCATCCAAGAGTTTAACCTCGGTCATTTCAACCAAGCATCTCATTTTGTGAAGATTCTAACTCATAGAAATCATCTAAAGTACTGTGATGAAGGAGAAGAAAATAAAGGAGGAGTTTAACTGCAGCATTTAGCAATTTATTTCTCATGTATGATTCACTCATTGAGCACCATCATGGGCTGGGGCAGGAAACATGTTTCAAGGAAATAGTTACATATGTTCGAATGTGAAGTTGCCGGCGTCTAGATTCTGCATCCCGGTACAAGAACCTATTCACAATGGCATTGAACTCCATGAGACGGGCATCTTTGCGTAAGTCATCCTGCAAGCAACAGGCAAGAGGTGTTCATGTATATGCATCAAGAGCTGTCACAAATAGGTGTCAGTAATTAACACTCACTTTGGACACATAAACATCAAGATTCTGTCTACCATCTCTAGCTAATAATACAAATACACTTTTTTGATCGTTAGATGAGGTTACAGAAACCATAGTTCAGAGGCTGTGATGGTAAACATTTCACAAACATGATGTACCTGAAATGCTTGCCAATACAGAGAACTTCCCATTCCTGCACTTGGTGAATACACTAGTCAATCAGAGATGGAGAACGTTTTTTTAAACAGGAATTAGAACAGCATACAACACATCAAATTAGGGACTGATATGAAGCGGTCTGCTGCAAATTGCTTTGAAAAAAAAAAGCAGTTGAAAATTTAAAAATAGGTTATAGTTCTTATGTTTCTTTTTTTGCCTTCATCTTTTAAGTTTATATCTGTAAAACATTAAGGAAAAAGATGTGTCAGTGATAAAACAAAAAAAAAAACAACCCTGTAATAATTCCATTAAAAGAATATAATTATGACAACAGCCTACACACTTTCTTACCTTTGGCTTGCACATCATGGCATACAACCTTCCATCACTGCCAACCAGAGTGATTTTCTTGGGCCGAGCCAGGGACTGCAGGATTTCGATCTGAAAAGGGAATTCTTGTATGTTACTTCACAAATGCATTACTTGTACATTCTGAATATTTCTTGAATACAAGTTTAATAAAGTTCACCTGTTTGTTTATTCCTTTTTGTTCCTCGAGGAGCATAGGGCCGCAACAACACCTCGCCAGTGGACCTGGGTTTGGGCATCTCTTTGGTCTTCTTTCTGTTGACCTTTGAGCCAGTCTTCTCTGCTTCCTCTGCTAGCTTACTCAGTTTGGTTTATGCATGTTGTTGCCAATGAGATAGGAGACTAATGTCATCTGCAAAGTCCAAGTCCTCTAGCTGTTTGGTGAAGGTCCACTGGATACCGGTGTTGTTGTCTTGGGTTGTCTTGCGCATAATCCAGTCTATGACCATCAGCAAGATTGTTGGTGATAATATGCAGCCCTGTCTTATGCCAGTCTTCATTACGAAGGTTTAGTGAGTCTGCTGTTGTGAATAACTTGGCAGGACGAGTCTTTGTACAATCCCTAGATAATATTTATGAGCTGAGGTGGAATGCCACAGTGGATCATGAACTCCAGATGACATCCCTGTCTACACTGTTGAATGCCTTCTCATCGTACACAAAAGTTATAAAGGAGGATAGTGTTCCATTCAGCGGTCTCTTTGTCCTGCATCGCTTGTTATGGTCTTGCTGTCTTTGTCTTTTGCTGGCTTGTTTGAGTTAATGTTCCTGCCTGACAGAGCTAGTGTTATTTTGTACATCTTCACCTGACTTGATGATGCTTATGACCACTTTATAAAATTTTTAAATATAAAATTTGCACAACATAGTAGTAGTGACATTTTTAATGTAGTGCATACATCTTTTATCACAGATACCCTTTAGAGATATCATCAATTAGTAAATATGAACTGACCGTGTCTTCAATGCCTTTGATATAAATTAAATGATCAGGAAATGGATTATGACCAGCTTGACCACCTGCAACGGTCGGCAAAGTTACCGTCATTGCTGACTGTAGAGGCAACATAATTTCACTGAAATTCCTGTTGAAAGAAACAACAATCTCTCAAATAAAAGCAATTATATCCCTTTGTTCTGTTTTAGTTTGCTTAATAATAATAAATGAAGCTGTAAAGAGTATGTCTTTGGGTGGGGGCAACCTCAATGCCCTATGAAAAAATAATTACAAAGGGACAGTTAACCAAACAAGAGAGGAACGCAAGTGTCAGCAAACAGATGATGTTTTGACAAAGAGTGTGGATGAAGATTAAGAGAAGTAAAAGTGGAAAAGTTGCTTCATGTAATATATAGATATATCATTTAAAAGTGAGTTTTCATATGCATGTGCCACGCCTCTTTTTTAGCAGCACCATTATTATTAGAATTGCATCAACATGTATGCCACATGTTGATGCAATTCTAATAATTATGGTTTAATTAAAACACAATTTCAAGAAAGAAAGTGCCGGGACTGGAATAAAATGTAACTTCGACATCAAGGCCTCAAGCAGCTATGATGAACTAGAGAGAATTTTATTGACTGTGTGGCGCAAGAAAGTTTGTATTACTGTACATTAGGACACTTTGCAATTGCTCTACACAATACATATTGAATAGTTCGTGACTCAGTGCATTAAGACAAGAAATAAACTTCATATAAATAACTCAAAGCATGAATCTATGCATTACAACATATAGTGACAGTGTTGGTCTAGTGTTTGTGGCTCACTGTGTGAGCAAATGGACAATGTGCATTTTGTATGTTTTGCACTGGAGTCAAGGTATGTTTATATATTTTCTTCAATGTTACTAAAAATTTAATGATGCAAATATGACTACTTTTGTTTCTCTTTAGTGTCAACACAAAAAGCATGGAGCATATGTGTGTTGTGTGTGTATGTGATGTGAGAGTACAGAGACTGCCAATGCCAGTAAATAACTGTTACTCCTCAAACTGCAATACTACAGCACTTTGTTGTTTATTAAAACAAAAAACATAAAGACTAAGTTTGCTTACGGTTCATCCAGGAGGCGTTTGAGAGCTTTGAAGTTGGTAGACAGACTAAGAGTAGTAGTCCTACCAACATCTTTCTCACACACCTCTAGAAGTCTTTCACTTAGTCTGGTTGCATCCTAGGAGCAAAAGATATGCATGTCAAACGTGCTATTTTGGACATGTTTAATCTCAAAAGCATCTGAAAGTGCTAAGAAAATAATTTACTTTTCTCTCTTTGAATAAGAGTGTGTGAGAGTGAGAGAGTATGAATGAAAGTGCAAAAATGTGTTTGCCTATATATATGTAACAGACAAGATTTCTAAATGTTATGATTACTAACCTAAACAATTAGAATTTTAAACTGAAAATACACTACTCTGGTAGTGTAGTAAACATATGTGAAAAACAAATGCTTGACTAAGGTTCAAAATAACTTTCCACTGCCAAAAGGAACTTGCTTCTTAAACAAATAATGTAATTTTACAGTTACATGTGTGATGTTTAATAATTACATGTGTATGAGACAAAGGTATCTAAAAATAATTACCTGAATCAGTTTTTCGAGTTCAGGTTTCTTTTGTCTGCATCAGAAAACAAAAACAATGAAAATGTTAATAGTGATAATGAAAAGCAAATGGAAGAATACACATAAGCATACGCACATGCACACACACTTTAAGAGAGCTGCCCCATGGCCATATGCAAATCAGTTTACTTTCTAATCAGCATATCAAAATAGATAAAAGAAAATCTTGTTAAGTTTCCAACAAAGATATTTCAACAGTGATTTCAGTTACGCAATCGAACCTGTTTTTGACACCAAATTCAATAAAATTATAATAGAGAAGTGAAAATCTTACTTGACAGCTGCAAATATTTCTTGACATCTCTGAGATCGCACTGTATATGATGACTGCAGCAATAAAAAAATTACTTTAAAAATAAATAAAATGATTTATTAAGTTTTTACTCAAGTTTTTTTATAACATGTAGATATTAATGTCACATTATTAACGATTTTTTTTTTCAAAAAGTTGATAAATGACTGCATAAATATTTTCTTCGGTTGAACACTAGAAGTTTCATTTTGATTTTCTCCTTCTTGACACTTCTGCACTGATAAATTAAACAAATGAAAAAAATTTTAAAAGATGTAGACAATATAAAAGAAAGAAATGAAAATCAAAACATAAATAAAAAGGCACAGACCTTGGAAACAGACATCATCATCCACATTGCCTGCTGTGGAAAGCAGGTTAATAAATGTGCTATCAGCCCCTGCACACAGTGTAGTCACTTTCACTAAGTATTCCTAATATCATGGGATGAGAAAAATTTGTACATACTAATCCAAAAGCAAACGAGAAGCAACCATCTAAGATAGGCTTTGGTCAGTTTTTTGAGTGCTCTAATGGCACAAAACTGCTGTTCTGTTTTTTTTTATTTTAATCATTTGGGTGGAAAGGAAAGAGACAGGAGGACAGATCACAAGTGAGGTGAGAACATCTCATGACTCCTTTACTTTGAGGTAATGGTGTCTTTGAGAGGCTCTACTTGTATAAATTGTGAAGATTAGGGTTGAGAAAGAAAGACTAATTTTTGCTGCTACTTTGTGTCCTTAACAGGAAGGGGAAAGTTGACAGTTTTCCTTCATATTGTGTTGTGAAGTTTTGATCAGACTTCTAAAAAAACCTGTTGAGGCATCTGTGTCAGTCTTGTTTTTGAATCTTTTTGAGTAAGGTCTTGAGTGAACTATTAATTGGGGAACATTAAATTAGTAGTATAGTGAATTTAAATCTGAATGATTATTAGATTCTAAGAGGTATGTTTTTCAGTCCAGGTTATTTTTCTTTCTTTATCTGAATACTTTTCATACATGGGTGCAACAGATCTTTCTGAAATTCAAGAGAGGCAGCAAGCAGGAAAAGAATGCTGTGTCAGTGTTCTTTCATGTTGGGGTTCCAAACCTGATGTTTAGTATAGGAAATTTGCAAAGTGTTGGAAATAGGACTGCAAGTGCCAGGTCTTAGCTCGTTCTATATCGTTTGAATAACATTAACTTCCCTCATAAACCAGTAAAGTGGATATCCTTCAAGCTATTCTATTGCATGCCACTGCTTCATCTGAGAAGCTTCCACTGGTTCCTGTTAACATGCAGACAGGAACATTCAGTCGATCTGGAACAGGGTGGAAGACCTAGATGCGTACTGCAAACAAGGTAGAATAAACATGACCTAAGCAGTCAATGCCAGGAGAAAAACTGGACAGGTGAATTCATTGGCTGGGCAGGGTAGGATGGGGAGAGAGGAGCAAGTTGGTTGAATTCTGACAAATTGTGAGTAGCCAGCTGGAATTGGGGTAGAGTGATCTCCACAGAGATGTCATCTGGTACAGCACAAAGAAGAAATCCACAACCTATTAAAAAAAAAAATCACCTGCAAGATCTTTGAAACTTCGGGATGTGCATGACATATGCG
This sequence comes from Pomacea canaliculata, assembly GCF_003073045.1. Taxonomy (NCBI): domain Eukaryota; kingdom Metazoa; phylum Mollusca; class Gastropoda; order Architaenioglossa; family Ampullariidae; genus Pomacea; species Pomacea canaliculata. The sequence continues at coordinate 15,112,522 of NC_037602.1, read as the reverse complement.
TGAGACAAGCTGCGGAAATGCTGTGAAGAATTGGTAGGGTGCAAGATCATTTATCAGACTGCACATCAGCTAGAGACACAGAGAAAAATACAGGCAAGGGAATCAGTGTATTACCAGTTCCAATCCTAAAACTGTTCATTCAAAGCCTGAAACAAAATGACACCACAGACATAAGTCTGCATATCCACCCATATATGTGAACAGAAACTAAGGTTGCCAACTACATGTTCACAAACACTTCCTAAAACAATAGAAATTAAGTATTTTTCAACTTATATGAGATGTTAAGATTCTTAACTCTTTTCTCAAACTTCAAAAATATTTTCCAATTTAAAAGTTAGAACCACTAGAAGTTCTATACTAACAATTTCCAAAACTCATTCCAACATCCAACTTTCACCTCAATCAAAATCCAGATAAGCATTAGATAATAGATAATGCACCTACAGCATTGATCTTTGACAAGATATTCTTCTGAACTTGCAATTTTTGCAACTGTAGTTTGTTCTTGTCAGCGTTCTTCTCTTTCTTCTCCTTGTGCTCTGCCTCAATCACAGTGGCACCAAAGTCCAGCCACAGGCTCAGAAGACGGGGCATAGCCTGGTATATGAACTTGTTTCCAAACAGCAGTGCTTGTCCAAAATACTTCACCACCGCTGTGATGAGATCTCTAGAAAACAAACCATCACTGGTCTTCTTGGACATTTGCACATTGGAGGGAAGAATGGGATTTGAAATGAAAAAACAGGAAAAGACCCTGTCCTAAAGAACTGGTCAGTCACTATTATAGCAGCAAGTAAGCTACTTATTTCAAGTCTCCAATTTAAGCTATTTATTTTAGTACCAAGCAGAATGCTTTCAAATACAATGGTCACATGGGCATTTTCATTATATCACAAAACATTCAACAAGCATGCACTTTGATAATGAGCACCCATGCTTCTATAATTACATGCATCCAACAGACATCAATAGTATCACAACAACTTTCATGGTACTGAACACAGTTGCATCACTAATTCTGTCAATAATGTCAAAATAAACCCTTGGAACTTTTTGAAATATTAAATGAAATATTAAGAAATGCTTGGTTCAGAAAGTGTAAGGTAGGAAACAGAATTTGAATCAATGACTTCACCATTCCAAGTCCTGATCGTCTACTGGCATAAAGTGTGTCTGTATTCACCCTGTGGGTGGGTCTGTTTTATGAGTACAGTTTTTGGGTGTTACTGTGTAGGTTTATTCAGAATTGGCCTGTTTGTAGTTTTCTTATTTGTGAAGAGCTCAGAGCAAATTAGTTTGGAAAAGCACTATATAAACGATCATTATTATTATTACTCTTCAGAAGGGGGAAAAGTGGGTATAGTGCAACAAAGTCAAGTGTAAAATACAGTAGCCAGAGCAATGCATGCTTAGTGTCACCCTGATTTCTCTTTCTCTGGCATAATGCTGGTCATTAGGCGGTCATAGTACTGAGCAAGGTAGAAGTGGCCATCTTCCCAGTCATGACAGATGTCCAGTACATCACGATAACGCTTCAGGATGGCATTGCTTTCCATACTGGACGTCTCCTCACTGTACCGACCATAAAGCAGCAGTGCCTGAAGTCCAGAAAGATATGGTTAATTGTTAAAATGGATAATTAAAGTTGTATTACTGCCTAATTTTTGTCAGTTTTGTCATGTTTCTCATTCTCTGGCATGATAACTATCACAAGGTTAATAAAATGTTAACCACCATCAAATAAACTATTAAATGGTTTGCCCTGATTTCTTATTCTCTGGCCTAATAATTGTCACAAGGCTAATAAAATGTTATCCATGAAGACACAGGTGACAAGTATTCTTATGACAACAATCCTGCGAGGCTTACTGCTGGAACTGCGTGTGTAGCTGTATCATCCTTAGAAGACTCACTGATGTCAGTTAACAAAAAACGCAAGAAAACTTACCTGCCCATAAACCTGTCTCTTGGACTGGTCGCCAGAGTGAGGTCCTTGCTGGAATTGAGCTGGGGATGGGAAATGCTGAGCTATTCCCTTCTCCAAGCACGACAAAGCTGTGTCATTCTCTCCCTGTTACACACAGCAGGCTAGCTAGCTGTACATAAGGACTGCTAAACATTTTTCATAAATATTTCATGCAGAAGGATGTCAAAAGCATTAGAAACAAAATGTCAGCTTCATTAGTGCAGAGGATCTCAAAGCTGTTTGAACAAGCCTGATGACAAATAAAAGAGTGCACACAGCACTGATACACAATCTAAATCTGTAGCAGAATCCAATTATTATATATAACATCTTTGGTTTCTCGAATCATCAAACCACTCACCTTCTCCCAGAGCCATTTGGCCTTTTCCACAAAGAATTCTGGCATGTCAAAAGCACTTGCTTGAAGAAGGCACCCATAAGCTGTCTGTAAGTACCCAGCTCTAAAGAAAAAAATCACAATAAAACATTTTAAAATAATGAATCATTTTAGATACAGTTAGAATTACATCAAAGAGATTATGGGATAATCACGCCATAAAGATTTATGGTTCTGCTGCAGAAGCACTTCCATTCCCTAGCCACATACATAAAAAGGCCCCTGTTGAATCTATAGGGACAGTACCAAACAATACTTAACATACAAATTCCTTTCATGTTACAGATCATGTTTTCCTTTCCACTCTGAAGAAACTATATCAAAAGCATAGGTTAAATTGTCTGTCATGTTTAAAATAAAGAACCTTACTTTCTAGCAACCTTGGCACTCCACAACCACCATCGCCCTATGGTTTTGTCCACAGCTATGTCTGGATTATTTTGATCCAAGCAAAGTAATGTCCTTCTTAGAGTTAAAATTGGCTCCTGAGTGCGAAAGGATGACTGAAATATTCATGAATATTCATCAAAAACATGCCATTCTTACTAAACAAATTTATAATTCACAGTATGTATATAGAATAGTAAAAATCCATTGCAATATCTGCAGGGAGATGCTTTGTTTTGTGTGTGTGTTTTCTTTTATGATGTGGATCAATATTTGTAAATTTTCATGCATATGTCACAGAAAAGTTGTACAAGCAGTGCATACTCTACAACGTGCACAAACAAAAGCAATGTGATAATAAAACCAGAACACAGTTCACACAGCATAAACTTCACCTGAACCATTTGAAGGCGACAGTTCCACTGCCTCAGTAACTCCTCTTGTGATGACTGCACCAAGGGCTCACTGGAGTCACTGGATGATGCCGAAAAATTATGGCAGACATGGAAGTAGTCCTCTAGTTCACTCAACATATGCAGCCTGTGCAACATAAGAAATAATTCTGTTCCTTGGTGAATGAAGCAAACACTGGAAACATGCAAACAAAATCTTGTACTTATAGCCTTTTTCCATGCCATCTTGTCCTGTCTCGTTTAGATACGAGTTGTTAGTTCATGTAAAATTTTGTGCATTTCAGGTAAATATGATGAACTAAGTTAACTGTGAGGGCAAGAGTGAAACAGAAAGAGAAAAAATAATACCTGAGGATGTACTCGTACCCTCTGTGGTACGATCCCATTTCCATGCTGGCAGCAGATAAGGGACCCATCTGCTCTTGGCGTGCTAGATGCAGGTGCTTCTGGTACTCTTCTTCCTTCTGCACACCATTAAGATTCCTGTTATTAGGGCTGGTATTAGGTATGTATGTTGTGTAACACAAAACTGAGATCCATAAAGTTCCTAGATCATAACTCTATCTCCCTCACTCATACACAACAGTAAAGTTCCCAGTATTAGGGATGGTATATGACTCTGTATATATGTTGTGTCACACAAAACTAACATTCATAAAGTTCCTTGGAATATGGCAATGATCATAACTCTCTCACTCTCCCTCTCACACATTCACTCTCTCCTTTGTATGGAAACAGTTCAGCTCACCCTGTCCTTTGTAGCCATCAAGATACGACCAATACACAAAGGCCATATGTTATTTCCTGGGTTCTCCTGATTGGTTGAAAAAAGAAGAAACAAACAAACAAACAACCACTGTACACCAAGGTATCTAAAAAACACAGTCAATAACTCATTGTCTAAGAACAAAGTGGTCACATCTATCCTTCTCAAACCATTCAAAGTGGCTGTCTAATAGCACAAAAGGTTTAATTTGTATTAAATGCTTTAAATTTTGAAATGACATAGAAGTTTTTTTTTCCATTTACTTTCTCTTTCAGATTGTTAATCCTACTCACATATTTCATCATGGTGTTCAGGGTGTCCCAGTTGCACATTTTCCATGCTGCTTCCACTCTGTACTGATTTAGCTGGTGCAACCATCGTGGGCTATCAAACAACCATATTCATTTTATATAGTGTGGTTTACATAGTGGGTTTGTTAGAATCCATGGTGATGACTGCAAAATTACTCCTGCAAGGTTTTTCTTAGCAGGAGGAGGAAGGGATATTATTCTCTACTTCAACATCAGCTTTTTTGTTTGACTTTATGAGCATTATTTATAGTAATGATACATTGCAACAACTGGTGGTGGCTGGTAAAGTTAAGTCCCTACAAAATTAGGGACACCCTAGAATGTATTATTGTGTGCCTGAACAATTTTCATGAAAAAAAAATGCAGCAAGTATAAACATTAGAATCACAGAAAGGAACTAAAAATAATTTCAATCCCAAACTTGTGTTATAAGCTGAGTATTTAAAAGCATATAATGTAAAAGGAATGCTACCAATGATTGTACTACACATATCCAGAACATTTTTCAGTAGTTAAAATTTATATTTAACAGTTTCTTAAACTATCTTAACTCTCCTAAATCAGACTGAGCTGTAAATCCAAGTGAGATGTAAACATACTTTTTGGTAAGGACACCACTAGTGTGAAGAAGGGCTTTGTTCAGCTGCCCCATTTCCATCAGGCTGCGGACCAATCCCTGATGAGGCCAAAGTTCACTGGGTGCGATTTGCAAAGCTCGCTCATAGCAGGCCTGTGCATCTTGCTGCTGACCTAGAAGTCATCACATTCTCACAACAAAAATTTCTAACACAACAAAAAGAATTGTGCTATAACCATAAAGATTTGTAACATGAAGGAAAGAACTCCTGAAAAAAAAAGGTGTATGTACACTGATTAGTCCTGACAATTTGGCAGATTGTGGTTGCACATGGATATGAATTTAGCCAGATATGAATGTTCAGAATACAACTAAATTAAATACAGGTCAGAAGGTCAAATTTTTTCAGTTATGTTTTCAATACACTATTTGACATAAGCACCCCTTACCAAGACTTTCATGGGCCAGAATCTCCTGCATAAGTGTAGGTTGTGACTGTCTGATGGCTGCAACTCCCAATACACCATCTGGCTCGTTCAAACAGTCATAAAGCCTCTGTAAACATTATTTGAAGAAGTCTAAACATCTGTAAAAGATTTATTCTCACAAAATAATCCACACGGAAAAAAGAAGACTCGTTTTTCTCTTTCCTCAACTTTGTCTACACACTGTTGTGGAAAACTGGAAACTCTTCTATTCCTACCCTGCCATTCAAACAATGTAAATGTCAAACTCTTCAAGTGCTACTTCTAAATAATTAGTAAACATCTTTAGTGCAGTATGTTAACCCTTTCCATTCTTGCCTCCATTCACTTACGCTCAACACCATCACTAGATGAGAGGCAGATAAAAGTACGGACAAAAACCAGCATGATTCTTATACCTGCAGAAAGTCCAGATGTTCTTGCAGGTCCTGTTTTGTATCTGTGATAAACTGCTCAAAATACATAAGAGCACGAGTGTACGCTTTGCAGTTAAAGCTGGCCTGGGCAAGAGTGTCTTGAGGGATGCGACAGAGAAACTTGTTAACAGCCTTGTAAGGCTCATCCCCAGAATATGGCACAACTGTTAAAACCAGAAATCACAAGAATGCTGGGTCAGTAAATGTATTAATTTAAAATAAAGGCTACCTATTTTGTCACATTTCCAGCCCTTCGGTGATTCTGTAACACATTCCTCATTTGTTCCCCTAAGCCACTCACCACCTTTAGGAACAGAACTTCTGGCTGCAAGCAACAGCACACGCTGAGTTCGCCACCAGGTGAGGTAGTCGATCACTGAGAATGTTGTCTGAGCACTCAGATGTCGCAGGTCAAGAGCCGTGCTCTGCCGTGTGTCTGGTTGCCTGGCCTGGTTTACCACCTCCATCATTTCATTGTAGATCTGCAAGTTCATTGTTGTGCAACAAAACAGGAAGCTTAAGAAAAGGATAATATTTGGATGACTTTACTAGTTCTGAGGTTGGCATTAATTAAGTAGCATGCTCTAAATAAAATACTTGTCTTCTTTGACAAAGATATCTTACTTAAATTTTACTAAAATACAAAAACTACATTGTATAAAAAAAACTGTAGGAGTTTCTACTCATCATTTAGTGTCTCTACCTCTAGATGATCTTGTTCTGTTCCATCCAGCAATACCTGTACGACCTCGTAAGGAAGCAGATAGAGAGCTACCTGCAGGTCATTGCGCTGAGCAGCACTGCATGCTTCAAACACCTGGCGAGCTTGCTTCTCCTTTACCTTCACAAGTTGAATCAGTAATTCATTATAAAAGGAAACATCTACATATCTGAGCTGTGACACAAAATGCAAAATATTGTTTGATTATTCTGAACTCAAACATAAAATGTCAAAAAGTGTTGCCATCTGAGCCCACAAGTAAAATGGGGCTGTTGAGATTTAGCTTTCCAAGTATTTACATAAAACAAAATGGTGGGATGAAAGAGGCTAAGATAAATCCAGAGCATGGTGATAACCATCTTGGTATTAAGGAAAATATTTGAAATGAAATAGTCACATAACCCAACATGTCCACAAAGCATGCTCCTCTTTCCCAACAATCCCGGGTGAAAAAAACCAATTCACGTTCAAACCTTTGAGACCAGATATCCTGTCCAGTTGCTGACCCAGTCTTTGTAGGTGTTGCCTTTGCGGCTGCCATATATTGGCTTTGGAAGATTGCTCCAATCCATATCCGTGCTTAGCTTGTACCTGAATTAAATAATTAACAATTTATTGTGAAAACCAATGAATAATCATTGATGTAGTGAAACACCCAACTCTTCTATACCCTTCCCACCCTTCTGATTGATGCATCTACCAGTTTCTCTCCTCCTCCAACTTATACTTTTCTTATATCTTGTGCAAACACTTTACTTCAATAAGCAAGTTTCTTGAGCAGATACATTTGCTTCAATATGCAAGTATCTTGCTGCAACCGTGCAGCCACAAGCCATACTTTTCTTTTTTCTTCTCTTTTTTTAACTTCAATTTTTTTTTTTTTTTTTTTTTACTCTGAAAAGCCATCACAAAGCATTCACAGTACCTGGAAGTAAGTAGAGGAATCAGAATTTCTTGTAGCTGTTCTGGAAAACGTTTCCAGAGCTTTGCTCCTCGGGAGTCTTTCTCTCCTTGTAAACGATCAACAATCTTGTATATCTGCAGCAGCTCTTGCAGGGCAAATGCCGAACAATCCTTCAACAAATTTCAAAAAAAAAAATGTCATGCAAATATTCATAAAAAAATAAGGCAATAAAAATTCATAATCCATAACCACTTAACCTTGATTATGAAATTGTAAGTCCTATGTAAAAAGTTAACAGTTAACCTCGAGTATCACTTGCTTAGAATTTTTATGTAAAAACAATTAACCCCAACCTTACACTTTTATAAAAACAGTTAGCCCTTGACATCACTGGGAATCACCTGGTTTGATCCCAGATGCAGAGTTAACCCAAGAATTCTGAGCTGAAACCTGAGGTCTGCACCGTGAACATTAATTCCTGTGTTATCACTTACATCTTCAGAGAAATTTGTGTCTTTATTACACACAACTGGCACAAAAGAGTGTTGTGTTCAAAGACATACACCTTCAAATTTACAATAAAAACCATTGTTCACACACCAATTAAAAAAAATTTCTTAATTTATGAAATGTTGTATTCTGCAAGGAATCTTTATTTTCTATAGTGGGTCACAAGGCATAAACTAAAAAAAATTATTTATCCACTATATACAAAAAAACCCATAAAATAATTCAATATTTTATTAAAAATATATGAAAAATTCTGATACAACATTATGCTGTCATTTTATTTTCTTTGTAAATCCAAAATGAGCAACCAAAAATAGCTGTCCACAACATGATGCTAGATCAATTTTTCAAATATTGTCAGAGTAAAAGTCTGATTGGATGATTAAAATGAAGCAATTTGTAGAAAATTCCTAAGAGGACCACCAATGTCTTCCCTGATTTATTTGGTTATTTATTCTTGCACTGTGTATTTTACAGTGCGACTGTTAATTTTTAAAAAAAAACCGCAAATCATTCAATCTACAAAAGCCTATTTTTCAGGCATATGAGTATGAAGCAAGAAAACCGACTTACATTTGCTCACAGTTTTCTAATAATCATAGGTTTTAAGGGTTTTAAAAAGAAAGAAAAAAAATGATGGAATCAAATATGAAAAATACTACCTGAATTTTGGGTTCAGTAGCAGCGAGGAAAGCTTTGATTATTTTGTTGACGAGCCCCACAGCAAAGTTTTCATCATCAACACTAGCTTGAAACTTTGCATGTTGCTCCAAGGGATTGTTGCTCATCAGCGTGAGTCTGATTATGAAAAACAATGAAAATCTTATATTTACATGGAATGATGAAAATTATAGTTAATGAATCAATAGCATCATTAATATAATATTTCTATTCCAAGTTTTCTTTCTGACTTATTCTCTGAAGCTTTAGACAATGTGTACTCTTGTTTACATAAGTTTTAGCCCATACAGAAGCATCTGGAACTGCTGGGTATGAACATTTTAACTGGAAGGTTATGTTTCACCCCTTGTTGGACCACCACCACCAAGAAATGCATCTATATTGACTTGATCTTGGAATTATAGACGTTTGTTGGACAGGCAAGGGAAAGAGAACCCTTGCAAATAATGACACTATCTTGTGGTCTGGAAGAAATGATGTCCAACACAGAGAAGGGCGTTGCAATTATTAGCATTGAAAAATAAGTTCAGTATCCTAACAGTTAATACTGAAAGGACAATCACCAACTCTAACTTAGTGATAAAAGAAGCTAATAAGGAGAACATCAACTACAGAAAAATGGTAAAAGTGCTAGATTACTTTGGAAACATAGAAAACAACTGAGCAGAGGAAAGAAATGTGTCACTACGGAATACCAAAGAAAGTAGTAAATGTAATAAATGAAGACGGAAAAGGATGTGAAGAACAGACTCATCAAAGCAAATCAAGCCTTTGCCATGCTAAAAGAAATTTGGAATTTCAAAACTATTAAGGGAAATCCAAAATTAAGAATCTACAGAAGTAATGTCCTTTTGGTTTTACTCTATAGAAGCACTTAAATACACGTCCATGATGGAAGTGAATGCCAGAATATATCAACAAAAATCAGGCAAAAGCTAGAGACCTTCCAAACCAAATGTCTGAGGAAAATTTCTGAGGTATTCTGGCAAAATACAATTAAATCCTTACAAGAGCCAGCTGGATTATGACAACCATAATCCAGAAAAAGAGGATGGAAATGGCTAGAGCATGTATGTAGAATAAAACCACAGGCACAACCCAAAATAATCCTTCACTGGACAGCTGATGACAACAGAAACGTGGTCACCCAAAAGAAAAATGGCAAAGGTCAGTAAAGAGAGAAAACTAAAGGACCAGAAACTGATCTGGAACAACATAGCTTGATTTGCTAATGACAGACGAAAATGGAGGTTTCTGGTGGATGCCTTATGTATCTCTAGGTACAAAAAGGACGAAGCAAGCATGTGTTTCAGCTGATATGCTGATAGATACATCCTTTAATGTTTATTCCAAGATAATGTAAAACGTATCTGGGATAACTCTGCATGCATGTAAGGTGGTGAAAGATGATGTGTCTGCTAAAAATAAAAGGGAATGAAATATGAACTAGAAAATTTACCTCCCAGGATCCAAAGCACCAAGTTCCCCAAGACACTGACCATACAGGTCATGGTTTTTGGTAGCTGATTCTCGACAGCCCTGTAAAAGCTAATAATAAAAATCCCAGATGAGACAATTAAACTTCTTTCAGCCTAACTTCTAAAGTTAAATGAAAAATCCTTTAAAAATTGTAGAAGCACATAACACAAAAAATTATAAATAGGACATGATAATGAATCTGTTACAAACTTTACTATTATTCATGGTATTAAAAAAACTCCATATCACAATCAACAGCTGATCAATAAAAGAGTTTTTAAAACTTGATAATCTCTGACAATATACAAAAGCTAGACTTTTCTAATTTTTATCTAGAACATCCTACATCACAAACGTCATAAAAAAGTTGACTGATTACAGAATACACCTACACAAAGTAGGTCTCATTGAAAGAACCCAGGGGTACTCTGACCAACGGTCATAGATAACTTTGACATGCAGGCATCATGGTATCAATTTGAAAAAAAGTGGTCAAGGCAGTCCCAGAGATTTTTCTTGGGGTCAGCTTATTTGTCCATCTCATTTCAGTGTTTCCTTCCCTAACCTTTTAATGGGTCAGGTATCCATTGAATATTTGAGTCAACTTGGCAAAGTAATGCAAACACTCTAACCCCTTTGCCATCAGATTTCCCCCATTTTAAAGCGCACATACATCTATCTCCTTTTCTTTCTCCAGCATGACAACAAAGGGATAAATGTTATGCCTACTGATTTGCTCTAGAGGACACCCTGAAAAGTGCAACACTCACCACAGAAACAAGTCTTGTCACTACAGGATCTGCTGACTCCTTGCCCAGAATCAGATCAAACAAAGAATCCTGCAACAGGGAACAGATATTAAATTCACAACCATACTTACTTGTCTAAATAATATCATTTTCATTAAATTTAAAAAAACTAATATATGACACTAATATCAACAAAGGATTTATCTCTTATTGCTACATATCACCCTTCTCCTCAACATACACAGACATATTGGAAGCATATTTTATACCAAGAAAGGAGAAGTCAAAAGTTTTGTTTAACCAAAATGTAAGATTGCCAAACCCACTTGATTTTCACGAAGCAGTTTTCGCAGTTTCATCAAAGCGTGATTGCGAACATCCACACTCTCATGACTAGCTCCACTGATGCAGTGCACAAGCCGAGTTTTCAGATCTGTTTGACTAGATTAACATCAAAGTTAAACTTTATAAATATCACTCTTCTTCTAGGTGCTTACTCTATTACATCAAATTTCGAACTCATAAAGCAATAATTTTTTTTCAATACAGTAAAATCTCCCTATGAAGATTTACTAAAAGCCCCCAAAATCAAGTCTAACTGAGAGGGGTCTTAGTAGAAAAATTGAAATCTGCTTTTATTCCAAGAACCATGACTTTAAGCACCAATAAATTCCAGTTCATTTATTTAAATACTGAAAATAAATCTCTTAAAATTTAATATCATTGTGCTTTTCTTTGTCAGTTTCGCTTTTCTGTTGTCACGCTTACTTATTCCACAACTGTTGAAGTTGACTGAAGAATTATAAAGGAACTAACTCTCTAGGTAAGAGTAATCAATCTGTATGCTTGTGCTGTGGTAAACAAAGATGCTCTCTTAAAATAAAATACATGTATTTTTCTTAATGTGATTTTTGCAAATCATCAACAGAGCACAGTTAGTCACAAGAATCTTACTTTGAGGGAGGGTTTGTTAGAAAAAGGCTTTGTCATCATTATTCTTTAGTTTGGAGGTTCTTATCAAATTTGCTGATGTTTGGTTAATATAAAACAGTTGTTACTCCTTGGGCAATCACTTAGCCTGGGCCTGGTTGATTTGACTTTCAGTCTTGGGAACATGATCCTGCATGGGACGATGTGGTCATGGGAGTTGGGGACGATTAAAATCAGACTGGAGGTCAATATAACTGAGGTGATTATGTTTTTGGTTGAAATATTGGCCCCTGTTCATTGTCTGTTTACCACCACACATCAGTCAACTGTGCTTTTCAGAAGTCGTGTGTTTATAAAAATATGATTTCAAAGAAAAGCATGTCTTGATTGGGAAGTTTTACTATATTACTAGAGTTTCAGGTGATGTGAAAGCAGACCTACACAACCACACTCTTCATTAAGTACACACATTTTGTTTCGGTGGTGTGTACCATCAGTAATCAGCTATTAATATCCTACTGCAAGTTAAAGTTTACCTTGAGGGGCTGTCTGTATACATTTTTAGAACAGACGTGGCATCCGCTAACTCGGGCAAGTCCGGCAAGAAGTAGACCTCATGAAAATGATCATGAAGCTCAGCCCTGCCATGGTTACAACACATATCTTTGATGTCTCCAGCTATTTGTCCTTTACATGACTGACTAATGAGGATGCATGTTTCCTTTATGACCATCAGAATGTTTTCAAAAAATTAAACCAATCTTTCTTTTGCTTTCTCACAAATGAAAAATGACATGTTGATATATAAAGCAACTTCAAAGCTCAGAGCAATCAATTCTACTAGTGATAGTTGACTAAACAATGATTCTGATATCTAAAAATTAGTATAGCTACCAGTTTGGCAACACTGCACTTTAGTTTCTCAAAGACCTATATAGACAAATGTCTGACCGATTTTCGACAATCATGTAGTTGATGATTTCTGCGACCTGTTGTGGAATCTGTAGCAGCAATGGCAGCAATGTTGCCAAAATCTGGGACAACATCTGACCAAGTATAGGCAGTTCAAGGCTGCAGCAAGAGAACAGAGTCAAAGTGATGTATTATGTTAAATAGGATATTTTTAGTATTTTGGGTTATGTTAAATCATAAACATAACTTGTAATATATAAGACTTAACAAAAGACGTAGAGAAGGTATGGGTACTTAAAATTCAAATGAACATACACAGGATAATATACATACATGCTTGTCCTTTATAATAAGGACCTACTAGCAAATTAGAGCGTAATGGAATGCAAGAGTGTTACAAATGTATATTTCAGTGAGACAGTCTGACACAAACAGGAAGGTTATTGATAGGGATATTTGCCACATCATTCAAGAATTGCAGATAAAAATGAATATAAATATAAAACATCCAAATTTCTAAATTATATTGATAGATGGCAGTGATATATCTGACTGCACAAAGACTAAATAAAAAGCATCTTTTAATTTTGACTTGGACAAGTGTGGAACAAAGACTGTGCTTACATCTTTGTGTGATCGTTGGTGCTTTTCACTTTGGCAAGTATCAGGCAAGGTAAGGTTGATCAGAAAATTCATAATCTCTACACATTTTTCTTTAATATAGTTTAATAAAATCTTCTACCTTCGAACAAAGCAGTTCCAGGCCCTGCAGGAAATCTCAACAAATGATGTGTCTTTGAACTGGAGCCCTAGTCTGAAAAGAATGTAACAACTAAGTGATAATACCTTCAACTAGATTACCAATATTTCATAACCCTTGAATATACCTATTTTAGCCAGGAAGTGGGGGTGAGGAGAAAGGAACTGCAGGCAAAACTTAAGCTGACCCTGGCAGTCTCTGAACTCTACGCTATGTAAATTCCTACAAGTGGACACAGGTATCTCATTTTCAACACTGTTAACACTCACCTGTGATCTGACTCACCTAAGGGTGTTGACAACCTTGTGTCTGATGGAGGTAATGTGTTTTGAGCCCATGAGCTGAATGATAGATATTAAGCTTTCTAATGCCTGGAGACACACAAATGGAGAATGAAAATATCCACATAAACTGCTAGGTAAATCATTATGTAATAAGACAAGACAACACTTTCTATCCATGCAGGTAAGTACTGTTTGAGTAGAAAGAGTATCAATTCAAAAACTGACAAATGCATGGACAGAGGTGGATAAGAGATGGATGGGACTATGGAAAAAAATACCAGTTTTTTGTCAGCTGCGGCAGTGTTGATATTCATGAGCTGAGAGTCAAAGAATGCCAGAACTCCAAGAAGCCTAGGTTCCAAGTAGGCGGCCTATAAAAGTGAAAAAAGTAAAAATGAAGATATATAAACATTAGCTGACTTCATGTCATGTCGTAAAGATCAATTGAATACTGTGATGAAACTGAACATTCTCTACGTCCTTACTGTGAGCGCACAGCTTTGTTCTGTTCCTGACCTTTAAGAATGACACTTTCCTTTCTCTTCCTGTTCTCCAAACACAAGCTTTAACTCCCATTCTTACCATTTCTTCAGCACTGGTGATTTCCTTGGGCCCACTGTAGTGCTCATCATTGAGAGAAAGCATCTGAAGTCCATTGAAAACCTAGACAGAAACATTTTAGATATTTAATATGTGTGTGCGTGTGTGTTTTGGGGTGGGGAACATGCAAGACATGCATGACTGTATGTGTATGACACATGTGTGGATGTGTAGGTGCATAATATGCATCAGAGAGTGTGTACACATGTATGATGCGTGCGTAGACTGAGGATGCTTGGAATACATTCACAAAAACCCAAGGAGCAAAGAAGACAAAAGAAAAATCTGTCTCTACCCATTACGGATTATCTACTGCAAGTTAACAAACTGGTGATTGTTGGCCTCTCCACTGAAAAATAGCAAACACACCACCTATTCGTCAAATCCAATTACCATGTTGGCATATACCACACTCATATATCTGTCATATACTCACTTGTGAATAACTAGTACTCAGGTATAATAGCAGTTCATTATGCACACGTTGAAAGTCCAAACGCAGGAGGCTTCCCAGCTCAAAGCCTGTCTCTCTCTGAAAAATAATGAAGGTTTAGAATTGCTTGAGGTTGCTGCATTCTTCAGCATAAAGCCTGTGCCCATTCATTTTCATTTGCTCTGTCCACTGGAATGGTAAACATTACTGCATCTTCTAGTAGGTAGCTGCAGTCAAAATTTTATTTCCTGTATATTAATTTGAAATGTGTGTTTCTGTGATGTGTAGGAAAATATAAGAAAGAAGAAAAAGGTTCCACCATTTCTAGAAGCAGAGATACACTACTTCAATGGTACAAACTTGTGTTTGCACAACATTTTGAGAATTTTTTCCCAACTTTGCAAACTTGCCATTTTTTTATGACAAATGAAGATAACGATGACAACATTTTGCAGTGGTACTGTTTTCACTTTGTCACTTTGTCCTCTACCTACTTCTAGATTTGCATATGATGTCCCAGAACAATAACAGGCTTTCCAGACAAGGACTTTATGTGTTCTGATAATGCTAATAGTTTAGTTTATTCCATGTTACTCCTAGAGGAGGATGTGGCCACAACAGAGAATACTAGCAACTACTCCCTAAATGGCAAAATAATGAAAATGAGCAGACAAGTTTGAAGGGCTTTATTCAGCCAAACATTGCCTTGATCCTCTCTTGAAATCCAAAACTTATACACTTAAAAAACTCTAAATAAGCAAATATAAGCATAGTGAACTACACCTACCTGCAAATAATCCAGAGCCTTTTCCAACTCCACTTTTGGACAGAAGCGCACTAGATGTGAGAAAATGTACTTGATATTGTTCATAATCAATTTGTGTCGATGCTGAAACATAACCATTTCCAATTTTCAGTGAATTAAACTTAATAGAATTATACTCTGGCAAAACACATCATCATTCCAGACACATACATAGGAAGCTATGGCAGGTGTCCAGTCACTTAATCCCCAGACACTTCATCCCCGACACTTCATCCCCTAGACTTTTAATCCCCAGACACTTCATCCCCGACACTTCATCCCCTAGACTTTTAATCCCTTACACTTCCTCCCCGACACTTCATCCCCAGACACTTAATCCTTTATAAAGCATTATGTAATGCTTCTTTCAAATGCTGATGCAATGTTTGAAGTACCAGCATTATACAAGAAGTTTCTATTATACGACTCCATGGGGACAAGCAACAATAGTCGCTTTCTAGTTTTCGGTGACAGACAATTACTAGATTGGCTCGGACGCAGCAACTGCTGGTTCAGAAGAAGAAATACGCTGAATTAGCCAGGAGAATTAGCAACATTGTAGAGAGATATGAGTCAATGGATCGTCTTCTGTACCTCCGATCATTAGCTTACCTTTCATATTGATTAACAGCAATTACCTCGCGAACACTCAAGAACAATTTTCATATCATTTTGTTGAAGAACATTAAATTTACTAGCTTATATGAACTTTAACTAATGTTGTAGATGTTCAAATGACGTTGAAGTTAATAGCATGATTTGAATTTGAATTGAATGAATTTCAATTAAATTTTTCGCTGACTTCATAATTTTTATAGTTAAGGATTTAGTTTAGGGATTAAGTGTCTGGGGATGAAGTGTCTGGGGATTAAAAGTCTAGGGGATGAAGTGTCGGGGATGAAGTGTCTGGGTATTAAGTGACTGGGAACCGCTATGGCAAGTCAATACTTTAATGTATTCCAGTTTCATGGACACACTATATGACAATAAAGATTCTAGCAAGAATAAGTGTGCCAAATGTGTCAAACGTTCTTGAAAGGTAGGAAAAAGGAATTTCTCAATACATCATACTGCTCTGTGATCTAAAAATAAATGACAACACAATCCCCCTCAAAAAAAGTGACAGAATCAGGAGGGTAAACAACAACGAATTTATGGACAGCTAAAGAAGAAGCATCCATGAAAAAGTCCACAATTCAGCATATAACTAATGCTGGAGAACAGGTTGGCCAGAAGAATGCTTTTAACAAAAACAGAAAAAGGGCATCTCAAGAATCCAACAAAATGTACCAAAGGTGTATAAAATCCAGTACTTACAGTGATAGACAGCAAATTGGCCAAGAGACGGATAAGGGATGAGGCTTCAGGAGACGCTTTGCTGACCAGGTGAGGCAGAAGAAACTTTACACATCGCTACGTAAAAGTTGAAAAACCAAAACAATTGTATCTCAAGATATAACTTTCAAAATAATTGTATATCTATACTTAAATTTTAAAATACAGTCTAATCAAAATAATTCTACATTTATATATAAATTTAAAAATACAATCACTCTCTAACCTTCTGAATCATCAACAAAAGCACAGGTACAATACAAAAAGGGACATTGATAATAAGAGAACCCTTCTAGTTCAGTAAAACCTTGAACATTCTAAATATGCAAACATCGTACTACCAGACACATATAAACAAGTTTCTTCAAGTTTAGTAGTGGTCATAAGGCAAGCACTAAGCACGAAGACCCCAAAACGTAGTCTTATATCAACAAATAGGAGAGATTGTAGGACATTAAGTTTTGTTGCTTTTTTTTTTTTACTTCAAAAAAAGTTTTTTTAAGAACAGCAGTAATGCTAACAATATTTTGTTTTCTCTAGAAATACCTCTATGAATGCCTTGATGTCAGAGAAACCAAATGTGTTGGACACTGTTTTAAGTACTTTTTCAGCATTTCCTTGTCCAGATACTGACTGGGCATCCAGCATAGTTTCAACCAGAAACTGTAAAGATGCATTTTTAACTTCATAACATAATCTTAATCTTGTAATGTCGATAGTGAGCCATAGTGTAGTAATAATACCACCAACAATAATAATAATTGGATTGTAATGTGCAGTTCCCTGGATACGAGTTCAAAATGCTTTATTAAAGACTACAAACAGTCAGTCATACAATAAATGTAAGCATCAGCAAAGAGACAACACCATGACCAAAAAAATGCATCAATGAAGAACTGAGTAGTGGGTGGTACAGTACTCTTTCATGTACATATTTCTTTACCATACCAGCTATCTCATCAAAGCATTCACAGATAAAGGAGACTTGCTTGGATCAAAGGCTGTCATGCATAGCGTTCACATATGCACACCCCCCACCCCCCCACAAACACTTACATACACAATCTCTCTCTATCTCGGAGAAGGGGTGAAATGTGCTCATGGGGTGTGCACACACATTTCTAGATTGTGGTTACTTTGGAATTCATTTTTTTCTTTATGTTATAGCATTTTCATCCACTAGATTTTGTGCCATATGTGGTGCTGACAGCTATGCCTGTAGCATGTTCAATGTTCAGGACCTTTTGCAGCCGATTTGTATGAATTTTCTGGTATTTCATGCTCAAGCTTGCTCAAGCGCCAGCAAGCTTACATAGCAAGACCCAGATCCTGAGATTATGAAGTGTACGCTAGAGATTATAATCACTAGCTTTTTGTTGTGTGTTGGAGATGTAAAGTTAAACGTACATCCCAATCAGGACGCATAGAAAACTGAGTTCAGTACCAGTTTTGGTGGAATCTGGAAGAGCATTTTATCGTAGCAAGTCTACTGAAGCCTGTGTTCAGCCCTTTGATACACAGACCTCAGAGAACTCACAAAGGCAGCTAGCTAACAGACAGAAGCAAGTCTGTCGTGACTTTGCATTCCACTGCATAAAAACAGTCACAGCATCATGACAGAGAAGTTGCAATCTATCCGATTAGATTTGGACCAGGTTCACTTCAACATTAACAGAATGGATCCTTTAAGTGTTTTACATTAATCTGTCAAGTCATATAGCCACTCAGTGAGCTGCATAGGTTTTCTTACTTATAACACAGAGGGTCTTGTACATATCTACGATCCCAATACGTTTGTAAATAGCTAATTTTGACTTTGTCTTATTAGTTGAGACTTTTGCAGCAATGCTTACATAGCACCTGGTATCTACATTTCTGACACAAACATTGCTCAGCTCTCTGGTGGTGTAGTTTTTCTCATTAAAAAATATCTAAATGTGTAACTCCATTGCTATAGATCATAACTGCCCATTCTGTCATGATCTTGAAGTGTCAGAAGTGCATTTACTTTACTTGGCTGTCATTTCCTAGTATTCAAGAGAAGTTCATACTCATTAAGTTCTGTAAATAGCCTTCTAGTTTTTAGGTTAGTTATATTATTTATACTACAAAAATCCTGTCCAAACTATTGTTATTTATTTTAAGGCATTTCAGATTTGTATGGATGTTTCTTGAATGGGAGTACTGTCTAATGGATTTTAAGACTGAGTTGCTAATGTCATTGTTAACAGCTTGTAGATGTAGTGATTCTTGGCTATTCATGACTTAAACAGCTTATCTCTTTATATGCTTTTAAAACCACTCCTCCATTGAATGGGCCAATGACCTAATCAATAAAGTTTATTTGTTGGCTCTCCATCTTTCTGGTTGTCAATACTTAACAAAGAAAACTGTAATGGGGCTAACCTTACATACAGGTGCCCGGTACTTGATAAAAAGCTGATATGGGGCCACCTTTTTGTGACTTGCTGTGGCTTGGAGCTGCACACCAAGAAAGCTCTGAAGACTTAGCCTACTACTGAAGGCACAGGGTCACTGTTAAAAGTGCTTATTCATATAAAACTGGTAAACTAGAATTTGGTCACACATAGTTCCTGTACAATCACATTTATTTACACCCAGCATTTACATACGATTTATCACCTAGAACTTTCAACACAAATACCTGTTTGGGAAGCTTTTCCTTTTTGAGGATATGAAACAAAAAGCTATTTTTACCAATATTTTCTGACAAACTAAAAAAAAAAATAAAGAGAATAAAGGTACCAGACAAGTACCTCTTGAAAAGCAATATCTGCTACCAGTGGAATGCAAGACAATCTGTTCTCAAGTAGAATGATGAGTGCAGCTAAAAGTAGTTCTCCATCTGCATATCTGAAATTGCAAACTTTTGTAAACATTCTTTCAAGATACTAATCATTGGACATGGAAATTAGAACAGTCACTTCCACAAATTACAACTACTCTGGTTGCCATGATACTAATGGAAAACTGAGGTTAAAAAACTTTAACTCCTAACACCAGTTTCCAAGAAAAGTGAGTCTTCTTGCTAGCCACATGTCTGAGGAAACACAGGGGGAAGAAAGGACATATCAGAGTAACATAATATGGCACAGAAGAATCCCATTGCCATATCTTCAATGACAACCAAAAGGTCATCTTCAGCCTCACAGCCATAGTGCTGAATTCTTTTCACCACCTTTTATTCCAAAACCATCTGATATTAAGGTCACAAAGTTATCTGAATGGTACACAGTGATGTTAAGAACTTGCTAATGGTATTTCACCTCAGAGCCTCCTTATGTGGATCATCCTCACTGTTTAACAAATGACAAATAATTATTCTAAATGAAAAATAGGTAGGATAAAACAAATGCTTATAACCTTTTCATGCTAATCTGCATGGCTGAAAGAAGAATCTAGACCTTGAAAGGAAAGTACTTATAAATCATAAAAACTGCAAACTAGACATTCACACACAAAGGTTTCCAGCCAAGACAAGAGGGAGTGATATGCATGCTTATCTGACCTTGCTAGCTGACCAATAGTGATCAGAATAGTCTGGTGCAAGCCACTGTTTGCTGAAATGGTAGCCCTTGTACAGGCAGTCTTCAGGTGCTCCACTATTATCTTGTCAGTATCAGAGGTGATGTTTTCTGAGTCTGGTGTTGATGTCCTTCCACCCAGAATGACAGGTATCACTGTTCTGCAAAGCCCAAGTGCAGATGAAGTTAAAACATTTAAATTTTTTTACTTATTAATATTTCTGAAATTAAAGTGAAAAGTGATAAATCCCAACCAAAGAAGTGTTTTCCTTAGTTCTTGACAAAATGGTCATAGTGGTCCCTGACTACTGGACAAAGCAAAAGCCAGAGAAATCAAACCCTCATACCAGACAAACCTTTGTTAAAAAAAAAATGTTTACATATAAGACATGATAAATGTCCTATCATCCAAAAACAGTATATTTAGGTGATCAAATGAAGGCACAGGCAAAACAAAGGCTATACCAAGGGTCTACATCCACATTCCATGACCCAAAATCAAAATGCCACACATTTGAAAACAAATTATCTGCTATTTAATGTTTTACATGGCCATTGTTTCTTCTTTCATGCTGTAAACTTTTTAAGCATTTAAGTATAGGATTTTGTACAAAGCATAATTAGATCAAATATAGAATCAGTTTAAATCTGTTACTGTATCCAAACAATAAAGTGTTTAGTAAAATTCACTCTCAAAGCTGCTGTACATCTGTTTTAAGAATAACTTTGAAAACTCTCCTTAAACTCTTTAGATACTGACATTTCCAAAAACTCTGTTAAACATTTTCTTTTTCCCTGTTCACAAAAACCACAAAGATCATCTTTCATTATTCCCATATTTTTCAAGATTATTTGTGGACACAGACCCAGTGTGTTAACTCTTTATAGGTCATTCAAAGATGCATAGTTTAAAACCCATCGGACTTACAAGAATTGGAGGCGAACATCCATATCCATATCTTCCACAGTGGAGAGACCAGCAGTTAGCAGACTGACTGTAGACAGACTCTGCGATCGCACTGGCATGTGCATAAACATCTGCTTCAAGCTGCATACAGTATCTGCAAGCAAATGGATAACCTTCTCATTGCCATTAACTATTATCAGAAGGGTTGAGAATTTAACCCCTATGTATGACTTGTGTAAAAGAAATCTTACTAAAGGTTTGAAAAGACATCACAAAAAATTCTCAGTGCAAAACAGTGCCAAGAATTCTATAAAAATACATCTTTAAAAAATATTTAGTCAAACTGCTAATTACTTGATATTAAATTCAACCACACCTTTGCGTACATCTGAATTTGCTGTCTTCAACAAATTTAGGAATGGTAGAAACAGCCTGGTGTCCACTTGCTTCAACTCATGGGTTTCATCTGCAGAAAGAAATGAAAAAGCAGAAGAACCACTACTGTTCCTAAAGTCCGCATACAGCAGACAAGATAAGCAAACCCCCATCCTGTTGAACACATATTAAATACTGCTGTGTGTGGTTTTACTCAATTTTATATTCATCTCAAGGGACAGTCATGAAAAAAAGATAAGAAAGACATCAACTATCTGCACTAATTGTGTGAAAGATGAAGTTTAGCTGTAAGGATATGCTATAAAGTCAAATGAGGAAAGATTGTACATCATGCAAATAGCAGTGGTTTCCATTACCCACGAACATGTATAGGTTCTGTCTGTCTGCCGAGACCAACGCTTAGCTTCTTGCAAAGTTCTCAACTGTTAGTCTCGGCGAGCCTAAACAATGAATGTGACTAAACCGGAAGCTTTGTACAAACCTGCCTCATTTTAGTAGTTAACAGGAAAAAAGCGTCTGCCAATAGCCCAGTAATACAAGTTTGTGCATTACCAGAACAATAATCTACATTAGCGATAGCAACATTGCTGCCAGCATCAACAATATCACAGATTAGATAGTAACGAAAATCTGTAAGAAAATGTTACCTTCTCTTGCCAAACATTTTGAGCAAGTCAGCAAAGAAAGCTCCATAGCTGGGAGGGTACTTTCTTGTTGTTCACTCCTATCAGTAAAAATTTTCTTGTAAAAAAAAAATACAGTGAGCAGGTATGTGTTTATGTGCAGATGGAATGTGCATGTGTGTATTTACTGTAGTATTGAGCATAATTTAAAGAATGAATGCAAGAATACAACAGCACTTGAATCTAAAGGAAGACAACAGTGACAAAGAATATCAAGAAACTTGGATCATCTAAGCTTTTTCCTTAAAAAAAAAAAAAACTCAAACAATTCTTTTAAGTTTATAATTCATTTAAAAAAAAAAGGAAAGGTCTACTAAGCATTCAAAGATGAGAAAATTGCTTTAACAGCATAGTGTAAGCTTAGGCACTGTGGCTGATAACAAGTACCTCACCTTCTGAGAGTGACTGTGCCAGCTGCCACACACACCAAATTTCCTGCTGCCTTAGCCAATGCCCGAAGAACAGCATTGGAGGGATCCTGTAGCAGAGGGCTGACCACAAATAAAAACAAAGCTTTGTGCCTTTGTGTAAGAGTCAAAACATGACTGACTTCAGCACGACAGAACTAAACATTCCCCATGTGTTTGTTGTGTGGATGTGCAGATGTCTCTTGCACAAGATTGCATACGATATAATCTTATCAATAACTGGAATATGTAAAGAAAAAGTGACTGCAGTTAAAACTGCATCACCACTACATGCTAAACACTGAATCAGTCAACTATAACAGAACCTAAAGTCAAACCACCAATACAGTGTGAAGATAAATACAACACTGTATGACTTATCAAAACCCAATTTCAACAAAGTAATATTTCGTATGAATCTAGCCATCTGTCTACAGTTTGTTTATTCTCTGACTGACAAATTCCAGACAAGATTCCACAAAACAAACAAACAAACCACATACTGTATGAGATCACTGATCAGATGTTGAGCGTTTGGTCCTAGTTGAAGAAGCAGCTTAGGAAACTCAGAGATAGCAGACGTTTTAACATCTTCATGTAGAGAATTCTGAAATTAAAGGGAAAAGTAATAAATTCCAGACAAAGAAATTTTTTTCTTAGTCCTTGACAACAAAGCATCCCTTTATCAGCAACAACTACCGAGGTCTTTTACTGGACTTCTTTTTTAAATTCTAGCAAGCAAGAAATATGAAGCTTTGCCGATCTTTTTGAATCATAGTTTAATATTTCTCCCACTAACAACAAACCATGAAACAGAAAACATTAAATGTATCTTCCATCAAATCATCATGGTAATAAATGCTATGTCTAGATCAGTGATTCTTAACCGGGGTTCGGTGAGTCGGTCTCAGGGGTTCGGCGGAGCCTCCGCCACGGAGGTCAAGACACACCCGCAATTTGTGATGACACTAAAGAAGGGTTCGGTGAATGTGAATATGAAACTTGTGGGTTCAGTACCTCAAACAAGGTTAAGAACCACTGGTCTAGATCATATCTATCTTTAATACTTCCAAATACATGGGCTAAGTAAATGTGTTTTTAGTGGTTCACTATGGTCTCCTACCAAAGCCTGTGAGAAGACATGAACTCGCCACATGGGGGCTGCCTCTTTGGGAGCAGACGCTAGGACTTTCAGACACTGGCACATGGTGTTCACATCTAAATATACAGAACAGAAAGGAAATGGTACATGACAGGTCAGGTATAAAGAACTTTAAATTTCATCCCCTTAAAGGCAGCGTTTTTAATATGATGCAAAAAAAAAAAAAGAAAAAAAAAAAAGTGCAAAATCTAAGAAAGCACCTCATTAAATTCCAACAACAGGACTTTAGTAAATCATGTAACTTCTACAAGTTTAAAAATGAGTTCCTTTGACCCTTCTACTGTAGCCAGTCTTCACATAATTCTGTACCAGCTGGGATGCTGCAGCAGTTCCAAATTTCCACAAATTTTACAAGTTTGAATGTGAACACATGAGCTTCAGGAGACCAGCATTAATTTATCAATGCTCAAACTGAGCCAGTCTGAATCAAACATTCAGGAATTTCTTGTTCCTTAGGATTTTTCTTTTTACTAAGACATTAAAAATCTATGTTCATCCTGCCAAGAATTGCATGCTTACTGATGTTATCTGCTATTTCTTGACTGATGCGGGATACTTCTTGTACTTGGCTGGGTCGAAGATCTCGCCAGCTGGGGTCATTCTAAAACAGAAAGTGTTTACCTTCAATCGTTACTGGAAGTCAGCCCATAAAAGTTTCCATTACAAAGCTCACAAGTTTCTTTTCTATTCTGAAAGTACCAACACTTAATAAATATCATACAAACAAGCTGTGTAACAGCAGAATCTTTGCTCTTCATATTTTAATAATATTCATCAATCCTTTCATGTTTCTGTGAGGTTAACTTATTTCAACCGATCATCTTACCAGAAGCCATGGTAGACTAACCATCCAAGTAAGTTCTTGAAGAAGATCAGCAGTGATGGGCACATAATCTAAATTAAATAAATAACACATTAAAAAGATTCACTCCATTATGATTAATAAAACCAAGTTAAGCCACAAATCAGTCCCAGGGTATTAAATGGAACATTAATTATATATATTATTATGTATTTATTTTGTATATTGTATATCTTGCATGCACACATGTGTATGCGTATATGTGACAGAGACAGAGAGGGGAGGGCTGAGAAAGTGAGAGAGAGAATGTAAACAAAAAATAAATGACACTCATGCAATACCTAATATGCTTAACTCATTGTGATCATACTGGTGAGCTTCAGCTGGTGGCTCACCTTATTTAAGAAATCACAGCATACACATGTATACAGTGCTTTTTTTTTTTAATTCACAAACGGTCAACAGTACAGGAACGAAAAAAAACAGCTTATTTTAAAGCTGAATCATTTCATTACAAGTTTCCTTCCCTGGTTTGTACAACAGGGCATCCAGTCTTTTTCAAGTTTAAATTTTTTGTGATATAGCAATCAAAACATGATAGAATACTTGGGTCCATGTTCCCTTGTTTTCTGTCAGTTTCTTCGGCAAAATAAGCCGAATTACTGTGTATCTTGTGATTTTCCTGATTCTCAATAATAAGTATTCACATTGGGATAAAATAAGTTTACTTGTGTGTATTAATAATTGGAACTGGAACTTTTTATGCATGTACCAAGTTTTCACTGTGGTTCTACTTCCAAAACACAAATGTGAAATACAGTTTCAGGTATGCTGATTTATGTGAGTTTTTAAAAAAAACAAAACATGCCACTTCCTGAAAGTAAAACAGTTCATTTCTGCTTAATGTGATATTTAAAACTAACTCAAAATTATATTTTTGTGATATATAGTTATTTTTGTATAATTTTTTTGAAAAATAGCCAAATGTGGCAACTAATGGAGACATCTAGTCTGAAAAGGTGACCTTATTGAGTTAAGCACCAACCACAGATTACACTATACTCCCAGAGTTAAAGTAGCAAAAAACAAATCAGCATAATAGTACCATTACTTGAAAGCAGGCAGCCAGCTGAGCGGACTATTAGAAGCACAGCTGTATCCTGAGCTGCTGAACTGAGGCTACTAACAATGCCTGTAAGCAAAATGCTGCGCCAGTATCCACTCAGTCGTTGCACAAAGTCCTTGTCAAGGTATACTTCTGTATCTGCAAATCTGCAACATTCATGAAACAAGCATACACAGGGTTTATGAGAGCAGGCAGTTTTCACAAAATGGCTTGAGGTGCTAGTCACTTTTTGGATTCAGTTATTCTGACCATGACCAAAAAGAAAAAGAAAATTCAATCTGGGTGGGAGATATGATCAATTCACTGCTTCAAATGTATGCATCCTGCTTTCAAATGATACATTTTGTTTTTTTTAAATGGTAAATTCTAGTAGTAATGTCCGCAAATAATATTTAGCTTTGTGAAATAAATGTGTGATTTATATAAAATATGATTATGCTTTTTAAAAATCTAAACCTTTGTACATCTTTGTCCTGAAATATTTCCCCTGAAAGTCGAGCAGCAACATCTGTGATCAGACTTCCTGCCGCCAAGGCCGTCATGCACATGTCCTAGGATTATTTCAAAAATGAAATTTTAATTGTAGATTCTTTCTTTGAAACATAACAGATTATATAATCATAGGAGATAATAGGTTAAATTTGGTCTCTAACCACTGAAAATTGATGCCCTAACAGTGAGCTATCATGTCTGGTATGCAGAACACACTACTGGTCAGGCAAGCAACAGCTGTCAGACAGCTATAAAGGCAACAGAAAGGCTAATACACCGCTTTCAAACTCTCAACCCAATGAAACAGTAGGCAGGTGATGAGAGTCTCAGTGAGATGTCCTAAGTCACTTAAAAGAGTACCTTGCTTTCACTTGCAATTATTGTAAACCATACCACGAAAAATCTCAATACAGCATGAAAATTATTAAAATGTACCAAAATGATGTGTAATGGGCCTAACTTGGGAGTGGTTTGTATTTAAGGTGGGAACATGTATTGTAATACATGTAATACACTCTGGACACTCAATGGTCAACAAGTCTTTAAAATTTTATTTGGGAAGGGAAAACAAATTGTGACTCAGAAATACCAGCGCACACTGGCACATACAAGCATGAGAACAAGAACTTGAACTTTTTACCCTGGATAAGAATAAAATTAATGTGAAGGCTGAACCAGTCATGTCTTCCTCTGCTTACATGTTTTTTCCCCACCAAAAAGTAAGCTTGGGTGGAAGTGACATCGGGTACAATCAAATCTCATAATAATACTCAGAAAATGTTAATTCAAAATAAAATTATGTTAATGCTAAAAAATAATTGTTGTCAGTAAAACAATGAACTTGTGGTTCTTTTTACAAATTTTTATGAAAATAAGAACAAGTACTGCAAGAGATTTAAATTTTTTATATGAAGTCACCTACAGGATAGTACTATCTTCTCTATTTGAACATCACACACTGATTACACAACAGATTTAAAAAATAAAAATCACATAGCTCCATACCTTATTCACACCTTTGTCTAGTATGTCTACAACTTTTGCCTGCAGCTGATGATACATTCGTGATCTCATCTTCTTGCTGCCATCTTGAATAGCTACTTCTTTTCTAGCAACAAAATGTCTACAATATTTCACACTTTCCAGGTCACTGTTTTTATACAGCAGTAATAGAAACAAGTTTAGTTAAAAACATTTTCAGCTTGAAGCATTCACCAGATGTGTTAATTAGTGCTCAGAATTTAAATGAATGGGTCAGTTGTGGTGTTTTAATTGTGCACTACAATAAAAAAAAAAATTTCTTTAACCCGAGCAAAAACATACTGAGCACAACCAGCATTTCTCAAAGATTCCAAATTTCAAAATACCTCTTGCGTCTGAGCCTGGAGGAGGGTGTCTGCTGCGTCTGGATCATCTGAGTAGCTGATGTAACTTCTGGGAGCATCAGACATTTCTTGGCATTGATCTGCTTCTCCACATTCAAGATTTGCACCAGAAGAGGTGCAGCAAACTGAGAATACAAAAAATTATTGTTCAATGGTGTTACACAGCTACTGGCTTCATGAAGTCAGAACAAGCTGATGAAAATGTTGCAATGTCAAATCTCTTTAAACAATACCTAGGTTGTACAACTATTTTATCAAATACCTGTAAATCCTCCAGCTGCCCTGCTACATGATCAAACAGTGTGAGGAAAAGCTGTTCAAAGGCCTGACTGCATACACCCTTCAACACAACCACTGGGAGTCTTTTTAGTATGTGACACAGCAGTTGTGCCAGCGATGTGCGGAACTTCTCTGTAAGTACCTTTATGAAGCCATGGGCTTGGAGGTCAGAGGTCACAGAACAAAACATTTGATGTAGGCTGGCAGTTGAGAAGTGATGAGCAACTGCAGCCAGACTGCCGTCTGTGCAGATCAACTGGTTAATGAGAGAGGAGGTGTTCTCTTCAAGTATTGTGATCTCCCTGTAAAAGGATACAATTAAGACGGAATTTGGGTAAGCTCAGGACTAGCAAAAACTGCTTCAAGGACACCAGAAATCATATTTTAAAAATTTTCTTGAAAAGAAAGTGCAGCATCACCTTACCTACTTGATACATACTGTGCATATAATAAAGTTTAAGAAACTTGAAGTTGACTGATCCCATAAAAGACAGTTCAAGGTGCTGGGAGGGGGTGGGGTGTGGGGTGATGGGGAGGTTTGAAAGTCTAAGTTTGAGGCTTAAATTGTTGCCTAAATCCCCTTTAAGAGGCAACCTAGCAGAGCAGCAAGGGGAAGACATTCAAAGTAATCTGACTGGTGCTGGCCAGCACAGCAATGTGGGGAATGAGAAGCCGGCATGTATCTGCTGCTTAACAGCGTTTGCATTACGGAAGCTGATATGTTACTCGATTCTCCTTCCTCCCCACGTATGTCTCTCCTTTTTCTGTCATCTGTCTTGAGACTAGGTGTTTGTGTGGGTTTTCTTGGCTTATCAAATATAAGGGAACATCTGAAAAGGGAACACCTGTTATGTCAGCAATGTTTTTAAAATGAAAAGTGTTCTCTCATCATAGACGATGTCATTAAAACACAACTCACTCTTTCTTTATATCCCTGCAGCCAGACACAAGCAAACTTGTCTGCCCCGTGAGGCAGCGAAGAAAGTAGTTTTGGACATTGTCGAGGTCAGGCAAACCAAATTCTGCCATAAGTTCCACAAGCATTTGAAGAGAAACCTAGAAGAGTTATGACAACTTACACCTCAGTGTAGCATTTCAAGGACTGATATCTACTTCCTTGTTAACTTAACTGCAAAAGATGACAGGTTAACAAAGTCTAATTAATGAGAAACAAGTTTTTTTCTGGACCATTGTTACTTGAACAGTTCAAAACTAAAAATAATAATTAGCATTCACTGTTTTAATAAAGAATACATGTTGATATTGTTCTTGATATGAAATGTCCCAAGCTTACAAATTTATATATCAACTAAAATTTTTATGCTTTCTCTAAGCTCACTGTTTTCAAATCCACATCACCAAACTCCAGCTGGCAGCAAGCAGTGCTGTACAGAATGGACTTGAGCATTGGTTCAAATATTCCAATACTGGGAATCAAGGTAAGAATAAGTTTCCTGAAAACAGAAGCTGTGTATTTTTTATATGCTTGCTTAGGTATCAAAATAATATTGAAAGGAAATAGTAAGAAAAGTAGCTAACATAATGTGGTAACATCGGCTTTGTATAGCTGCACATTGGAAATAGCATGATTGATACATCCTAAAGGTTGATCTCATTTTTATTATTACATTTCTTTTCAAGTCCTTCAACTCTTGTTAAATATCAAGGGTTTTTACAGGGGGTGGAGGGGGTATGTGAATCCCCCAGTTTCTAAATAAATCGAAAGAAGCGTAAATGACAAAGGACATGATGCATGCACAAGTGCAATTAAAATTGTTTTAAGGGATTAGCATTATGTTTACTGTGAAAGGCTGCTTATTTCTGTGCAAGACAGTTATAAATCTGTTTATGTTTTGTATGCTATTAGTTTTAAATGAATTTAGAATAATGTATTCTGGGAAGTTGTATAACTACGCTTCACTGAATGTAGCTCACCTTCATTTTCTCTTCTACTTTTTTATCTTAAATCTCCCTTTATAGTATACAATGAACCCTTGTATTTCAAAGTAGATTTCTGTCACATTTACTTACGATAGATTGACCTGAAGCAATTCACAGATCTCTGCACTTGATAACACAAAGGGGAGCTCACTGAGGCAGTTGTCAAAATCTTGCATTTCCTGCAACATCACCATTCATTTACCCACCCAGCACCCATTTATGTGAGCATGCACACATACTCAAACACATTGCATGCAGATTTACATTACACACAAACATGCAAAATAACTGGAAATTCAGGTTTATGCAGAATAAGAAAATGGTACAATTCCATCCAGGTCATGGGACAAGCAACACAACTTTTTACTGACACATGACATCCAACAAGAATGTTTATTATCCTCCTTATTCCCCCTACCCCTTCTATATTTGTTTCTCATTAAAATCAATGGATTATGGGGTATTCAGTGCAATAAAGATTTTTAATGAATTACCATAAATAGATATCACTTATTTCTCATCCAATATTTTCCTGGGATTCTGTTAAGACAATCCTGGATCAAATAAATTTCTGAGCTACAGTCAAATTATTTACAGCCAAGACCATTTAGAGACATTTAGAGAAAAGAAATTCACTACTCATCCCCTCTGTCCTGTAATGGGATCAAATTTTTTTTCTTACATAGGTTTTCATAGCTGGTACACTTGCAAAAAAATGTTCCTTCTCTATTGCTGCTTACTGTGATATACTACAACTGATTAAAATTTTCTTTTACACAAAATTAAAATGAAATACTTTACAGCTGGACTCTTGGCTGGATCAAGAAGACTTTGTCTGACATTTTCTAAGTTCACATTCAGCTTTGTCAGCTGAAAATTCCCTGTGTTACCTGCCGCATAAAGCTGCTTGCTGATCTGTACCATATCTGCAATATATAATCTTTTTCAATTAAATGAAGAAATACAGGAGATGTGTATGATGTGGTGAATACCTGAAACTTTTCTTTCTTTGCAATGCAACTACTTTTTTTCAATAAAATGAAAATGTTTTTCTAGAACAAATCCTCTCATTTCAAAGGTTAGATGACCAACTCTGAACTGCAAAAGTTTACTCCATATCTTAGGAAATTACTCCATATCTTAGGAAATTACTTGCAAGCTAAAATGCTTGCCTGAGAGCAAAATTATTTAAGAGTAATTTACTGTTACTCCTCAAAATCTTTTAGTTACCCGTTTCCTGTTTATTATGCACATGTATTAGTTTTTGTACATCAACATTCTCCCCTCCTTTTTGGAAAGCAGTCATCAAGGTTAAGCAAAGGAGGATTTTTTTTTAATTTTGAAAAAAGTTTGATTACAGTTCTGTCTACTGTGGAAAGCATTAATATGGAAAAAAAAGGCAAGTTGAATAGGCTAGTTATCTGTATACCTGCCAAGCAGTGAATCAGCATGGAAGATGTACGAAGAAATATATAGAAAGACCGCACTTTGATGGTAAGAAGGATGTGTGTCAACACTGAGGTACATGTTGGATGTAGAAGGGCACATCCTTGGCATGCTAGCAAGCGCAACAGACGCTGAATCAACCAATTGCAAAATACTGTGAAGAAAAGAAGAAAAAAATCAAGACGACTGAAAATGGCTTGATATAATAAAGGTTAAATGCTAATACCAGCCAGGTATGCTTGGTAAAGTATATTTTTTTCATAGTACCAACTTTTAAAGTAACTAAACAAATAGTGCCTAAGAAAACAACTCTTGTTTGTTATTATTTTATTATTTTGGTTATTTTGTTATTCAGACTCACCATTAGAATTTTTCTCTTCTTTTGTTAGCTCCACACCACGGAGATCACTGAGGTTTGGGGTTTCATCATTACCTGGCTGTGATGCAAGGTGGAGAAACACCTCAGAATTGTGTCCAACAAAAAACTCACATAGCTGAAGGGAGCTGAAGCACTCGCTGGCATGTCCCAGAGAATGAAGACTCTTAGCAGCTAAGACAAAATTTTAATTTTATTAATATCTGTATGCATAAATATGTCTGTGCATTCATGTTCGCTTGTGTATGCATGCACACACAAACACATCCACCCTATATTATACGAGAAAATACATGAGGGTTTTTTTTTGTTGTTGTTGTTGTTGCATCTCTGTTTACTAACCTGCATCCAGATTCGACAAGAAGTTCTCAACAAGATATGTAATAGCGCTGCGATACCAATATATGCTTTGCTCCTTTTCTGCTTCTTTTTGAAGACTGAAAAGGCACAAAAATACTTTATACTCTCACAAGAGCTTGATGAGCATATAAGTGCATACACATGCAGATTAAGATACAAACAACCATAAAACAAACATTAAGTAAATCAATTTTGCTTGTTTGCTCATGGGCAACTTTTAGCTGTGTGATTTAGTGTCAAATTTGAAATTTGCAATTTAGCTGTGGCACAAAATAAAAAGGCAGACTGTTGATCAGTGTTAGAGGCAGAAAGTGTGTGTGTATTACCGTCTCACAATCTGCTGCTGATTTCTTGACATGTTTACTACACCTGTGCCTGCTGCAGGAAAAGAATGAAACCACAAAGATCAATGAACTTCTCTGTATACAGTCTATTTCTTAAAACTGAAATTATCTTGGTAGAAATGTATTAGTCAACTGGCACGAACTTAAACTGAGGCATTTGGTATGATTTCATTGAAAAGAATGGAGAGGATTTAACAGAGCCAAATGGAGAGTGGACTTAATGAACTGTCTTTAACAAACCAGGTGAGAGGAATAGTTGGGGTTGCACTGGTTAAAATTAGGCCTGACAGGTAGGGCTCATAGCGTCGCACACAACTTGAGTAATTCATTTATTCCATTATCTCTCAACATGCACATAAACAGCAAAACTGTATGATGGCAGATTTTTCACTGAAAATTCTCTAGAAACTATTTGTAGATCTTGTTAAGGGGCGCAGTATTGTTGTTTCATTGAGATATAACCTTCAAGACACCTTGTGATGTAATCCGTACAATCCTTGGTTTCCAGGCCTCATTCCCTGATTTGAGGTGAAGTAATAAAACTGGCTGACTATAGTAGTCGGCTGACTTGGTCTGGGGATTCGATCGGTGCATTAATTTATCAAAGGCAGTTTACCAACTATATATAGCAAGCTTAGATTTCTTGAAATTAAATTAGAAGAAATGATATGACGATTACCTCTTGTCCTAAAACACAAGATGCATTTTTTTTTGGGGGCAAAACACACAGCATATAACCACGTAGGTGGATCTACGTGCGTGATAACCAGACCTATCAGACGACACAACGAAATATGGCGCGCTAACAGAATACTTTTCGAGCTTTCGGACACAGAAGAGCTTCTTTCGCTTTTGTCTCAAAAGAAATCTTATTATGATTTCCCATCTCGTTCTTTTTCGCATAATTAAATGTGGGTGACATAATGTGTAAGATTTTTAATTTTGTTTTATCCTTTGCATTGCGCCGTGTGGACAGAAAAGATGTGATATTTCATACATTTGTATACACATCCCTCGGATATTTTAATTGCGAACAGTAATTATAGTGTTCCGTGACTCTGGAACTGTCGATGAGAGAAGGACAGCTAGACAGAGGATTCCATGACCTGTCTTGTGGGGTGGTTACTGGTGAGGATAGCCTAAGAGTGCCGACAATACTTTCTGATGCTCATGTGTGAGCTGTGTTGTAATGGTGCGTTGAATACTGTCAGATAAAAGATATATATCCGCGCGGTTCTCAAACGGTGCATACAAAGGGGGGTGGGGGCGCGAAGGTGGTCATTTTTTAAAAGTTTCTTATACCGGTATTACTGAAATTAGCTTACGTTGCTGGTTAAGGGGGGCGCGGGGCCTACTTTTGTTCGTCGGGGGTGGGGTGGGGGCGTCGATCACAAGTAAAAGGTGGAGAACCACTGATATATATACAGTTTTTTTTTATCATATAAAAATAATTCCTTACTACAGAAGTATTGTGACAAAGAACAATCAGAATGGGATTATAATAATTAAAGATGAAGAATACTGAAACATCTGTACGAAACTTAGAGCTATTGTTTTGTTTGGTTGCGGCTATAGCAGGCTTTGACACCTAGTATAGTTAAGGTCGGTTGAGGATGAGACAACGTGTGGGAAACACCGCATCCACTCATCGCACTTCCTTGTTATTGCTTTTAATATTAAAGCTTGTACATGTATCTCTAAAGTTTGCAGTACACGGCATCCTTAGTGCTGTTACTAATGTAGAATTATTATTTTAGTTGGTAGCAGCTACAGCGTGGTGAGTGACACTCACTGGTTCAGTGGCGCTAGACGCTGCACGGTCGCGTGGGCTGGTGTGTGCACGAGGGCGTGACCTATGACGTCAAGCTTCCGAAGTTTTTCCTTCACTGAGACGGTTACAAAATTTTTTTTTTTAAGTCAGCGACCCGGCCTTGATCACTGGATTTTTTTCCTTTTCTTTTAAAGAAAGGTTGACGTAACATTCCTCACTCTGTCGATTTTTTTCTATGTAGCGGGATTCTACAACAATATCATTTTTCTTCATTTACTAACCACTCAGGTGTAAACAACTCTATGCATAGGTTGTGATGTAGATCCTATAATGCACTTGTCCTAATGTTTGCATTCTATATTACGTTACTGAATGAAATGTAGATACTGACAAACTGTATGCGTGTATTATATACTTGGAAAATAATCTACGATTACAATTAGCCTGGAGATATTCTTTTGGTGTGCTCTTGGCAGCCCTGGTTGGTTCTGCCTGCGACAAAACCACGAAAAATCTGCTAATCCGTCGAAACTCATGTTCGCAGAAGACACCCATTAATCAACACAAGACCCATTGTCTGCCTATGTAGACAGACAATAAAGAGACATTGGTTCAGCCTGAGACATCGAGGCTTTCTACAACTGTAGGAGACGTCGGTTCTTTGATTGGTTGGTTTATTTAGCAGGAAAGTGCTTCCACCGTGCGGCGATTTCACACTATGGGGCGAGAGGTTGGGGGGAAGAAACCCGAGTACCCGGAGAAAACCCCTGACGCCAAGCCCTGCTTGAGACATCAGCTCTTGTTCCACAAGACCCAGTGTCTACCTAAAGAGCGCATGCTGAAATTCCCTACAAATGCGCAGACCACAAGGAGACGTTGATTCTACCCGAGACATCGGGTCTTGTTAGACAGTGATCGGGGGGTGGGGTGGGGGAGACAGCATTTGTGTATGTAGATTTTGTTAAGCCATACTTTTGACAAACAAGTTTGCTTGATGAAACTGTTTATTTTTGCACAGTTATAAACACTGACATCAGTACACTTTTTGGAAAATGAAAACTTCCTAATTGTTTGTGCTCCATCTACTTATATGGGCACGCACACTGTATGCACATCTATCTGCGTTTTGTGTGGAGGGTGGGGGTTGAGGGGTTAAGAGGAGTGTAAACTTCGTTGTGGGTCCCTTATGTGACCATGCTGAATGGATCCTTTCACTTGCAATAAATTTTGTGATTATATACACTGCTGATGTAGACATAGTTATATTTACCTCTGTAAACATACTGACAAAATTACAAAGTCTTTTTTGACACATTTTACACAATCAAGTGTCATGCCAAGAACAAAAATAGCAGCAGCAATTCATTTGAGCATGGACGTGTATAGCTGTCTGTCTGCCAAGACCAACATTTACCCTCATGCGAAGTGATCCGCTGTTAGTCTTGGCGAGCCTAAACAAAGAATGTGAATAAACCGGAAGCTTTGTCGTCTAATGCCTCGTTTTAGCAGTTAAACTGGAAAAAATTGTCTGCCAGCAGTCCAATAATACAAGTTCGTGATTTGAGGCACACCTGTCCTTCAGAATGGATGCTCCAGGCATGGTACATGAACATAGAGTTGCAAATAATTCAAACACCTGCACAGACATTCTAGACTGTAGGTCAGCCTGTGATTGCAATGGAAATGCAATTAAAAATTAGATGTGAACCTTTTGACATTCAAAACCCTTAAATGAAGATATTTGTTGATGCCATTACAAGATTTTCTTACAGGTTAATGTTCACGAGAAAATTTTTCATATTGTAATAACTCTTCCAAATAACCATTAAAATGTTTTCCAGGCTTGCAAAATTAATCTTTTGGAAAAAAACTTCACCGACATCTGCTAACACGACAAACTGAAACTGAATGCACTTTCTAATACTGTACGTACCCCTCAATCTTCTTAAAATAAAAGAAATCTGGAGAGGTGTTGTTGTGGCCCTATGCTCCTCAAAGGAGCAACAATTAAGGAATAAACTAACTAAACTATTGGTGAATAATTGCATTTTTAAAGATGGTTTCTTTTTGAGAAAATGATTATTTCGTTCAAAATATTATGCTTCAATTGTGAATTGAATGAAAGCAGGAGCCTACCAACAAAGTATGTAACAAACATATAGCAGCCCACCATGCACATGAATGAACTGCAGGACCAAGTTTATTTTCTACTTTGTTGATGAAGACCTTATAATTTATTACTTGGCTTTGTCAGGTTAAAGTGGTAACGCATAGAACACGTTTTGTTAGTAAACATTTAAATAGTTTTGTAAAGTACCGGGATCATGGGTTTGATTGGGGAACAGCACCATATAAGTTCTCTGATTATTACCATTATTATTATTATCATCATCATTGAAAAAAAAGACCAAATTAGAGTTTAGATGCAGTCATGTTCAAAAGAAAATTGCTTAAATTCATGATTGAAGTATTTGAAATTTGATCAATATTTTGCTGCAATGTTAAGTCCACCATTTTGGAGAACACCTCACTTAAATGAATAAATATGTCTGTCATTCACAGCTTCCAAGTCTCTCTATCTCATGCATGGGCACACCTGTGATCCCAGGAAAGTTACAAAAAAAATCAGATACAAGAAAAACACCCTCGTATTTCAATATGCAGCAGCTGGCATTAAAATATGTCAACCACACAAAAAAGACATT
Organism: Pomacea canaliculata; assembly: GCF_003073045.1. NCBI lineage: Eukaryota > Metazoa > Mollusca > Gastropoda > Architaenioglossa > Ampullariidae > Pomacea > Pomacea canaliculata. The sequence goes on along the minus strand of NC_037602.1, from coordinate 15,075,571 downwards.
CCTCTTTTGTGTACAGATAAAACAAATATGTGTAATATAAAAAAATAAATATCTCATTTTGACATGATGGCAAAAATACAACCTTATCTCACTCATAATTAGATTTCTCACCATGTGTTAAATTCATCAACTTTTGATTTCACCAATTTGAAAAACTCATTTATCAAAGATGTAATGTCTGACAATGACAATGACAGCCAATTACACATTAAATATATGTGTTGTCTTTAGGGTGCTAAGAAAAGTATAGATTAATAAACAATATATCTAATCAGCACCATGGCATATAAACAGATATGTTGACAATGTTTAAACAGGTTATTACATATGTTATATAATTTCATAATAAGCATGATTATATATTTTTATATATGCTAGCACAGTTTTTTCAGGATTATTCAACAATATAAGTATTAAGTATAATGGCTTTCTTTATTGATGTGTGAATAAAATAATGAATAAAATTGGGCATGCTTTTCTGCTGTAAAAGACAACCTACAATCATCTTTTTATATGTGATTCACATCTTGTGATTATAATAAGCATTAAATGCTTACAACATGCAGATATCAACTCCATATTTTAATGTGTTGTGGTTTCATGAACTGATATATTGCCATAAAGAAAACAGATTAGCTTGTGGCTTTTGCAATTAATGCAGCTTTTACAGTTTGAATCTAGAACCACATCTAGGTCTGTAACTTTTAAATGATTTGATAGACTACAATCCAAGAAAATATAATAGAATGGTATCTAGGTCTATAACACATTTCCTAACCCTAACCCTGATATGATCAACCAAATGCCAAGGTAAAAAAAAATCAATCTATGAATTAAAAATAATGAAAAAACTATGTTATATGGATTTTTGTGTGTGTGTGTATGAGTCATGCCTCCTGTAAGTGGCATTGAATTAACATACAATTACTATCACAGCTATTTTGCAAATAACGAAATATTAAATGTTATTATCTAGAAAAAGTCACAATATACATATGACCATATCTGCATGCTTTCAGATTTCTAGACTATGAAAAGTTTGCAAATATAAGGCACACTTTCAATACATTAAATTAAGTAGATAAACATGCAATATTTTAATATATAAAGCAGCAGGAAAAAGGATTCAAAGCTTCTCAAAACATCAAGGCTGTATGCCTCATACCACACACTACTGTAATGTGATCATGTGTAACAAGAATAAATTCAAAGCACTCATGCCTTTGTATTCCTGCTTCCTCACCACCCACCCAATAACAACCAAACTTGTTACAAGTGGTTAACAATTTTTCTTATGACTTAGTCCTGAAAATGGACAAAACGCTGTTAATCTGCAACAATTATAGAGGCAAAAACAGGCTTAATAAAACAGTTTGACTAAAGAAGCAAGTTACTACAAAATTCACAATGATTCCTAGCTTTTAAAGACCTATTCAACCAAAGAAATAATATATCACATTGAAACACAGAATTCCAAGACAATATCCTATTAATATATAGCTAACTTGGAAAATTGATGTATGTATTGACAATTTTAGTTGGGAACCAAGGAAATTAGGTGAGCAAGAAAGGTTTCACCAGTTCACCAGATAATTCAAAAGGACTAAGGACTATCTGATGTACTCAACTATGATTTCCTTCTATATAAAGCAAATATTGGTGGGTACAATCTAAGCAACAAAATGATTTGATTACTTCTTTCAAGTAAATCCAGAAGCTTTTTACAGCTTTTAATGAAAGTCCTAAAAAACAAGTAACAAAACTGTTTTTGGAAACTACTCTTTATGCCATGTGTGCCTGACAACCTATGCTATTTATTAAGGTATATCAGATGATCAGAGCTTTTACATATGATACATACTTGAAAAAACTTAAACAAAAGCACATAAAAATGTTAGATGCTTTCATATTTCTGTCCTCCCTGCCTTCTTCCACAAGACAAGCTGTACTCACAACCATCCTGTACAACAAAGAAAGTGGGTTATAAGTACCTTTTTGTTTTACTGTGTTTTCTTTATTTGGATGGATAGACTGAAAGGCAGTTTGTGTGCACGTATGTGTGTGTACTTAGAGCAAATTGGGGAAATGGACGATGGACATTAGAATTAGAGTTTTAGATATGGTTGGATTTAAGGGTTTGATATAGAATATGGATAACAAGGAAGGGAAAACTGAGGACATGGTGGAGGTTTGGATTAGGGTTTAGGACACTGTAAGGAGAAGAGTGCAGATTAGAAGAGAGAGGCAAGTACTAACCACACAAACAGGTGAGCTAAAAATTATTTTGTGACACAGCTAGATAATTGATTTGCAAAAGTTTTAGCTGGAAACTGAGTAGGTTAGGTGAATCAGAAAAGTTCTTCAGTTGTAATATGTGTAAGCCCTACTTAGTATTGTCAACCAGATGGGTTTTTTCATCCAAACATATGACAGACACATTGAATTATAAAGTAATAATACTAAATAATATATAAATAATATTACTACCTCAATCCTTAAGATAAATGATGATATAAATTATAACAGATAATGATTTAACAGGAAACAAAGTTGCAAGGAATTCAGGGTTTGGAGAGCTATAACGATGTTCCAGAGTATATTAAAATGAATGTAGATTTTTGTACCTGAAAAAATAAGACACCCCCTGAATAAAAGCCCTAACACCTCTTTTGAAAATCTTATTTTCGGGGAAGGATAATAAATATATATATAAAATGAAGAACTGTTACTAAATGGGGAGGGAATGGAAGAGTTTGCCCGATTAGATATTTCTTAAAGAGATTTGTTTTGAGGCTTGAAGCTTCAAATGTAGACACAGTTTTAAGAAAAAAGGGCAATTCCAGAAAGGGGGACCAGAGAAGGAGAAAAAAAAATAGGTAAAAAAATTTGAAAGATACCTATTTTGTGAACTGAGGGTGATTATCCACTCAGATTTTTGGAACCAAATAGTGAACTATATCCATTTCACAGTATGATAAAGGTCATGCCCTAACCTTTTGGTCACTGTGGGAATGAGGACTGCACTTTTCTAAAGGCAAGCGTTTTATGAGGGCCTTGCCTATCCTCTCTGACTCACTGCCATACTTTCCTCCGCTCAATGCAAATTACCCACTTCCCACAGATGGGTCAACTGTGTAAGGTTCCTGCGCTATGTGTATTGAATCAACATATCGCCAAAAAGAGTTAGAGAACTACCTTTATCTTTACCTTACTTTATATAAAACTTTTTGCTCCAGTGGGGCTTTATAAACAAATACAAGGATCCAAACTGACATCAGTGGTATCTTAATACTTCTACCACACATACTGTATTGGTTAAAATCTGTAAGGCAACTTTTATGTTTCACACACACACACACACACATATTTGCTAATTATGAAGTACATAGCTGAAATGAGAAGGCAGCTGTTTATGCCTTTGTCAGGAATACTTTATGCACTACACCACATAAACTATTTCAAAACATTATGCATTTACTCACAGCAACGTAGACAGGTAAGGATGTCCAAAATTTATTATGAGGTATTATTTCTTGACCATGTTTTCCTCTTGCCGTGTTCACAAGTGATCCCAGTGCAAAATATACAATGAGGGAAACGAAAAAGCTGAAAACCACCATAATTATTAATTTAATATTTCCTTTAAGATATAAATGTCTACTTTTGCTATTTTACAGCTTACAAAAATATCTGCACTTAATCTCTTGTCTTTAATTTTGATATCCATCAAAAGACAAAGTATATAACATTGATAAAAGAGGTTATCTTACATGAGTAACAAAACACTGCCTGGACTGAGTGTGTGGACAGGTGTTGAAGGTGAAGTTAAAGGGCAGGCACCAGCAAAATGAAAGGTAAAATTATACTGCAATAAAATACAAAAGAAAAAAATTAAATATAATAATATTAATTTTAATAATTACATCTTGCATACCTGCAATACCATACCATACCATACATATAAGGCCAACTGTAATTATTTTTTAAAAGATAATAATTTTTTTCCATGCACTTAAAACCATAAATTAACCAGCAAAGGATTCATATTTCTGTGAAAGATCATTGCAAGTATATGTATGCGAGCAAAATACAACAGGAAAAATCGACAAGTTTCTTCATATCTGTCTTTACATCTGTAGACAATGCATACAGTAATCCTGACTTACCAAACAAGTTGCAGGATCAAACATGATGTTTGGATTTATGGGAACAGTAGTTGGCCCTTCAGAATTGCCTTTCTCCCATATGGCAGACTTATTACAAATAAATGTCATAACTGTTTTTAGGGTGCATGTCTTGTTTTCGCTGTCTGTATAATTCTGTCCATCACCACTACTGACATGAAACCCTTGTCCCACAACTTCACCTATCACAAAATAAAAATTGCAGTAATGAAATACAAATCTGTCTTCATATAAGCCATAAAATTTATCAATAAAACTAAAATAGTTGTTTACCTGCATTCACAAAGTCCTGAAAATTTATATAGCACTCTAACCTGCTGATAATTATAAAGTCTATCAAGAAAAAAATAATTACAAGTGTTGAAATCATCTCCTATATCCAAGTTTTCCATCATCACAGAAAAAGTCAGAAGTGTTTTCTGCTGTCTTTTGCTGCTAAATGAGTAATGAAGTGAAATATATAATATACAAGAATTAGTAATAAACTGCATTTCAAAAAGAACAAGATTCCCACTAAAACAAAATCCTGTCTGAGATGAAGCACAAATTTTGTCACTCAAAATCTGCACCCATGTTTAACAGCTGTTTACTGACCAAAGGTAAATTTGTTTTAGAAGTTTATTTGCAGATGCTGACACAAGGAAGTGTTCACTGATCTGAGGGGGCACATACTACAGGATTCTTCTGTTGAATAAAGTTATTGTTAAAGCTTGTTCTGTAGTTTTATGTACTATTTTCACGTACTGTTATATATAAGGCTTTGTCACTACTCACCTGTTACGTTAAATGGCTGTTGCACATATGAGCCAAGCTTGTATGTGAACTGTTCACTTGCAACATTGTAGTTTTCACATACACTAGCTGAGGAACAGTTTCTTGATTCATTAAGATTACGACAGAATGCCATCTGAATTTCACATCCATCATCTGGTACTGAGCCATTTTGAGTTCGCAGGCAGAAGGTGCTTGGGACCATAAACTTCCAAACCCTTGAGGAATAACCAAAAACAAAAACTGTAATCCATGACTTCCCTCATGAGTGCAAGAAAACTATAATGTTTCAATTAAGGTCGATCGATCGTGACTACAGGAAGCAAACACTGATGTGCATTTTATATTTACATTTTAATTGTATTTATTACTGGGGTTAATATGACTTTTACTTTTGGTTTTGGATTTATTATTATCATAAAGTGCAGCGCATTTCCCCATTTAGCTGATGGCTCAATGCGCTTTACAAGAGAAAGGTTAATACACAAAGTATAAAAACGTGCACAGTCCGCAAACAAATGGAGTGAGGCACTTCAAAAGACAAACATGACAGAAAAATCCACACACAACACAAGTCCAAGGAGGATGGGTTCTTGATCGGTGGTATATAAAGTTGGCTCACACAGCGCGCTATCCCTGCTTGTCGGGCAAGCTCAAGGCGCTTCACAGTAGGTAGTCACCATCTTTGAGAAAAATACATATAATACCTTGCAGTCAGATTCCTCACATCATAGTTAGGAGCACCACAAATCTGAGTAGGTTCAGAGGCAATGGTGACTGCTGTAGGAATCACAAGTGCACAAAAGCAGCACAACAGACACCTCACTATTGTGTCGTCTGCCATTTTAGCGATTTCCTACTGTCGTCACATGACTTTTTGTTTTTAAATAATTGGGAATTACTTCCCCTAATTCTATACTACAGATACAGCAAGTGCTGCTTCCACGAAATATCCCTATATACGTCTATGCTGCTTCAACATCTTTAGATGCCATAATGGGCGCTTGTTACGCGTAAAATGACTTCTTCGTTAGCTAATATATAAATAATGATAATATGAAACAAAATTAGTATAATTAATCCTACATTTTAAATAAAAAGTGTACATGAAATCTTGTACGTCAGTTAGCTTTTAAAGTTCCGTGATAGATTTGCGTGTTCCTCCTATGCATGAAAGCTTAAATCTGAAAACTTATAAAACTTTGAATACCTGTCTGTATTTGAGCACGTAGATCTCGTGTCTTTATATTCTGATCTTTTGTGAAATATGGCAAGTCAACCCTCACAGCAAAGGCCTTCAATTTATTTTAACACTGACATTAAAATTTTCTCACCATCATTGAGACACTGTTCTATGTACGGTAAATTGCTTTTCTACTTAGGGTGGATTGTGCATAAAAGATGTAACAGTGGGAGAGACCATACGAATTTTAGTTAGTTTATTCCTTGTTACTCCTCGAGGAGCCTATAGTGCCGCAACAACCCGCGCACTTGCCAGCGGACCCGCTTTTGGGCAGCACACTTCAGTTGGGCCCATGTGGTTCCGACGGCCTTTGCCTCGATCGCTCTCTACTGTTCTTTTCATACGAATTTTGAATACATGTAGTGTTAATCAGGGCTGTGCTTGGAGGGGGGGGAAGTAGCGATGACATCATAAGAAAACTGACCCCTTACTTTTTTTCCCTTCAAAAAGTATACTTCTGTTTAGTGAGGATTTCTATTGCTCAACGGGTATGCAAAAGAAAATTCATATACATGTACTTTTCACCTTTTCAAACACGTTTAAGTATAAGCAAGCCTAAATATAGAATATTTTTTATTACAATATTGCAATGAAAAAATATTTAAAGAACACATAATAATTAAAGTGCAGATGAAGCTAAATACCACTTGTGCAATATGAATGTTAAATCTTTTCAATGAAAGTTAAAATCTATTTAAAATTAAAAATTGAAAAATAAAATTCATTCAGAATGAAGAAATCGATACCAACAAATGAATAAAGAAATAATGGCAATAAACTGCAAAAATCACATGACACGTTGTACAGACAGTGAAGTTAATGTGCATATAGTTTAAATATTGCCCAGCAGGATAAACTTGTAAAAAGCATGGGGAATTTTAATGATACAGATGACAGAAGATGAAAAAGTTGCCCATGACCTTTGCAAAATTTACAATAAATTTAAAGATGTTGGATTTCCAGTGATATCACATTTGCTGCAGTGACACATTTAAATATTTTCTCTGAGCACCATACAGTCAATCTTCTCTGTTTTCAAACTTGTTGAATTATGAAAAAAGAACATAAACATGATGTGCATGTGTTCAACTATAAAATTTCCAAAGTGCACAAGCAGACACTACTTCTGTATGAACGTGCACACACACATGCATCTCAGGTCCACTGAAATATCACAAATTCACAGGCAATGACGACAGCTTCCACAACCGGACGCAAAGAATATTTGACACTACTCTAAATTTGCCAGTACTGTTAGTGAATATCTCATCCCCAAATTTTCTACCTAAATTATGCAAACAAGGAAATCAAAATCTCTTTCAAAACCTAAACCCTTCAATAATCAGAGCCTTCAGTTTCCTAGCGCCAGCACAGTCCAGCAATAACTTCAAGCACATATGTTCACTGACAGAACAAAAATCTTTACACCAGAACCTAGACAAATGTGAAGTACAGTTATCTACTGCTTGCTGATGCTGACAAGGAAGAGAAGGGAGGTCTGGATTCTAGCTTTGCAAACAACTGTGCATCAAGGACCTTGCGATCAAATGTGTCCGATTCATATTTTTTTCGCAGTTTATCACGAAGTGCATGTGTAATCTGGGCCATTGCTCTAGTCTGAAAAATCAAGTATGAATATAATTAAAAGCAGACACTCTGGAGTCAAACAAGTAACATAAATAATTCTGCTTTGCAGATTATGTCAAATCAGTCAATCATTAACTTTTGTATAGAAAATGCAAAATGTTTGGATTAATATCACTCAGGCTGAACCCAATATGCAAGCATACTTAAAGCATTTTTTTCTAAAGTACTGTAGTTATTTGATTAAAGTAATATACAAAAGGATACTGTGAAATGCTTGGTTTTAAGTACTTTTTAGAACACTGCAGTTTTTTAACAATTGCTACTAACGCTTTAAAAAAATTTTAAATGAAAGAAAAATAAAAATATCACATACCTCCATAATACTTTTCTCCTTCTGAAGCTGAATCTCATCCATTCTTTTATCTTTCTCATCAAGCAACTCTTCTAGATTACGCCTCCACCTCTCGTGATCTCTGAGAAGCCTGCAAAGACAAAGTCTTGTGACATTTACTTTCACACAAATTTATTTCCCCAAATGAGTTAACTACAATATATTAAAATGTGATTCAAACATTTAAAACAAGCTGGTAAAATGACATGTTTTTTATTTTTTGATGCTATGTTAGGTGGGGAAGTGATCAGAGTACTGCCATCCAAACCCAGATGCAGGCATAATTGCACCTGTTCAATACTCATGTAGGGGCAGTGAACACCTCTTAGGTGTCTAATGGTCACTAATTAAAAAAATTCACTTTAACAAAGTATTTCTCACTTTTGCAAATTTTTTTTATGTTCTTCTTCATGAGTCAATCGATCCATTCTGGCTCGCTGTGAACGGTTATTCTGATTGATCCTGGCAGCCTTTGCTGCTTGCTCTTCAACCTAGAAGAATTTTCCACAGAAATTAACAGCTGTTGAAGAATGAGGTTTCAAACACATTATGAGATCAAAGGATTGCCTATACTAATAATAATAGCAAAAATATATATTTATACAGCATTTCATTCAAATGTTAACGTATTGCTCAAAGTACATTAACAAAATGAATGGTAGAAATTGTTAAAAAAAAACAACCAAAAAAACAGTCGATAACAGTCAATAGACAGACTTAATGTTGCCTAAAACTCTAGATGTGTCTTGAACAAGTATTGTGGGTAGCAGGCACACTTTTTCTGAGTAGATTTATATATATTTTTTAATATATTTGAAAAGGTTTTTGTCAAGTGGTCACTTTTAGCAGAAGTTAGTGATTTCCTTCCAAAGGATTATTGGGGAAAAAACTTAAATAGGGCTAAAATTAACCTGTTTTTTGTGCTGCAAAAGACTTCGTCTCCAGGATTCCATTTCTTCTTCAAGCTGTTGCTGGGTCTGTCGGGCTCGATCAAGTTTTTTCTCCTTTTCAAGACTGTGAAACATTTTAAAGTACTTAAGCAGCTGATAAGAACATATTAGTATAACATATTTAGGCTAATGAAATTAAAAATACTGTAAATTACTCGTGCGCCATAAAGCATAAAAATACCAAATTCGGAAAAGAGTACAAACCGGAGGCAAAAGAGTTATTAAAGTTAAGCCAGTTCCAAGTCTTGTGACCTTCCTGAAAATAAGGCAGGGATTTAACGCTAGCTCCCACTAGCACATGGAAAACTCCATTTAACCACTCAACACTAAGAGGTTACCTGATCACTTCAGGGAGGGTTAAAAGTCTCAGAAGTATAGATTAAGGTAGCACTTACCAAGTGTCCTAGAAGTGGCAAACCATTTACAGTTCTTTGCCTTAATGGGGATTAGGTATAAGGAACATTTCCCCTACCTTTAGTTAACAGTCCACAAGAGATTAAAAAAGGCTTCATAATAGCAAATCTGGAGTAATATCACACTTTTTCAAATTACCATAACAAGAAAGATCAATAATCAAATTTAAACATTTTCAAAAGTGAAAACCCCAAAACTACAGGTAAATAGAACAATCCCCAACTAAAGAGGTTTTAATGAGAAGTAACTGCACAGAAGGATCCAGAAGGATCCAGAAGGACACGTACTGTGAAGATAAAAGCTGTCTATTTCTGGTCTCCAAAAGCTGGACTAGATTTTCCTCGGCCTGACTGTGTCGTAGATCATTCAAACAAAGAACTCCTTGTTTGGATCTCCTTTAATGATGATGAAGAAAAATAAGATGACTTATTATAAATAACTGCAATTTTTCACATTCACTTACACACCAATCATTTCTCTGAGTCACCCACACATGCACTACCACATACACATACTTGCAGAACAACGCATATACACAAATCATTCATTAAGCAGAACAAGTATGTTTTTAGATCCCATTTTAAATGCTTTATGATCAAACACAGAAAAATATACCAACAGTTCTGTTAAAAAACCAACTTATTTTCTGCTATCCTAAACATTTTTAATAAATGATGATTTATTCTTTGATAAACTTTGAAGTGTATATGTGGTTAATCACTTATTTCTTACCAAATTTATACAAACTATTGACAAAGATTCACCTCAAATCTTTGTTCATTTCTTTGCACCTCTTCTCAAATGCTTGTCTCTCTTCATGATTTGTCATTGATTTCCTCTGCAATGGAGTGAAGAATAATTAAGGTATTATTTCTTTAACACTTCTGCATTATCATAAACCTTGGGCATTAAAACAGAATCAAGAAATCAGTAGATGGGATTGTAGGTAAAGATGGAATTCCAGTTCTGAAGAACCAGTAAACTGCAGGTACAATTGGTATCTTGTTTTAACAAGCAACACCTGTTATTTGGAATGCATTTTCCAATCTAGCCACAATCTGGCTGAATCACTTACAAAAGACTGTTGCACCAAAGCCAGCTCTCGACGCTGTTCAGCTTGTGACAGACTGGTTTTGCTAAGCTCTGCCGCACGCTTAAAAATATCCTCCTTATCTTTATTCTGCTGTTCTAGATTTCGTTCCTGAAAAAAAAACTACTTGTTCTGGCCATCATGATTTTTTTTGTTATCAAACCTAAGTTTGTAACATTACTAATTCAAAGAGTTTGTAATTGTAGCAGTTTATTTACATAAAATACAAACAGTTTTTTTCTTATATAGATGCACCAAACCTGTCAATGCCAATGTATTGGTCCAGGCTAAAAAAAGAGAAAATCTGACTAGCATGGGTCAGGCACCCATAAATTCAAATCACTTGGTCACAAACAGAATAGACAATCACATAGTCAACAAGTATTAAATTCTGAATGTAATTCCTGTATTTCCACAGTCAGAAAAAAAATTCTACGAAAACATCATTGTTTTCTTGCAGTAAGAGAAACAAATCATTTCCTTTGAAAAAATTTTGGAAATTACCAAAAGCCAGTTACAATGCCTTGCCTACCTGAATCCTTTTTTTCAATTCATCTTTGTTTCTCTTCCCTGCCAGCTTAAGTTCCTAGAAAAAAAAATGTAAACAGATACAAGATTCTGAATCAAAGAAATATATCAATGCCCCACTAATAGTCAAAAAATTTACAATCACAATAAACTATTCAGGAAAAGTAATCCCTTTTGTCATACTTGATTGTTACAGGTCATAGGCATAGGTTGCTGAAAATTAATAATAATAATAGCATTTATAAAGCACATTTCCCCAAATGAAGACTCGATCAATGCACTTTACAAGAGACAAGAGGCATTGGTATCGATGCCATGTTACAGATGTGGGCACCATGATTAGGCAAACCTACATCCACACAAATGCACAGTGAACATTGTTCTGAGCTCTCTGGAGTTTGAGCAGGTGGTAAGGAAGATCAACAGAAAGAGAGTTAAAAGAGCCTGGACAATACAAATGCTGACATAAGGTGCTTGGTTAAGGCAACAGAGATGAGATGTCTCAATGCAACTGATCCTACACATGTATGCATTAATCCCACCCTTCATAAAATAATGATGAACATATCCATATGAAGTATATGACCAGACTGGAATCTAATTAAGAGTTGCAAACATAATTTAAAGCATGAAATGCATTTTAATGAGTGAGATAACAGAAAGATAATGATAAAAATGATAGCGCTCTCTGTTGTAAAGTTTCAAGTGTCACCGTTTCTATACACCTGCATGTGAATGTATTCATATACCAGAAGTAAATGTGTATAGATGTGCAAATATGCTTTAAAACCAACACGTCAGTCCCTGAAGGCTATGTAGCGGTGGTCTAGTCATACAAGAACACAACAAAGATTGAAATTGCCGCACAACTGTACGTAGATTTTATTCAGAGTTTCACTCGGCGGCTGGCTTGCCATCTCTCCACTTTTACTTCCAAATTAAAAAAAAAAACACCTTCTCAACAGTAAAGCTACACTACTTAGTTATCCTATTCCCCTCAAACGCTCCAGAAACCATTCCCCCCCCCTTTTTTTTTCCTACAGTCTCATTACGACCTTTCCCTGCCCTCGTGGGTATGGTGTAACAATAGGATCAGTAGCCACGGGTGGACAGTTCAAGGCTGGTTATTAAGTATGCAGCCGGCGTGAGAAAGGGACAGTTCGAACCCTATCCTCTACAACAGTGGTTCTCAAAGTATATGGTCCGCGGAACACTTGTGGTCCGCACGCATAAGTCAGGTGGCTGACAGTCATCATATGTCAGCAATGTGATGTTTCTATCGCCAGATACACTAATTAGTCCAGTACTGATTTCACACAAGTTTTAATTTTATAGATGGCCAACTGTTTGTTGACATAAAAGGCTCGCTTTCCTACTAAGTATTTACATCACAGAGCGAGCATTGCATCATTTAACAGCATCATCCGTTACCCTTAGTAACGCAGTGCACTTCCTTATTTTTAATTTTTATGTTTACTTTGTGAAGTATTAATTTCATGTACACTTTTTACTATGCTACTGTCACAAAAGTTCATTTAGTTTGACTTGTAATGAAACATGCGGCAATTTAAATTAGAAATTCAGAGTGATTTTAGGTCTTGGTGGTCCACCGTAGTTTTTACTTTAGTATAGTGGTCTGAAGTCCGAAATATTTGAGAACCATTGCTCTACAAAACAAAGACATAACTTAGTACACTACTAGAGTGCTAAACTTAATTTACTTTTGTTCCATAAATCAACATGCAACTGTTACTCCTAATTTTACAATTTCAGATCATGATAGGGAACAGTAAGTCTGATTAGGTCCTTTCATCTTGACTAACTGAAAGGAGTAAAGAAAATGTTGTTCTACCTATATATGCCAATGCAAATGATATACATGATATACAGCAAGGACAAAATCTCTGAAGCACGGATGAAAACATACCTGCATCTTGAGATGTCTGTAGAGTTCTTCGTCTGACCGCCTAGCCCTCACCACAATTTCATCTTCCTTGTTACTCAATGCTTTCTGTTCTATCTTCTTCTGCTGCTGTTTTTCCTCAAACTGATGAGGGAAAATTTTTTATTACTTCATTAAGTAGAAAGTGTGTGAAATAGAGAGAAAGTGAGTTTTGAAAAGAAGACCTCCCCCCTTTGGGTTCATGCTGAAGTTCAAATACCCAGTTCTGTGCGAAATAAATGATTATCTACAACATAAACACCTTCTTGTCATCTCTGACTTTGTTTTCCTTTGCTAGAAGACTGCGCCGTTTATTTTCCATCACAGCTCTTAGCACCTCCTGTCTCTTCTTTTCGTCTTCCCACAGCAGCCGTGTACGCTCACTTGTCTCCAATCTCTGTCTCTCACTCTCCCACTTGCTTTGCATCAATTCCAAGATCTTTCGGTCCTTAGAAAATCCAAGCATGTGCAATAATTTATATTAAGGAGTACTCAAAGTAAAATAATTACTGTCTTCAGAATGTAAATAGTATTTTGTTCAAAAGCAGTTTGATTCTGGAAATGATTTCTTCATCACAATTAGTTTGCTATCTGTAGGGGACCATCTGCACAAAGTTTACACTGCAGATTTATAGCATTTTAAAGAGCTCAAGTACAAATTATAAGGTCAAGTATTTTTTTTCATCAACTTTTACACCAGGTAAATAAATGGTAAAAAGACAAAGGCATATCTTTTTCAAGTTATTTACTTCCTGTTGACCAAGAAGAGGAAATGTTTCAACATTAAGAGAAGACTGTAAGCATATACACTTACATGAAATGATTTATACCCTATAGAAAAATTAAATGCAAGCCTCCAATTTTTTTGTAATTTTCCCTTAAAATTTTTCCAGTGCTTGGAAATTTGTCAAAATTAATAATGCATTCCTTAAGAATAGACAATGTTTATCCTTAAGTTAATTTTCTCTAATAATTACAAGACTGAAATGTAAACACTCTTACTCACACCATAAGGATAGTCATAAACTATGTACAATTTTGTTAAAGTAGTTCCTAATGCCCATTAGTCATCAGGATGGGTGTTCTTAAGACTGATGGATAACATGTTATCAAGAGAACAAGGTAAATGAAAGCTGCCCTAGCAACTGATTGAAAAACCAACCAAAAATGTCTTCCATACTTTTGCTGGTAGAGAACTGTAGATGTCTGACACAGACTTGCTTCTCACACAAACATCAGGGTGGGCAGTTCTGGGTGTGCTTTTTGCTGACCTTGTCTTCCTACAAAATAACCACGGACGTGTATAGGTGGATTGCTGACTGTCTGCCAAGACCAACGCTAAGCCTCTTGCGAAGTTCTCCGCTGTTAGTCTCAGCAAGACTTAACAATGAATGTGACTAAACTGCAAGCTTTGTACAAACCTGCCTCATTTTAGTAGTTAACTGGAAAAAATCATCTGCCAGCAGTCAGTAATGCAAGTTCGTGAAACAACCATTAGCAACACTCACTACATTTTTTTCAATAAGGCAAAGAAGCTGGTCAAAGAAAAGCATCTTTAAAAAATAAAAACCTATAGGATAATAATCATCCAACATGTTCCTCAAAATTTATATACATGTAAACTTACAAAGAAGGTCAGTTTCACTTTAATACTGCTCACAAGAAGAGGAATGTCAACAATAAAAGATAATGTAAACAATAAAATAATTACAAGAAATATAGCTTAATGGTATAATCCACCAAAAGGACAAAACCCAATCACATTTTAGAAAGATCTGATTTAGTTTCTCATTTGTTTTAGCATAAATGAAAAATGGGAGAGTTGTAATAAAAACAATTAAATGCCCTACAGAAACAGGTAGCACCATGAAATTTCCCCCCCCCCCCATCCCGTCCACTCCACATGCACAATCTATAAAGATTAATCAATAACCTTGCAGGATGCTTCAACTTGTTCTCTTTCCTGGACAACAGCTCATGGCGTAGCTTGTCACTTTCATTATAATTCTGCGTGCTGCATGGCCAAATGTACAACAAAGTTAAAGTACATTTTTTTAAACAGCAAATGATGAGGGTCTATAATGTAAACTCAGTGACTAAAATAGGCATAGAGTGTTTTCAAGAAAAATGTTTCTCTCTAGTAATAGCTTTGTTGTGTATCATGAGAATCCCCACCTGTGACTATTCTCATCCTTTAATAAAGGCTTTTGCATAACTCTTGTTGCCCATGCTGTTCGCTGTCGCTGTAGGCTCCCTTTACTCAAATCTTTTTCTGAAAGAAATAAAAGCTTAACAAGAGATAAGTGTTACAAGATTTAATCTCTATATATTTTAAACACAGAATACTGAGAGAGCAGACACAAAGAAATTTGTTAACTGTTATCTCACGTCGATTTGCAATACATTGGCGAAACACAAAAGTCTCCCTTCTGAATTCCTTTCCAGAAAGTACAAGATTATCCTTATTATATTAACATATCATACTTTCAATGATTTTTGTTCCCATCTTTGATGAAAAAGATGACTTGTCACGAATATCTTCTTTTGTAACTCGGCTTCGTTCTTCTTGGCACAACTGTAATTTGCCTGCCACGATTCAAACAGCATAATGCATTTAATGTATTAACAACAAAATGATATATTTTATGGATGTTTATAGATATTTGTCTCAAAAGGCAGCTGGCAGGTGCTTTTTCAGATTTATAGTCATAAAAGAACATTAGGAACACATGAAATAACTATGATGAAACTTACGCTGTCGTATCTGTTCCTGTTCATCAAATATGTTGTAAATAGTGCGCAGTGGCACATCCTGGGGGAGTAACTCTTCCTGGAACTCACTAAGTGGCTTATAAAGAAGCTCCACCGGCTGAAATATCCAACAGAATAAAAACAATCTTCCAATAGGTTATTATAAAGGACTAAATTCACAATATTTCTCAAATGAATGTTGTGATAAATGAATAGTCTTTGAGTTTACAATTTCAGAAAAAGTTGATGAAATTCAGCTTTGCAAATTCTCAAGCATACCTAACATTTTACACTTTCTATTTCAAAGTGTTAAATCTGTGTAGCCAAAGAACTGTGAGACTGTGTACGAGATAAAGAAAAAGGTGACAAGTAATTTATAAGCTGCTTTCAGATCACAATTCTGTTTACCTTTACATTCAGTCTAGAGCATGCTTCAAGAGATCTTGGACTTGTTAGGACATATCTGCTATTTTCAAATTCTGGCAGTTCAAAGTTGTACAAGTCAATCTTCTCCAATGATCCTGTGTAAAATGCCAAGCAACATTTACTTTGTTATGACCTATGAAACACATATATTGAAAAAATGATAGTAAAGACTGCTATTGCTCAAAGCAGTGCAGTTTAACAACTCTGAAATCTGTATTAAAATGCAAAACTTCTGTTTTTGAAAGAAATTTTATTTAGAAAAACTGGAAATTCTTAAGAAACTTACACTACCTGAGCAAAACGAACTAAATTTTATACGTACACGTCAATTTATAGTACACATACCTGACTGTACCCTAATAACCAGTTAATATCACATTTCCTATTTGAAATTTAATACAAGGAAGTGTAGTTTCTAGGGAAAGCTTTGTATTGCTCCCACCATATTAAATGACGTGCATGTGCTTGCTAACTTGCATCTTAATGCTCTTCATGATTAACGTCAAAAACTAAAAAGTAATGATGCATTACTATGCTTGTAGATGTTTGTGCAAATTCATACCTTCCTCGCTTTCTGCAGATTTCATGATGGAAAAATATTGACAAGACGCAAAAACCTTCAAAAGAATTTGGTTCTCACTACAAGGAGCAACGGCGTCCCTCGATGCGGAAAATACCAAAACCCAAATTAGGTTAAAAATAGAATAAGTTTAGAAATAATAAAATAATACATAGAAAAATTTATATGTGTATTATTTTTCAGTCGATATGAAATTCTAAATTTTTGGTAGTGAAAATTTTAAATAGTTTTTATCTCTTATTATTTGAGTCGCGTATATTCCTAATTTTATTCTTGCCCAGGTATGCGAGTAGTTTTAAAGACAGTTTTTAAAACAAAAATATATTTTTAATTTCCTAAAACTCAACTACATAGTTGTATGAATTATTTGGTAGTTGATCTTAAAAGAATTGATGTTCTGTCATTTTGTATTGTTGATCTGAAACTATAAATTACTGCTGCTGTTATTTACGAAAGCGTTAAAGTAGCAGACGACAGTTTGTGTTTGTAGAGCTCTGTAAGAAAGACTGATGGACGCGAGAATAACCTGTCAATTTTATTTATTCGTTTACTAACACAAAAAGGTAAATCATACTCAAGGCAAGCAATCATTTTTTGACCTGAATTATCGTGTCATGGAGTGCGAAGCATAATGCTCACTCCAGTTTATTAGTGTACGATGTAGCATTAGCTATGATGAAGCTAATATATAAAGTAAATTTTCATTTGTCTGCAGGATGGAAGAAGAGTTAATATGTAACTATAGAAAGTGTCGTAAACGACTTACTTCCTTTGCTTGGGTAAGTATAGCCTTGAACTTGTTTTTTTTTTTTTTTTTTTAAAGTACAGATCGATAGATTGCAATCATTCAAATCCAATATATTTGGTCTTTAGAGTGCGTACCTACGTGGCTTTCGAAATCAGACGTTTTGTTTTACTGCACCGGATCAAAAACTACATGGGCTGTCATGCTGTGTAGTTCTACTATAGTTAATTATTCCCTTGGGGATTATTTTGCTCTTTAAATTGTGTCATCGAGATTCATTGTAATCGTTGCCTAGTGGAATGTCTTTTGCAGGTTACTTCGTGTTCTCGTATCCTTGCAATGGCACGGTATATAATAGCTTCCCTAAAACAGCACTGGTCGAAAGAAGACCTACGATACGCGCTGTTTTACAGGACATATGATACAAAATACTAACAATATTAATTGTTGTGGACATTTTCTTATTTAATGCGTTATTTAATTTAACGGATACAAAATTTGGTTTAAGTGTCCGCTTTAAGTAATTTGGAAACAAATACATGTACTGCAAAAGTGACCACACTATGTCGACACATCTATTATTATAAAATTCTGGCTAATAATGAATATAAAAAATACTGTCAGATATTTTGGCATTTACTTTTCTCTTTCCGGGGCCTTAACTTTCTGGCAGACATATTCTGTGATGCAGACGGAACCAGAGAGTTTAAGAATTCCCTTGTCTGCCCAGCGTGTAAGTGCACATATAAAATGGTATGCAAAGAACACGTGACGCAAATTATGAAAAGTTTTTAATACATTGGAAATGAGGATGGGGATAAAAAGATGCAGCACTATTTGCCAGTCGATTCATTTGTCTGCATGTCCGTCCTTTCTGACATATTAAAGCATACGCCTAAACTATCGTAAACAGACGTTTTTAGAGTCTGAACATATCGGTTAACGCACACTCGATCAACCTATATAGAAGTACAGACTTCACTAACATTTAAATCGTTATATTTTACATATATTTTGCATAATATTTTCCTTCTCCAATGGAAATGGATAACATCACTACCCACCATTTGTCTTTCTGAATGATTCATTAATAAGAACCACAGCACCAAACATTAATCACCATTAATCAGTTAGTTTTAGGCTTGTCAATGTTTTATGAAATAGATCTGCCACAAAGGTGCCCCTGGTATAGAATATATAAAGCATTATTTTGATCTGAATAGACGATTTCTGTAAATGTACACGTTTGTTTCCATGTACAAGGATTAAAGAACAAGTACAAGGATTAAATTTTGCTATGGAGATAATGGTTATTATTTTACTCTTAAGCAATATATTTTGCTCTCCTGTATTAACTACTGTTTTACATCCTAAAGGTGACAACACACTCACGGGAAAGCTTGACGTCATAAGGGTAGACTTAAAACCATCGGAGCAGTTCAAGTCAGTGAGTCAATGTCGCATTTAAGAAATATTTCCCCTATTTCAATTCGAAAACACAAATATCGTGAATAAAAGTCTGCGTTAATTGCAAATTACTGTAATGAAAGTGGTTCTTAAATTTTTTTCCCTCTCCCCATTAACACATTATATCATCCACCGACTGTTCTAAAGCCGTGTTTGTAAGGTGACATGAACTGATAGTTGCTATGCTTTTTATCGTGATTCTTTGCACTTTATTTCCAGTTGTGCCCTTTCATTCATGAACTAGTGACCTAATTTTTAACAGATAGTGCTATGTGGCAACAAGCCAGAGACGATCATGGAAATATGCACAAGGGCATTATCGTTTTGGAACTATCAGGTAGGAGATTTTCCCGTCAGAGAAAGTAATCCTGCGCACATTTGATGTTTTGGTTTGTGTCCTTAGAGATATCAGTCATAAGCAAAACAACTTGAATATAGAAAGTCGATGTATATTGGTTTTCCAAAGCAAGGATCACTAGGTCTATGTCACAGCTAATTAGTTCAATCAGGTGCCATCACGAATATAAAGAGGAATGTTTCATTACAAATAGCTTGGCCTTTTTCGTGCTATCCCATCAACAAGATATGCCACTTAATCGTATGTCAAGTATCTATTAATCACCTATATAGCGTTTAGTGTGACTAAGTTGATCAAGTATATGGCATGACACTTAAAATGCCTTTTCTTGCAGTCACCGTCAAACATTTAAACGAGGTGTGTATAATTAAGATGTAAAGACATGTTTGCTTTAATTTTGCTTCGTATTGCTTTTAACTCAGAAAAATAGACTGAAACATTCCTATGCAATAGATGGCTTGTGTTTTATCTCTCATAACTCATCTTTGACTGCCTCCGAGTGGACCTGATGGAAAGTTATCTCAGATGTCTTGTCAAGCAGCGAAATTATGCCGTCAGAGTCAGTGTCTTAATTCATCGAGATTGTTTTGTTGGTGACTTCTAGCACTTAATCTAAATGGCAATGGGCCAGTGCTAGCTATACTTCTGTTCAGTGTCACCAGGAACGAGTATACCTTGAACACGTATCCACCAAAGCCAAAGAAAAAGCAGCACAGCTAGAGCAGTATTACGAGCAGGTGGTCAACCGACTACAGGCAGAACTTTCCGGTATCCTTGATTCCTTAGTGTAAATAAAACAAGCTGAAGATTACCTTTTGTGGTCGCCAAAGAAATTGTACTATTGTGTGTGTGAGAGAGAAAAGGGGACAGAGAGGGGGGGGGGAGTAGGTAACTTAGAAAAGTTTCCATTACAGTTCTTTCAAGCTTCAACCGTATGTAATTGTTTGCTTTGCCTTTGTCCTTAATATTATCATAGCGCTAAAATCGCAAATAACATGTAAGTAAAAATTTATCTTGCTTCAGTCATCCAGAGCCGGCGCTGGGGTGGGAGTGACGCGATCAGGGACGACCTCCCAAGGTCTCGCGTCTGATGGGTCCCTTCGTTAACAAGTGCACGATCGGGAGGAGAAATTTTTTATTGCCCTGCTACGTATGTTGTGCCGGCTTCCACCGGCCCAGCAATTCTGTCTGCCCATGGTCTCGCATCCCCCGCGGCGGCTCTGAATCCTCATCCTCATCCTCATCCTCATCCTCATCATCATCATCATCATCAGCAGCAGCAGCAGCCATCTTTTCTGTAATTTAAACTATTGGAAAGATAATTATGCCATGTCATTTATATATATATAAATTTATTAATGCGTATATTTTATTCATGCTTATCTATCATCTGTGCATAACATCTGTATTAGTCATAAAAGAAAATAACTAGAAAGTATCCTTTATCAATTACAACATTATCAAAATTCTTTATATTTAAATTCATATTAATCTTTCTGATTTCCTATGATTCTCTCTTGTCGAATAGAATAAACAGTCTTGACTTCACATGGAGCTCACATGCTTTTATCATAGCTTACTCATACATAAGAAAAGATCCTACACGGTCTATTCCATGCAACAGACTCAAACATATCCGGCTAGACTGTATAAAACTGCGTCCCATTAGAAAAAATCATATTCAGTTATTTTGCCATAAATCATTCTAAATGTTTTAATATTTTTCAAGAGATGTAAGCAGTTCTAATTATGCCAACAATAAGAAAAGTTTAAGCCTTAAAATTTATTTAAAAAATTAAATTACAACACCCACAGTGTCTGCTGTGAGGTCCTGATATGACCCGCCGGGGTCAATGGGACGCGTAAAAACCCAAATTTATCCATCCATTCTTTAAAAAAAAAATGAACACTCTATGCAAAAAAATGTGTGCTTCAAAAATTTACGTTTAACGCACTGAATACCTCTTATGTATTATTTTCAAATTAGTCCTGTAGCTTCAGTTGTATTACATTTGTTCGGGTAGTCTGTGACGACATAATGTAGTCCAGAAAATTTGTTACAATCCTCGCTACTAAAACAACATAGCCTAGTATTATAGATAAATCATAGTTAATTAGAAAGTCAAAATATATCTAGAGAAAGAAAAAGAATGAAACGAATGCACAAGAAGTGAAAACCAGAACAAGGTGCAAACAGTAGAAACAATGAAGACACAACTGGGTACCGGATGGCTACTATGCTTTTCCTACGACGTTTATTTTACCCATGCGCAGATCGTTCTGTAGTTTTTGTCCTTTTGTCAAAGTGTACTACGTTAGAGCTTCAAAGACGAGCAGATACTCTCTTAGTCTGACCATAAACGACTCCAACTAGCGATCCGCAGGTCAACACCTTCATCTACTCTGTGGGCAGCTTCCGGGGAAGCCAAAGTTTTTGGGTTCTGGGATAAGTATGGTTGCAAATTAAAGGAATTGATCGGTCGCCACCAGGAGTGGAGCATGCGGCTTAATTTGACTCAAGGCTGGAAAACTCAACCGGTCGGGACACGGAGGATTGATAGATTGAGAGCTTTTTCTTGATTCGGTGGGTGGTGGTGCATGGGCATTCTTGGTGGAGCGATTTGTCTGGTTAACTCAGATAATAAACGATATTCTAGCCTGCTAATTAGTTCGCTGATCCTTCATGCATTGGCCTTAACTTCTTAGAGGAACAAGTGGCGTAGCCACACGAGATTGAGTAATAAAAGGTCTGTGAAGTCCTCTCACAGTCCTGGACCAAGAGATCTGTCGGCTTTATAGATGGACGAATCTTCTGCAATTACTCCCCAAAAGTTGCAGCCGCCTTGTGGGCACTGTCGGAAAGGATAGGTTAAGGAAAAATACCCCTACAGAAAAACGGATGTTTAACACGACATCTGGATGAAGGCTTCCCGCGATGGCGGTACCGGCCACAACACTACTACATCGATGAAGGTTCCGGTCTGGAGGTAGCGTCAAGCGTTCGCAACCAGGCATACTGGTCCTGCTGCCTTGGGTGCAGTCTTTGGATAGACGAAGGCTACGGGTGCAAACCCCGACAGAAAAGCAAGATGTTCGCATTAAGGCCTATTCCCACGCTGCAATGTTTCTTGTACAAGAACTTGCGCATAGACAGCTTTGCGCAATGCTTCCTATTCCCACGTAGCTAGGCCACACAAGTGTCTTGCGAACTGACGTCATCCGCACACTGCATTGTGGGAAGTTAACAATATGACAGGCAGCATCGACGACGAGATACTTTTCGAAGCAACTGTGGAAGCAACTGTGGCGACTCTAGTTATTTTACATGAAGAGGAGAGAGAGAAGAAGAAAGAAAAAAAGATGTGGGTGAGGGAGTGGGTAGCTCGAAGGAACCGATTCGGACCATATTCGTGTCTGCTTAAAGAAATATCGTTAGAAGATTCACGGGAGTGCAGACGCTTTTTGCGAATGTCGTCTGCCACATTTTATGATCTGCTTCATTTAATCGAGCCTGCAATTCGCAGACAAGACACTGTCATGAGACAGTGTATACAAGCAGAAGAAAGACTGGCAGTGACCAGACACGGATAATTTTCCCACATCGCAATCATCTTCACGCAGTTCTCGTCCGACCACATAGCCATTGTTGACGTGAAAAGGGAGCCTACTGTGTTCAAGCATTCCGATTGGCTACAGCTCTACAAAGTAGGTCGTCCTTGCTGGAAAATAGAAACGCGTTCTATATCTTGCAACCCAGCGACAAGGCCTCTCTGCGTGCCGTGTGCACAACTCGACAAGGCCTTGCGGGGGCTGCAAACCCCGCAAAGTGCCCAACATTGCAGCGTGGGAATAGGCCTTTAGGGCTTAGGCGAACACTTTCCTCTACCAGGGACTTACAATTCACGAACAAAGGCGGCCGGTCACGTGGACAGGTACTTGGAGAAGAAATGAGAGCCGCCAGGCAAATCAAGTCAAAACCTAAAAGCTGATAGAGCATACTCCGTAAGGCGAACGGTTTTAAATACGAAGCTTGAAGGTTCGATTATTATTTCGGATATTTAAAAAAAGAATCTTTGCTTCTTTTTGATTGCTACCGTTTTCTTGTAATGGTGTGGGTGGGTGTTAGGTGTCGGGTGTGGTTTTTTGTTTGTTTGTTTGTTTGTTTTGGTCGGGAGGGGGGGGGCAGAATGAAAGAGCAGAGACAATAATACTCGGTGGGTCAAAATTTCTCGGCAGCCGCGTTGGGATGTTCGCGCATGCGTAGAACAGGTCGGAGCCCAAACATCGTGGGAAAGCATAGTCGCTACCCAGTGTTAGAAACTGATAGTGTTTGGAATCTATTTCGTTAGCTTTTGTGATTTTTGTTTTTGAAAAAAGCTGCCAAGAAGAAACATGAATTTTATGAAAACAAATGCAAAGAAATCAATGCCAAACTAACAGAGAAAACTAGACAGCATCAGAAACTCCAGGTAAGCTCATTTTATATTAACTCCATCTTTTTTATGTCGAATTATATCTTTCATTGGCTACAATTCCTAATGGCCATCGTAAATGCAAATTGCATTCATAGATCTCTACAGAAGTAATAACTTAGATATAACCATTTGCGCATCATTCCCTAAGCCCACGAGGCTCTTTTATGTCTTAATAACTATGGTCAAGCCATCTTTTAGCTCAAAGTGTAGCAAATACAACAGTGTTCATCGTCTCTCTAGGATGACAAGTATGTGTATCTTGTCATAGGCATTGTACGATACACTTCGACGACGCTGTGTGACCCCATCCACATTTAATGCTGGCAAAGAAGACACTGTTGACTTTAAGGAAGAACATAGTGTCCATAACTTTTTGATGGTACCTTTTGCTTCGAGAGAAGGTATCTATCTGCACGCCTATAGAAGTGTCTGTTGTCTGTCTGTCTGTCTGTCTGTCTGTCTGTCTTTCCAGTCTTTTGTCTGCCCATCTATATAACCCTTACTGTTTAGGGTAGACTGTCTGCAGCATGTATTCCAATTTTGCTGGACAGATGCTGAACGAAACATTGAGTTTAGTCATTGGTTCATGTGCTCTTTTTACTTCAGAAACAATGTATACAAATACGACAAATTAAAAATACTTTGTTTTAAAACATAAGCACCAGGACAGACCAATGATCATGCTCCGGTGGGTCGTGGTCACCCACAGCTGGGCAATGGCTGCCTAACAACGGGAATGAGAAACACACCTCGTCTCTCTCCACCAGAACGTATGATAAATGCATCTTTTTCTCTTGCAACTAATTGTTATGTTTATAACGCATGGTATTTATAGCATTTCTCTGATAATTCTGTTAGAACTTATTGTCGCATTCATAATGTATGAAACTGTTCTACTGCTCCTTGCAAGTAATAATAATTATTATAATAATGAGTTTTCGAACTTTAGAATAGACTCGAACAAAATAAACACAAAATAAAATATGGACTAAAAATAAACTTAACACCCATACATAGTCCGAAACATGTCAACAAATATTTAGAGAAATAGTAACATCAAAAGGATAATCTTCTGGTAAAAGGCGAAGTGGTGAAAGGTTAGTCTGAACGCAAAGTTTGTAGCTTTTGAATGAATTTCTAGTTGCAACACAGTTGAAAGTAGATACAGCCCTGGCACCGATCGAGGAAGTATCAGCGATGACGGCAAAAATCTAGAAATATTCATGTAGCAATGTGCAGAAAGCCACAAAACACTACATTATATTTATTCACAGTATGTGAGGCAGCGACCATTTCCCCAGTTCTTTTATCAGGACTAACTTCCTTCTTCGTTATAAAATACTTAGAGCTAATTGTCGTCTTCCTTAACAACAATCAAATATTTTTGCAACTATAATTCATGTTTCTCTTCTCTCTGTCTCTTTCACACACACTTACACACAAGATAGTTTTCAAATGACGAGCCATTAAAATTATTCTGTTCGCATGCCTCCATTCGGTTTTCACGCAACTTTTATTTTTATACATCTGTCGTACAGAATGCGACTTGATCAATTATGACATGACATAAGAAGAAATTTCTACTGCGTGTGTTGGATATTCTCTAGGGGAATTCACAGTGCGACCGAACCACACTCCAGTCGTTGACGATCCTCGGACTTCGATTCTGGCAGCACGAAACTTTACAGGTCCTCAGTGACGGCCTCCCTGGTCTGACGGGCTTCACAGATTTTACCATGCAGCCATTCTTGGCCAGAATTTATCTTCAAATGCTCCTTGTTGATAAAAACCTGCTTGCTGCACACTTTGTATGCCTACTTGCTATTCTTATTCAGTTGCTCATATTGTGACTTTCTCTTTGAGTTTTTCATATTTTTTGTTTTTTCTGCTGCATGCTCATTTTTTTCTGCTCACTTAACGTTACCGGCCAGTAGGATAGTAATCACAACAGCACTCGTCTTCGAGCATGTTAGACCAAGAGGAACCATTATTCACCGCACCTGGCAAATTTGTTAATGTATGTGGCCATGGTAGAATAGATAAACTCACGAAATACTACAGATGTTTGTCGTTATTCATATAAGGTGGTTTAGATATCAAGATGCAGGAAGTGTGACTCCAAGGAGTGGAAAGGAGGAGGCAAACACTAATGAAATATAATTTTCGTACATGGGATGTCAGCAAACACTTTCTAGACACTATCGACTGTTAACTTAATTTCAGTAATTACAATAATCTCAATAAGGCTGTTATGTGACTTTTTTGTCTTTTTTAAAAATTCTGCCACCTGTTGTGTCACCTGATGCCAGTCTCACATCAAGCTGAAATATTCATCACCAAATGTTACTGCAGCATTGAAAAAGCTTTCTCTATGGAGGCATCGACGATTACATATATCTTTCTGTATTAAATAAATGACAATTCAAAGTGCTGCTTGACTGTCCCATTTAAAACTGAATAAATTTTATTTAAAAGGCAATAAGACGTAGAAAGAGACGTTCCAAATGATTTTATAATATGATTGACAATGCACTCCATCGCAAGCCCACAAAAAATAACGGTAACAGCGCACCTAAATTCAGAAATGAGAATGAATAGGTCACGGGGTAAATATGTTTATATTGCGTTTCCAGAAATGTCTTCTGCACTAGGCCCATTGGTAAAAGAGAAAAGAAACGAAGGAATACGAGTTGTAAAACATAAATCATTCACACCTCAGCACATCAAAGTGCTTGTAAATTTCCAGATGCCACCCAGCTCCCCGAGCACTTTGTTTGGAAAAGACTTTTACTCCAGCCAGTGTTAGGATTGCGACCAAACTTATCGTAGAATAAATAAGAAATTAATTTTGTTATTTATGACCTGTCGAAATGGGCTAGTTTCTTAGCAGCAAAACAAGTATTTGTTGACGGTCGACAATCTCTAAACCACAGCTGAAAACCCCAATAATTTTCACCATTTTATGGTACACTTGACTGCACAAGCATGAGAGCGCTGACCATTATTAGTTTACTTAAGCTCATAGGCTTTCTGATTTGGCACCAAGCTTTGTTTCCATTCTCCGGCATTTTCTCAGTTGGGCGAAGGCAGCAAATCAACCGGCACTCTTCTCTCTGTGTGTTTGTGTGTGTGTTCTATAAGACGTATGTGCTGTCAGGCGGGCTGAAAATTGTGTAGTGCATACCTTATCACACACGTTGTCGAGGATCCATAAAAGTATATGTGTCCTGGAATTTTGGCACACATTTGATCAAGATAATAGATAGATAGCAGGCAAACATTGCATCACATAGCTTCGTGAGTCGACATTTACGATACTCAACTCTTAAGTACCTCTTAGTTGAATGTCCTTCATTAGAATGTTTTTACTTCAGACTCTCATGTCAACTTAGCAGCCTCAAATACTCAGTCACCAACATTTTTGCTTGCTATACCTTAAGGCCAGTGACTATGACATTGCTGGCAGGTGTCCCGGAAAGAGCACATGTGCTTGCAGTGTGTGTATTTCCTGCTCTCGTAAAATTCAGCTTCGTTACACTCGGTCCAGCGAAAGCCGCGCTCTTTAACAAATGTAGTAATAAACTGGCATGGCCAATAAACGTCAGCGGTCTGTTTACAGCATAGCCAGCAGAAATTTCAGCCAATCTATTTCTCGGGTAAGGCTAAGAACAGCAAATGAGATGGAGATATGAAGCATGAACAAAGATTTTTAAAGTTTATTTATTTATTTTTGAAGCTCTATTCCAGGTAATTTATCCCTTAAAAATAAGTTATTTATTTACTTTTTGGACAAGAATATCTGCTTTTTCGTCGTCGTTATTGACATACCAATGACCCAGTTTCATTAACCAGCCTTATTTACGAGTACAATGTGAAAATCAGCTTTGAAAATTCTTTAGAAAAGAGATGGAATTATTTGTGGAGAGGGTGCAGACCAATACAATGTTAAATAAAATATGAGAATGAACAGTAACGTAGGCCGCATATTTAGTCTTGGCCCAAAGCTGTTCTGCTTTGCCTTTCAATGGATAGTTTTGTTGCTGGGTAAGTGGAGGGTGGGCAATAGACAGAGGCTTGTAGTATTGGATGAACGAATGTTGAACTGAGAAAACTTCTCGTATTAGGCATGACGAAAGTAAATCCATGATGGCGAGAACCAACGATAATAAAAGCAAAACTAACATCGCGACTGGACTGTACATTTAGATATCAAATGAAAAAGAGTTATAAAAACATTCCAATGTGCCTTCAAGAAGTAATGGCTTGCTGTCTTATGCAAAATGAGTTCTCGTTGAGAGTCTGATATATGGTTGTTTCGTTACGTCAGTAGCAAATCTTTAAATGAATATTAAAAACTTACATTATTTTAAATAAGGGCGGGGTTGCACGTGCCTTCATAAATCGTTATCATAAAATAATGGTAGTGCTCTTTCATGTTCTGAAATTTACAGGCGCCTTTTATGTTCACAAGGGACCATAGCCTGGTGGTTATCGTTAATCGTTAGGGTTCTCAACTTGAGAAAAGAACAGGGGTCTCAAACTCAATTTACCCGGGGGCCACTGGAGGCAGAGTCTGGATGAGGCCGGGCCGCATCAGGTTTTCCACAAGAAAAGCTCTTACAAAAACATTCCAATGTTATCAAATGTCTTATTTTTTCATCTTATTTTTGTGTTAAAAAATAAAAATAAATTAACAAATTCATAAGAAAAAATAAATCAATCAGTAATAAATAAATAAATTGAAAATGAAAATATAATAATAATACAGCAGATATAGAAGACTGAAGAAAATATAGTTGCTGACCAGAGAAATGTAATTATGGCCACCCGCCCGGACCATCCAGAGGACAGTTGACAGAAACTGGAAGTTGCAGACTAAGGAGCAAGAGAGGAGAAGATATAACAGTATCAAACTCGGGCCGCACTAACATGAAACTTTGATATTGAGGTGGGGGCCGCAAACTTTTGGCCTGCGGGCCGCGAGTTTGAGACCCCCGGAAAAGAAGGTCCCTGGTTCAATGCTTCATCCAGATAGGAAAACTACTATTAGAGAATTCTCACCCTTTACCTTTCGGCTTTCGATCCCTAAAATGTACTGGTCTATTTTTAATACTTAATAGAAAGGATAAACCAACCATCATGCACCCAGGCCTGGACATTCTGTTGGTGTAAGAACATTGAAGACCGACTGCAGGGAGGTCATTCGCTGATTTACTATAGGTCATAGAAAACACGGAAAAATTCCCCCGGAATACAATTTGGAGAATAAAATGTCAAAACGTAAACAATGTATCCCGATGAATCGCCAGAACATCCTAAAAAAATCTTCAAATAAATTATGTTCCTTTAGCTTCTTCATATGCAGACTTAAAAGTACTTGTATCTGTCCTTGATAGGCCTGAGCAGCAGATATGGGAACAATACGAATGCAGATAATCAATACCATTGTCTAATTAATCAGCACTTAGGAGTAGCTCTAAGGATTTCATGTGGCAAATGAAGAGAAGGACTATTAGATATGCATTATCTTTATTAACAATTAGCAGGTAGCCATAGTTTCTTTCGCGTTCACGTCTCACGAGTGTGTATGCTTGGCATTAGACACTAGAGGCATTAAACACAATATATTACAAGCTGAATAAGTAACTCACAGTATTTAGCTAAAATATTTACACTCTGTGGAGATTTTAGCTGACTGCTTCTCGTTCTCTATCCAGCTAGCATCTATAGTGCCTGTAGTGGCGTCTCGTGCTCTTGGCCTCTGTTAGGTTCACACAGCAAATAGTTATGATGACTTGACACTATAGGTAGTTTTCATGTAGGATAGACATGACAAACATATAGCACACTGAGGAAACAATTTTTTGTCAGCTCTCAATTTGGTGTCCTGTCGACAGTTTTTCCACCTGCTGACTAAGAAGTTTTTTTGTTCTTCGATACAAGTGTACATAATGGTAGCTGTCCGTCAGCAACACACTATGGAAAAAGAGTCACCAACTCCAGTGAGGATCGAATCACACATTTCTTTATGGACCTTCACCTTGCTTTTGGCTGGCCGTCGATTTGGAGATGGGGGATGGAAAAAGGAGCTGGCCGGGCGTTTTTAGTTTTTACTTTCCCTTGTGTTACCTCTTTCCCAACGGAGAGAAATCACATCTATAGAAAAATGCTTTCATATCAATTCAAAGTACGTGTTGTGGCCTTGCAAAAGGGGGCCTACATGATTCAGAACAACGATCGAGCAAGTAGTTTATAAAATAACTGTAGGAATTAAATCTTAATAAACAAACCACTAGAAATCATGATAGTACAATAAGGAATAAATCATGGTTTCTATAAGGAGGTGCACATGTGCTCCTCTTCGTAGATGTCAGAAACACGCACATTTCTCTCTTTCTCTGTGGACGTTTCGCCTATACACAGGATACACAGGGCAGAACTTTCCTCCGGTTTTCTTTTATCCATCCCGGATCCCCCCCCCCCTAACCACCACCACCCATATAATACAAAATGCCCTCTAGATATAAGCACACATCAAATAAGACCTACACGATTCTTGACAATGAACAGGTTGGTTTGCTCGATTACTGATCGCGGGAATCAAATCTTTTCGAACAAGTCACAGGAAATCTTATAAGCTGAACAAAAGAATCGCAGTATCGAACTGTGTCTGCAGGGGTCTGTCGCTTAAGATATTTTGTTAAGTTGGCTTCTGTGTATCAAGATAGCCAAGCCCCAAGTTCAACAAACCAAGATAGCGTGAACGGTAAGTGGCCGTGGTGGACGGCGGTTGGCGGTGTGTGCAGGGCACACACACAGGGTGAGCACCTTGCTCTCACCATTTTGTTGCTCGCTGTTGAGCACTGAATTGAGCCGCTAGGAGGAGCGCGCGCGCGCGTACTGCTGGCCGAGGGTTGACAAGGACAGCTAGTCAAACATTTGACAAGAGGTGGCAAACCTGTGCCTTGGCAGAGCAGGCTGACCCGTGTCACTCTACGCTTTTTTACGTAGGCTACGAATATATTGCACTTCGAGAGACTGACACCTCGCTGAGCTTCTGTTCGCATCATCCTGTATGCTTCGCTTTTTTTGTTGCATCGGTCCAGAAGGATGATGAAACAGTAAAACAAAGTCATCAGGGGTTACTAAACTTGAAAATGGCTGGCGAAGATTCAGGGGAAGGGATCACCGTGTCAGTGAACGTCAGCTCGACAGCAGACCAAGACTACAGTCATCTCCCAGTCTACGACTTTCACAAGGTAAATAAGTGCAGGTTCTTCTTTTTTCTTTTGACGACTCTTGTCTAAAAAACTTCATGTACACGAAACCCGAAAATTATTGCAATTAATTAATGATATATAAGTTTTGATTTACACATATTGGCAGAATATACTGTGGGGCTGGGGGTAGGGTGCAGAGAAGCAGAACTTTTTCTAGACTGTTATATATCCAGTAGTCATATTGTCTTTGATAATGATAAGCCCAATTAGTGTAAGTCCAGTATCTCGCACTTATTGTTCAGCGTTCAATGCTGTTGTAGTGATAAAAAGTGCTCATGTTGATTATAGTATGCCGTATCAGGCGCAAGACAGTATATGCACGTTTGTGAGCAACTACAATATATGTGAGTGCTCGATCGTGTTTTGTGTGTCCGAGTGCGTGCAAGAGAGAAAAAAAGTGACAGGAAAAAAAAACTATAGGGATGATACACAGGAAATAACATTTTAGATTTTGCGTTTTCTGACAAAGAAACGGGTGTGTTTTATTTGACAGCATGGAGATAAATACGTGTATTTATCAGCCATGCACGTGACATTACCTTGGTCACACTTAATTAAGTCTGGTAAATGGAAAAGGGCCAAACACACACACAGGCAGTCAGAAGGTTTATAATTAAATGCCAGAAATTACAACACTTGCTGTACCTTGCTCTATACGTCTGTGTAGAAATACCTGTGTTGTTTTCATCTGTGTATACTGTATGGAGCTTTAATGCCTGCCCCAGGACTTAGCGGTTTTAGTCTTCCGATAAGAGACATCCTTGTGTGCCCACATCAAGAAGAAGGAAAGGGGAAATAAAGAAGGGAGGGATAAAGGGAGGCTTGTTGTATGGGCAGCCATACAGTGAAGGTAATCACGTCTACCTGAAGCGTCTCATTGTGGAAAGTCGTATGCAGGTCAACGGATGGTCGAGAACACACCTGGGGGCACAGTCACGGTGCGCTCTCCTCCCTACTGGCGTTATGACTCAACCGCTCACGTTAGCGCAAATCGTTATGCCTTATCCGACTCTTACTTATCTTCAGTTTCTCCTCACACACTGACAGAAACAAGAGAGTAATACTTTATTTTCTGCTGAAGCGTAGAAAATATATATGATTATCATGTTACACAAATTATGTAAATCTAAAATAGCATAACAGTAAACAATTTTTTTTTTAATTTTCAAGGCATAGGTTGTTGAGTGTCTGAAAATCGAGATAATTAGCTAACAGATTTAACTGTATTTATGTATTTTAACCCATAAGACCTAAATACCTGGTTATCCAACATGCATCTATCTGAAATATCAGAAGTCCTTTCCATGTGACCAGGCACTAACTCACCTTCAGAGCATAAAAAAAGTTTTGTAGTGAAAAAATAGGTCTACTTGCTGATGTTGCTCATGCAGGATCTGGTGTACTGAGGATGCAATGCAAGCTTCTGATTCGTGTGTTCGCGGTGTTCGTGTTCACTCCGCGCAGTTTCAAGATCTCCGACTGACATCTCGTAAAACGGAGACGGCCATGTGGCGTGTAAAGCACATAAACAAATCAACAGCTCAACCTGTTGCCCATGCCATTCCTTTCTGTCTCTCTAGGCCGCTGTGTGGACGAATGTGTGAACAGATATATCCTCATATGAAACACCCAGGAAAGCAGGCGAGGAAGAGGCAAAAATAGCCTTCGTCGAGAGTGGATGAGAGAGGGATGGACTGAGAGAGAGATATAAAGTGTAAATTGCAAAACCTGATATGAAAAGTACATTTTACCCTAATGTCTCCCACGCAACACCTAAGTCTTTCTGCACTTTAGAATGAAACTTTCACATTAAACAACGATGTTTAAAAAGGTTTAATAGTATGGAAATAGCACATACGTTGTTTTGTTTGAAATCCAAGTGTAACAGCAAGGTCAAATATTCTCACTAAACACTTCCTAGTTTTGAAAAGAAATTGACATCGACAGCACTTCTTCTATAATAATAATATCTTTTTTTATTATTATTATTATTACTATTAACCTAATAGTTCACGTCGACAGATACAGGACTTTTTTCACATATTCTGAAATATACCAGTTATGCAGAGAAGAAACCTTTTCTGTTGTTTTCAAAATGCTAATGTTTGCAAATTTTTGTAGAACGCGATTTCTTTCTGTTGGAAGCTGTACTAGGAGTTGTAGACTTTAGAGTATAGATGCTAAAAAGATTTTCAAAACGTGCGAGAAAAATAATTCTAACCAAAGTTAGTTTTCTGCTGATTGGTTTGATCACGTTTATGGATTAGTAGTCTTTCATCCACATTCGTGCTTAAGATGTCGTATTGAAATTTAAGGATGTGTTGCTCTCACTCTACAGATGGTGGCGCTAGACTGGGACAAGGTCTATGACGGCCCCATGAACCAACTGCTGTACACTTCTTGGAATGGCCTGAACATTGGGCGCCTGACTTTGGCCATCTGGATTCTGGCCAGCCATTTGGCGCTGATCCTCTTCGTGCTGGGCAAGGCCAAGCTACGGGAGCAACCGAAGAACATCCTCATCATCAATCTGTCTTTGGCCAACATACTTCTTAGGGGTCTTCCTCGTCCCCATTAAGCTTCACTTCATCCTAACGCCAGGCGTTTCAGACTGCAGTCTCAGCAAAGCGTGGGCGTTTCTCAATGACTACTTTCAGGTAACTTGAAGCCCAGGTTGGTCGCATGACTATGTGTGGTCCAGGTAATGGCTTGTTTGAATGCTTGTCTGGATTAAGGAAGAATCTACCATACAAGGTAGAGAGGGATTAAACTGTAAGTAGATCCCTTTAACGAACAAGTAAGAAAGCTCTTTAATCAGGACCGCATCGGCTACCTCAAAGACACTAAGATCATAGTGTGAGACTGAGGCTTAAATATAACAAGATTCAAAATTCTTTATTAATCTGTCACCATTTCAGGGGTATTGAGAAATTAAAATATTCACACATATTCCTATCTTTATGTAACATCTCTCTCTCTCACACACACACACGCGGGGCGCGCGCGCACTTACACACATCATTGGTCGGCTTCTCACAGCTAATATATTAAAACCACCACCAGTTTGTCTAACCCAGGTCTGTCAGGGGAGAGGCCAGACTAAAATGTTGCACCCTGGCCCTCCAGGTTGGAGGGTTTTGCTTTGGGCTAACAACCCACTCATGTAAAAAAAAAAAAAAAAAAAGCTGTTACAGAAACTGTAACAGTACCACAACAAAGGCCTGGTCGGGAAGTTTCCTCTCTAGAAGAGCTTATGACGCATGCTGGCGAAAACCTTAGGGAAGCCAGCTCGCCGACTCCAGCTCGCCTACTCTATTTAATCGTCTTTTGACGACCAAGGCAAGAATCAGGATAGGGACCTGGATCATCAGGAACCGATATGAACATCAAAAAATACAAAGGGAGCTGGATAGGACACACCAGCTGACACCATTGCCAAGCAGGCACTTGACTGGAACCCTCAGGGGAAAATGAGAGTTGGGAGACCAAAGCAGACTTGGAAAAGAACAGCAGAAAGCGAGGCAAAGGACGTTGGAACCACCTGGGCCCAAACTGAGGGGGCCTGCCCAAAACCGGATCCGCTGACGAGGGGTTGTTGGGGCCCTATGTTCCTCGAGGAGTAACAAGGACTCAACTAAACTAATATATTAAAAACTAATTTCTTCATCACTCACTCATTCCTTCTTCTAGCCCTTTAATGTATATCTGCTTATGTGGTCAAATAAATCAAAACATATAAACATGTAAATAAGGATAAACTTTTGTTATGTGATGTTTCTACCCCTCTCATATTTTTCGGGATTGAAATCTTTGTATTTAAAGATTCAAGATTTCTTTTAATTAATGTAATTTTCTAAGGGGTATTATTTAGATTCAAAAACTCATTTTCTACAATATCGAAAAGAGACAAAATGGTTTGATGATGATGATGACGACGACGACGATGATGATGATGTTGATGATGATGAGTTAGTGTGTGCTTCTGTGCAGGTTTGTTTGTCTCTCCTGGCAGTACTCGGTCTAGTAGTGGAGCGCCTGGTATACGTCTTCACAGAGCGGCGAGGTCGCCTTCTACGCGCTTCGCCAAGTGGTTCAACTGCGCTCTGTACATCCTGCTACCCTGGCTGCTTTCCATCCTCCTTCTCGTGCCCATCTTCCTGACGGCGCTCGCGGAGAGAGTCCCCGGCGAGGCCTGCGCCTACCGCGTCCGCGAACGCCACCTGTTGGCAGTGCAGATCATCAGTTTCCTGCCAGCCGCTACAGCACTCTTCTTCGCCGCACCCGCCGCCGGCCTGCTGGACTGCCTGCGCAGCAAGGAGTGCCACGCGCTCCCCAGCACTCCCCGCGGCGAAAGCCTAGCCGTGGCCTGCCTGGTCAGCGTGCTGGCCGTCTGCGGCGAGGCGCCCTACTTCGTGGTGCGCGCGCTGCTGATGAGGCTGGAGTGCAGCAACCCATACTGCGCCCGCTTCAATGCCGGGGTCACGGCCGGTATGTGGGTCCGCATCGCCAAGGCCGCCGTGCTGCCATTCCTGTGGCTGGCCTACAGTGACTTCCGTGACGCACTGCTGTGCCGCTTCAACTACAAGAAAGTCAAAGACGAGAGCCTCAGTGAGAACGACGACGACCGCAAAGTGATGAACACCAAGATGTGAAGGGCCTGGATTATTGATGTACCCAACTTGAAGACGCTATTTCTGCTGCAGATACGGGACTGGCACTTCCTAAGGAATACTTTGGCCTCTGGGAAGATTAACTCGGGAGGACAAGATGGCCTCTGTCTCTGAGATTCTTAACAGACCCTCATAATGTCCAACTGTACCTACTGACCTGTACAGCTGATGTTGTGGTTGGTGTCAGAGATTGAGTTGTGGCGCGGCTTATGTTCTTTGAAAAAACAAAGCAGCTAGTGTGATCGAAATTAAAAAATGTTCCCACGAAAACATTTTCAGAGGTCAACACATAGCCGTAATTCCTTGAATTTTGAACGAACAAATCTGCCCAGCATTTCCATATTTTGACTTTATCATTTTCTTCACTGGACAAACACGTTTTAAATTTAAGGTACTCCATCATTACATGTACAAATAGCAAAATTTATTGAGAAGAGTTTCTTTTCATCCAGCATTCCCGTCGTAGGTAATCTCCCCATCATCACAAACTAGTCTGAGAAACAAGTCTTGTATACTTTCGTCACAATGTCCGCTAATAAAAAAAGTGCAAGCCTTAGGTTGAAAAAAAAAATTTAGAACTGTGGTGACAGGGTCGCCGAAAGCCAACACGGGCCCCAAGGCAGACGATCTTTCCAGGTCCCTGTCATTAATCATTAATTGTAATAGTTTATTACGTTTCCAACAACAGCAGTATACTTACTAGTTAAAATTCGACTG
Source organism: Pomacea canaliculata (assembly GCF_003073045.1). Classification (NCBI taxonomy): domain Eukaryota; kingdom Metazoa; phylum Mollusca; class Gastropoda; order Architaenioglossa; family Ampullariidae; genus Pomacea; species Pomacea canaliculata. The sequence continues at coordinate 15,039,002 of NC_037602.1, read as the reverse complement.
GCAATATCTAAATTTCGTTTAGTAACAATGTAGACAGCAAACGTTAGGAAAAGTGTAGACTAGGATCTACAACACTTCATGAGATGAACATTTTAGAACTTTGTACATGTGAGTGGTCAGTAAATGAAGGAAAAAGATCAAACTATTCTCACCCCTTTCGTGTAGAAAAGTGTCACAAGTGGATGCGAAAAACTCAACAGATTAAAGAAACGAAGATTAAATACAATACAAGGCTTATACACTTTCCCCTAATGCATTGTGGTGTTTATTTGTGCTTTTCTGTTCTCATGGACGTTTGCTCCCGGGTCTTTGGTGTTTTACTGAGATGTAAATATCGCACAGTTGCCTCCCTGCCTTCATCCGAAGGAAATGTTGGTTGCTAAAGAGTAATATCCCCCCATATTACACTTTACAAAGCTGCCTTTGTGTCTGCTTCCCACTGCGTTTACTTGGAACACTTGGGTCACGTCACGTGATGGTTGTCTGTGATGGCGATAACAACAATTTCTTCGCCCTTAGTTCTGCTCAGCGTTGGCCACCGTAAACCCAGTGATGGATGATCTGAAAGTGAATGGCTACACAAATCAAAGAGACGGGGAAAAGCGATCGCAGTCCAGGCACTCAGTGCTCGTAATGTGAAATCATTCATCATAGCCAAGTGCTCACTGATTTAACTGGGTGTTGAGTGGCCAGAGCAGTTCTGTTAGGAAAAATGGACTGAATTCTGAGGAATATTTTGAGTTGGTTTATGTGTGAACCCTCAAATCTTCAATACTGCTGACACGATCAAGTAATAAAATATCCTATCACATTCCCACAAACCTCACGAGCACATCAATGTCACAAATTAGAGTTGATACACTGAGGAGAGTATATTTCAAGTTGGCTTCAAGCTGCTGTGTGATCAGGACTGGAGATATAATTACCATTTCCAGCGTGAATTACTTTCTACTAGACTGTGTGCAATGTTGCAAACGTAAGCCTGACTGACAATATTTATGGTTGTGTAGAAAAGGTCATGAAAGGCAGAAAAACAATGTACATTAAACGGGAAGATCTCGTAATTATATCAGCTCCCATTACTGTTGTCAATGCTGTCACTTCACCTCAACTACCATGCACTGACGTGTATAGCAGTCATCTTCCACAAACTTCATATTATTTTTATTTGATTTGAGTTGAGTTGTAATTTTACTTTTTCTGTTTTGGTACGAAATGCATCTGTACCTTGTATGAAAACTGCATACAAATATTGCTTGTACAATTTCTAGTCTACCTACAAAATATTTTTCCTTGTATAGCTACCAGTCATCAATTTTTCTTTTCGCTTGACTTTATGGGTAATAAACATTTCTGCTGGTCACTTATTGGAGTTGAATGTTAAGACGCACCGTGTATAATCTACAACTTAGAACTAATTTTGATACTGATTATGAGTTCGGAAGTATGAATGTACACTGGCCCCGGTAGCGGGAGGTGGGTTTAGGGAGACAAGAAAGACGTTCTGTGACTGTAACTCTTGCCTTAGATGCTAATGGTGAATTATTTTTTGCCACAAATGTAGAAGTATGCTTATGTTCACCAGCCTAATGCTTGAGATTGGATTCTTCACAATGTACAAAAAAAGTAGAGGAACAGAGAGAGAATCAGAATCACTTCATTGAATAGACCATCAGCCCGTTTCAAGGGGGAGCATAACAAAACCATCAAAGTTTTATACACATAAACTGTATATAGTATGCAACAGGATTATCATCAACACGAAGATATTTACATTTTAACAAAAGTCACACTGTGCCTTTTATAGAAGATATACCAAGTAATTTGATAAATTTACATAAAATATAAATACAAAAAGAACACACAGAAATACACCATTTTAGGGACTTGATCCCTCCGGTCTAATTCTTTGTAGACAAATGCAGCTATAGAGGGTTAGAAATTAGAAATACTAGTTCTAGTATCTGACATTATAAGTTGGAATCTAAATAGAGAAGGTTTTTTTTTATAATATTTTATTGGGATGTATATATAGCTTTCTCACAAATAAGAATACATAGGAAAGACAAATAGAAAGTGTATTTCGGTTTCTTCATCCTTACAAAAAGGACATTATTTCCAGAATAGTGGAGCTTATGACAGTTCAAATCTGAAACACATAGCCTAAATCTTATCAGGGCATCTCTCATACCAATATGTTTAGTATCTCCAAGAAAACTGCTCTGTGTTATGGAAGATTTATATAAATTAAAGGGAAAGAAACTTAGGACCGAATTTCACTTTATCATGCCATTTTTGATGAAAACAATCCATCAATCTTAACTTGAATTCTCTCAAAAAGTATTTGACATTGGCAACACTTTGATTTTCTCAAACAAAACCATAACCGTATTTATACAATCTAGTCACTATAGTCTGCTAACCTAGTTATCATCATAATGCAAATTGAGAAACATTTCAAAGGCTTTTTTTTTTTGGTAAGTGTTCACGTGGCATCTGAAGTATCTTGATCCAGTATGCAATACATCTAACAAATGAATTAATTAAGAACTTGTATTACTGGACTGCTGGCAGTCGATTTCCCCCCCCCCCCCCCAAGTTAACTGCCAAAACGAGGCATGATACTTAAGCTTCCGGTTTATTCACATTTTAGATAAACTACTAAAACGAGGCATGGTACTACGTAAGAAGCTTCCGGTTTAGTCACATTCATTGTTACGGCTCGCCGAGACTAACAGCGGACAACATGGCAAGAGGCTAAGAGTTGGTCTTGGCAGTCCATGGTGACATAAAGACTTGGTGAGCGAGCGTTTTACGCATCAATAGGCATTTTAGGCATCAATAAAATCAAAACTCGTGTGAAATCAATACTGCCCACTGGACTAATTATAGCGTATCTGGCAACTTAGCCGGAGACCACCTGAATTATGTTTCGGCCCACATTTAAGTGATTCGTGGACCACACTTTGAGAACCACTGATCTAGTATATAAGAATTAAACTATACTCATTTCGTTGTTGCGGGTCACAAATAATGCACGTCCTGCCTTCGATGTGCTAATCATTCCGACTTCAAGCGCCTAGACTAGTTCAAGAATTATATCTGTAGGGTCCGATACCGGTATCATTACCAACTTCCCACCCATCTTTGGCTTGGGAGCTTCTCTTATCATCAAATTCGAAAGTAGCTATCCTTGGCATTGTCTGCCCCTAGCTTTCTGCTTTGTCTCGTTACGTAAGTTCGTGGATGTAAGCATCCTTTATGCTCAACCAAGGGTAGCCTGCTATATTTCATTGTAATTATGCATTATTTTATCATGTGTAAATTTCTTCTAATATACATACCAAATAAAAAAAGGTGTGCAACTTCAACTTTATTTTTGACATTGAGTTCTAGCTGACATTTTGGTCGATTAAAAAAAAACCCAACTTAAAGTATACTTCGTGTATAGAAGACAATGTACAAACTTGCATAAAGTTTTACTTCTTTTTTCCAGAAATTTGAATGCATATATGCTTATGTCTCACAATGTGTACTCAAGGAATTATGGTGAATGAAGGAAGCATATATATAGTATGCAATTTGTTCAGCTGACATATGATTTTATTGACTGCAATTTGCCTCTCTCACGTGTAATGTTTATGATGTCACGGAAATAAAATGTTATATTATTAAAAAAAGTTTTACTTCTTTTGAAAGCTTTCTTAAGTCTTGACTGAGTGCTCAATATAACGGTGTGAAAATGCTAGCTTCACAGAATTAGGAAGTGCTAGCATTAACGCGCGGAAACTGGGAAAAGAAATTTTATTACAATCAAGCTGGTGAATTGTTGTTTCTTGAAGTTGATAATTTTTAGATGTAGGTTAAGGTGTTTTTATAAGGAAACTGCAACTATATTGACCTATTGACTGAACCTGTGCAGTCATTCGATCAGCATTTGAAACTTAATTTTGGTTACTTACAATTTTGCTTCTTGTGTATAAAATAAATTGCAATCTTTGGAAAATTCAAGAAATTCTTCTGTAGTTAGGTAGAATTACTATATCACTGCTTTCAGCTTGTGGCACCGCAAGAGGCTATTCTTCATAATTATGATAATTGTACTAGTATAACAGTATGAGCATATATGTGTTATTGGTGCTCATGTGTATGCATTCATTTTGTTTTCAGTCTCCACAATTCTGCAGTGGTTAATTCAAGAAGTATACCAAACATTAGAAAATGCAGTTGACAGAGATATGGCAACTAAAATTTTAAGCTTAATCGAGGAACATAAAAACATTATTAATGCAAGATTTTGTGATTGTAAGTAATACACTACTTAATGTTCTTTTGAATTTTTTTTTTTGTAGCTTAGAAGCCTAGCTTTCAACAAATGCAAAGTCATAGTGAAAGAAGTGTATAGTATCTGTGACAGAAAGATTAAAATTTAAATGAAATGAACATTAGATCATTATAATACACCTCATACCAAGAGTGATTACTAAAAAAAAAATTCATATGCTGTGAAAATATGAAACTCAATAACTTGAATTTAAACATTTTTTTTAGTATAGAGATTGATATTACTTTCAGGTTGTGCTTGATGATAGATTACTATACTTGAAATTAATTTATCAATAGTCTAAGTAATTTCAGTGTATGTTTGCATGTGTGTACTACAATTTTTTTTTATTTTGACATCTACCATTCTGTTATGGATAATGAGCTTTATTACCAAACACTAGGAAACACATTTGAGGAAGGTTTTACAACTAAAGCTGAATGGCGGAACATCAGAGGACGGACCTGATTCTGTTGCGAGAATCTGCCAATCTCATATCTGATGTAGAACCAGATGCAGTTCCTGAGCAATCTCCAGATCAGAACTGTGAGTAGGATTTCTAGTTTAGCATCTAAAAAATGCTAAAAAAGGATATTATTCATATTATGAAGCAGTAAAAAGCTGTCTAAAGACTTTTGAGAACATGAACCTTAGAATAAATGAAAATTTAATGTATGTATAAGAGGTGAGTCTTTAGTGTGGATATGTGTGTGTTCAAATGAGCGTGATCATGCATTTAAATCATACATTTCATTATTTATTATTATTTAATGTGTGTGTGTGAAAGAGAGTGAAGATACTTGCTAAAGAAAAACTGTATGCATTGCAGCATGTCAGGAAGCAAGTGTTCTTCTTCTACACATCCAGTACAAGGTTTAGAAGCCAGGCTTAGTTCCTTGACTTTAGATGAAGACATTGAGCACTACAAAAATCAATTTCCAGAGGATATTAGATCAGATATATATGATGCTATGATCCTTCATCAAGATGAGGATAAACAAGAGGCATTACAGTTTTTATCATGCATTAACAGTAACGTTTGTTTCCGCAATGGAGAAAAGCCAAAGGTTGTTCTTTATACAGATGTTAGGTCAGATATCGGTATTGCAGTTGGTCAGTTAGATGAGAGCTTACCTTTGTGCACATATGTTTTCCTTTTTGTCACCAAAAAATTCTGTTTAGATGCTTGGATGAAATTTTCCAGCCAGACTTGTCTTATGAATGCTATCCGAAATGCAGAGAAAAAGTGGTCAGTGGTCCCAATATTTACTGAACCCAAAAACAAGCAACCTATGATATACCACCATCCATTATTTCTCTAAAAGGCATCCAGTACTGGGGGGAGAAAAAAAACTATGTCGATTCACTGCAAACAAAATTGGAATGCAAGCTGCATGTGCGAACAGATAAAGAAGATAAGCTGAAGCATCAGCGAATATTATGGATCATGAAGAAAAAAGCTGAGGAAAAAGAAGACGCAGACAGAAGAAAACAGGAGATACAGCAATTAAAGAAAGCTTTACAAGAAAGATAGAAGAACGAAAAGCAGGAAAAAGAGAATAGAGACAAGAAAGCAGAAGAAAAAGAATAAAGACAAGAAATGCATACAGCTTCAAGATCAAGAAGAGGTGTAGTAACTGTTTCATTCCAAAAGCTGAAGCACAAAGTAAAGAGCACTTACAGTATGAGTTATTGCAGTGAAATGCCTACAAGATTAGAAATTGTCCAGAAAATTCAGCTGACAAGTTTGCAAAACAGAACACCTGTTTTTATTAATATTCTTATCCCAATTGTAACTGCTACCTGTGGGAATATACTAAACCTTGTATGCTTGCAAGTTACAACTCTGTTTTGGGACCGAATTATGGTAAGATCCGAACGATGAATTTTTAAGATATTTTATCTCTTTTCACAATATGCAGAGTTCACAAAAATACAAGGAATTTAAAGTGACAAAATTGCTTTTATGAATATTCATACAGTAGTTATGATTTATAAAGCAGCTATATTTAAATTTATACATTTTATTAGACTGAATCTAATGTTAAATGAAGTATCTTGCATTTATACTCTCAAGACAAACATATAGCTACTCTGTATCTATTTTTTCACTTTTCAACTTTTTCATTTTTATGAATTATAAAGTATTGTCATAATATACTGTTTAAGGCTCCACTGCAGATGTGACCTGTTAAAATAGACATGGTGAATCTTGTTAGATGTCCTGTCTTATACAAGAGGAAGCCTCCTAACCCCCTCAACACAGTTTTTTTTGTCATTGTCAGATATGGCTTGATAAATTTCAACATTACCACCATCAGTTTGTGGGAAGGGATGGGTTTGGCTGCCTTGCTTCCCATTCATGATTGCTGTCCAAATTTGTTCTTTATAGTAGAGGTATGTTTCAATTTGTTCTGTTTGGGATTTTTGTTTTTATTTTATCATTTACAGCCACCCCTTATATCTTAGAAAGAGGAAAAATAAAATTGCTTGGGAGTAATGCAGACCAACCACATAGCCCACGAGGTTACTGTAATGAAAAGAATATTCCTGCCAAATTTGGTATAGATTTACACAGGTTTCAACCACTGCCTGCCATACGTTCTGCCTTATTTATAACATTATCATAAGATAGCTATTTAAACTGTCTCAGACATTTCTTATGCACACTGCTAGAGGCAAACTGGAACCTAATTCGCCTATCAGTCCAATGGGTCAGTGGACAATGCTGCCTCTAGCTCCTGTGCAAGCCTCCTCTTTGTAAACTACAGCTCCACCTTCATTCTGCAAAAACTTTGTTTTGAAAAGCTATTGGCTTTTGATTTCTCGCAGTTAGCTTCTAGATCCTTTTCCTATTGCACTGACTCCAGAGAGAGTAATTGCCTATCCAATAATAGTCTGGTGGTCAGTACAGGCACACCACAAGATTGGGTCCTTTATCTCTTCCGGATGGACCCATTTGGATAGTGAAGTTCGCTGTTAACACCATGGTGGAAAGTCTTTTCAAACAATGATGAGTCTGTATACCTAAGTGAGCTCTAGGTCACCTGGTGGCATGGTTTAGCAAAAATAACTTTCGCTGGTTAACCATTTCAGGGTCTTGGGAAATACCATTTTGAATGATCTCAGCTGAGACAACGTTGTGATATCTATTATCAAGAAATGCTGTTCTTGATTTCTCTTTCCCACACACCAAAAGAAAACCATAAGGCACGATGTCATAAAACAATATTCTTGATATATACAAATAAACAATCTGATCACAACAAATATTTTTTTGATGATTTTTTCTCTTCCTTTTGTTTCTTTGCCACGGATGACTTGGCCTTGATTTGAGTCTGTACTTCTTCTTGCAGCTGAGCAAAGAAAGCTGTGGATGATGAAGACACTTTCCCTTTCTTGTCCTGCAATTTAAAAAAGTTGAAATGGAAAACCAAGTATAAGTTAAACAAAATTTATACACACACACACAAATTAGGGTTGATTTTCGCTGCTAACTTTCCAGCTGTGATGTTACTGTCGACTTTTGATCTGTCACTTTATTTGAGTCAAATTTATGTACAGCATGAGTGTAGTGAATGCTTGTACTCTATGTGCAACCCCCACCTTCTCTTCAACAAGTGCACAATGTTTTGAGTGGTCGCCATGCAAATTGCTTATATGCTTCCCACCACCTTGATCTCTTGCTGTACACAACTCTCTTTCAGTGAGCGCATGAGAGTGAAAGATAAATGTCTATGTCTGCGTAGTTTACACAATGTAAAAGTAGTATTATTGCATCTGTAGCCAGGAATAACAGAATGGAGATTTTCTCCAGAAACAGATACACTAATCAAACGTAGCTAAAGCATTCCTGCCAGATTTAGTGGGAATTGGATAAAAGGTATGGACTTGATCACGTACCAACATTACACTCACAAATGCACAAACATGATCATGCATGAAACAAAGGGAAAAATATTCTTATGTTTGAAGACGTAAGCAAACGAATAACTCAAACACTTAAAGAAATCACATACCACTGGAAAACTGCAGTGAATTATTTTCTCCTTAACAATAATTTTTTTTATCCCCCAACAAGAGTTTTAAATAAAATCTCACTAAAATACTAATAAAAATATTAAAATTAAACTCGCATATGCACAGTATCATACTCTTTAGAAGCATGCTCATCTTGCACATCTGAAATGAATAAAGTGCATGTATACATGTGTTCATTTACACACAGTTAAACATGGCTTGATAAGGTATTCCCTATAATTCTGAGAAAAGTGATTTGCAAGGATATTTAATCAAAGTTATTTACTAAGATTGTCTGTTCTAATCCATATTAACTGTAAGGACGATTTCTCTACTGCAAGCCCAACATTAAAGTTTCACTTCTTACTTTACTGCCTTTTCACAGTGCTATTATGCCTCAAATTCTATACAAATATTACAGCTTGCTCACCTGAACCAATTGCACATTGCTCGATGTTTTGCTCTGTTTTTCAAGCTCCCGGAGAGCTCGTTCTTTGCTGTATTTGTTACCAAGACCAGGATTAATTTTCTCTACTGCTTTCTGCCGCTTATTTTTCTCCTTCTGTCGTTCCCTCTGTGCCATTTTCTTCTTTCTTCTCTCTCTTTTCTTATCGGTGTCTGTTCTTTCATTTTTACCTTTGAATTCTCCTTTAGCTCTGGCCTGGTCAAAACAATGAATGTATCTTTTAACAAGAACATGAAAGCTTGTCACTTTGTCATTGAGTTATGGTCACATGTAAGTTGCCCCGAAAAGAAAAAAAAAAGGATGTCTTAAAAAAAAAAAAATTAACAGCAATATTTTCACCTGTACATTTAACAAGCTTTGTTGTTTTTTTTTTGTGTATTACCACTTGGTAATGAACAACTGAAATGGCTGCTTTGGTAACTTACCTGAATTTCTTCAGGTGCCAGAAGTGCAGCATCACTGACAGCCACAGGTATGATTTCTTCCATAGCAATAGATGGCATGTTGGAGATAATCTTGACTTCTGGCATGGCCTGAAAACATAAAATTATTACAATATCTTGTCATTTCAGCGGTTAAAGACACTTGACTCTCTCAGCTATTAAATACAGTCTCTAAATCTTGACTTAGAATAGGACATGCAATACTTATGGCTAAAAAGATACTTTGTAGCAGAGATATATCACAATGAATGTAACTTCAATCATAATAAACCCTATGAGCTTAAGAAAAAAGTGTTTTAAAGCTTTGCAATTTACTTCTACATACATCATAGCAAACAGCAAACTTCACAGTCCTGACATTGCTTAACTAAAAATTATCTAAGCAACTTAATATTAACCTCATGCCAATTTCAGATTAATACTAACATTTTCATTAATTAGGAAGGAATCAATACTTCTTGACATTCACAAAAAGAAACTTACTGGCTTTGGTGTGTAGCAAAAATTTGACAAAGCGTCCAGCTTGAGGAAGAGAGCCTGCATCATTTTGTTTACCTCTTCATGGACAGGATTCTTCTTGTCTTCCTCTTCTTCCTGATAAAACAGTGATAATGTTTGCAGAATAGTTCACCATGCCTTCCAAGACAGTCTTCTGCTGATTTTGTTAAGCTAGCCAGAGAATACTTTTCTATTGCTCTCTTGAACTCAAAAGTCAAAGTCTCTCTTATGCATTGATAGGAAAAGTAAAATGAAGGTACTTTAAAGACCATCAACCAGCCTAGAAAATATACAAATTCCCCTTCCCTTCTACTAATTCACTTCAAGTAGACATAATGTAAGCAAAATGCCTGCTGCAGCTATAGCAGTTATTACGCAGCATACTAGGATCAAGTATGGTAAAAATATCTAAAGAAAACTTCAAGAAGTCGCAGAAAGGCAAACTTTCAGCAATTTGTAAGCATGCCATCTTAAATTTATAAAACAGTTCAGAATTCTTTCAAGGTTTCAAAACTTACAGCCTGTTGTTTAAGATACTCCTGTTCATAAATTTCGCCGAGGGATATCTTGCTTTTCTCTTGGTCCAAGTGAAGTCTCTTCTTAAACTCAAACACTTCTTCCTTCATTCTTTCCTTACGCACAACATCATCCCAAGACTGCAAAAAAAAAAAAAAAAAAAAAAAAAGGATTATATGTGTGTTAAAAGATAATCACTGTTCAGTGAAGCTGTAACATTATGGCAAGATGGGTGATATAAGGTTAAATAGCTAGCACATTAAGGGTTGCTGAGCCACACCTGTTGCACGAGTAATTAGATTTTATTTTAGACAGCAGAATGGAAAAGGGGAAACGATATAATTAACTGTTGCCTACCAGCAATTACTTCCCAAGTTAAAAAGTTTGCTATTTTTTGGTAGTTGTTCAGAATACGAAGTATGTGGGTCAGGAAAGTGTGGTCGCTCGTCCCCACAAGGCGGCGCCAGTTTGTATAATGCCTGTTCCCTTACAGCAGGGGTATCAAACACACGGCCTGCAGGCCACATCCAGCCCGTCATCAAATTTTACCTGGCCCGTGAAAGAATTTTAGTTAATCACTGTTAATGACCCGGCGACAAGAAATGCAAACAACAGAAAAGTTCACGTCGAACACAGCAAGTGATGTGATGATTGTAGAAAACATGTTTTCCACTTTTAGTGAACACCAACAGTGCACTGGTCAAGTTACCACCGCTCTTGTTAATGAACTGAAAGGATGGTCAATGTGGCGCCCATAAATCTGAGCTGCGTCACGTGACACGCTGGCCTAAACACAGCAGCGGGTTGAAGATTTTGAATCTAAGATCACAGCAGACATTTTTCACTATAGTAACAACACAAAGTGAAGCTGCTGTGAGAGCAAGTTTAATTGTGGCAGAGGAGATCGCTGTCAGCCGGGCTGACAGCGATACTTTTAACTAAGCCACTTTAGAGTGTAATCCAACTAAATTTTCTCTTCACCCCAAAAAGCTCCAACTTTTGTAGTCTGCAATAATTTACTAAACAGCACTCACCTTATCTTTGATGCGTTGCTTAATTATATCTTCAAGCTTCATTGTAGTTTCTTCTGTAATTTCTGGAGCTGTAGAATTACAAAAACTTAAAGACTCACTTCCCATTGCATAAATTTTAACTGTTTAAAGAAATCAAACTGCAAAGTGAATAAATTCTTTGGTATCTGCAGATATTTTTTTTACTGATTCTTACTACTTGTAGAATGTTACTATTATTATACTATATTACTAATACATATTTTCTGTGGGTTTTGCATTTTAAAAATAGGCAGATGAAGTAAGTGATCTTCCACAAACATCTTCCTCTTTGGTGTCTTAAGCAACTCTCTCCAGACATAAGGGCTCATTCTCTTCTACTTAAGTCTTTTTTTTTTTGTCTTTTAACTACTAAGCAATGTAATAAGTGGACAGTTTGGTGATTAGTACAGCAGTACCCGAGTCTGTAGAAGGCCAGAGAAGGAAACTCAGTGAGGTAGATAAGATGGCCCCATAACACATGGGGTCAAAAATAACTGATTACCCAATGACTGCAGTGTTATGGGACTACCGTTTCCATGTAAAATAGTTGTTTTTCTCAACTAATTAGCATAATGATGGGTGAGTAGAATTTAGTGGACATTTTACTACAAAAAAGTCTGCATGTTTAATTCAACACTGAATCAGTTGTTGACCCCAGCAAACATTCCGACCTCGGAAAGCTACCTGAACGACTGGTGTGGTCAAATGTCAAGTGCTCTTCCAGAAGACTGTTCTCTGGCCTCAAGCTGCTGCTGACCTCACCACTCATCAACCATGACTTTGGCTGCAGGCTGGCCTCTTCCATTGCGGAAATCTGCTTCTGAAGCTAATGTTAAAACAAAAGTTAAACTAATAAAAACTGCAGAATGCTCACACATCATGATCAAGGACTACATAAAACTTCTTTCAGAGCTGATAAAACTGTTAAGACCCAGCAGTATTTCTTTAAGAAAATAGCATTCCGCAAGTTTCTGCACTACCTGTAATAAACTGTAGCCCCTTCTGTATAAATCAATGGAAAGCAGCAAGCAGTACTCCTTCACTTTACACCTTTAGGAATTATCTCCCTTTCCAGCAGCAGGTGCTCATTATTTGCTCCCACTAACCAGATCAAAGAGAAATTGGAATCCATGCCAGTAGCACCAGCATGAGTTCTGCAAGCGCAGAATAGCAGAGATGATGTAGATCTTTTCCTGACAATTAACTCACCTTTTCTTGCCTTTTCTCAAATGTGGATAAAAAAGGAGTGGTAGCATTTGAGGGTGAGACATCACGAGATGCATCGTCACTGCTGTCATCACTTTCACTTGAAGCTAGCAAACTGAATACAAAGTTTCAAAATAAAAAATTTTCAAATTAATGTTTTAAATTAATTTTCATGTTCTCATACCATCACAGAAAGTTATAAACATCTCCAGCCATTATTTTAAAGTGCAAAAGTAAACAACTTACTAGTGATACATTAACTTTGCAAGTTGTTATCTGACCAAAATCTTTCACCAAATCAGCCATGAGGGAAGAATCCCACTGACAATAACTGTTACTCTGAGGTAGGAAGTTAAAATGCATGAGGAGAATTTACGTTTCATTGTGTACTTTTGTGGTCTGTATGATGGTACCCACAAATCATTTTTACATTTGGAGATAAATTCTCTTAATTCCTGTTTAAAAAAAAACAAAAAAAAAAAAAAACAAAAAAAACACTAAGTACAAAATAGTCATAAAAAATTCTTTTTTCTAAAAAACTTTAACATAATTAAATTACTTTCTGTATTAAAAACTCCTTACCTTTTCTGTATTAAATCCTCACTGAAGCGTACTTTCTTTTTAAAATCTGTCTCTTCATCACTTTCAACCTCACCTTCATCTTGTGTGCAATAGAGGAGAGAGAAGAAAATAAACCAACAACTATTATTTTCCTCATGTTTAAACGAAAGGTAAATGTAGCAGTGACAAACTTATGTTGCCATAAAGTATCTCATGTTATTTCATATGATTATTTATATTACTCATGGCATCTTTAAGAATTTCAAGTAAAATATCCTTTATCAAAAATTCCAACTATTAGGTGACTGTGACAGTAGAATCTTTTGTGCCACATGTTTGATGAAAAAGAAATAAGCTAATGGTGTTGATTTAACCCCAACCACCCCCCCCCCCCCAAAAAAAAAGATCCATGGTTATAAAGCTTTAGCACAAATTTATAACCTGGACATGAAGCACAAAGCAAGGACTCTATGGTTATTAAAAAAATACATTTTAAAAACATGAAAACCACAGGTCCATAATTAAACTTTTAAATGCAAAATCTTATAAAAACAATTTCTTTAAATTACTGATTAATAAATTCCAAAACCTCTGTGTATAAGATGTACAGCATCCTTCTTAGCCATATATATATTTATGCTGTCATTAAGGGCAATGTACAGACCAGATGTTTTCTTTCTCTTTTTCACTCTTTGTATTGCTGTATTTGCTGCCTCATCATCAGGTGGATCAAAAAAGTCAGCATACATGGCACCCTGGAATAATATTGGCAATGTATCAATATATCTAAAGTAGAAAACACTTCTGCTTCAAAACAAGTGTTGAATTAACACATCAAAAATATTGTGTACTTAATGTTTACAAAGGCAGGTAATACCATGCAAATATTACTAACTGTACGGATACTATTCTTATTTTTTTTCATTCCAAAACAGGCACCAAGTGTATTGGTGATCTTTCCCAACACCATATGATATCTGTTCTAATGTCTTAAACTGAGGCTATTCTACTCAACTAGCTTATGCAAATGTTCCTTGGATCTAGTATCTAACAAGCATGAGGAACTTTATCATCAGAGTATTCTTAAAATATTTTGCCTTGATGACAAATTTACTAGCACTTAATGACTGACTGACTGACCACAACTTGATAACCCAACAAAAGCTAATAGAATGTGAAAAAGAACTAAATGAGTTACTTATCACAATATTTTCTCACAAACTTTTCACCAAAGAAAACCACAGGATATCACAGAAAGTTTATAAAGTTACCTCTTCCTCTTCATCACTCGGAAGCTCACCAAACATATCAACATCTCCGCTTTCTTCTTCCTCTTCACTGTCAGAGGTTTCCTCCCCCTGTTTTGCATCCTTTTGCTGCTGCCTTATTTCTTTTTCATCTTCTTGCTGAAGGAATTCCTCCATCTCAGCCAGTTTAAAAAATTTATCATCCACAGGCGTCCTTTCAGCTCTTTTTATTGGACCTGTTTGATATGAAGACATTTTATACATATATATATATAATTTATAAACTAAGTTCACATGGATGTGTTGATCAATGCTTTTATGAAAAACAGATTTTTGATTATAAGCCTAATCTACACACAAATCAGTTGTATGTGTAGATACAGTCAGAAAATGATGAAATATGTTACTACACTTAAGTTGCAGTGACAACAGCACAAGCTATGGCCCCAAACTTTTTCAGAGCACGAAACAAACTTACATAACTATACCTTTATCTTTCTTCTCGGCCACATCAAAGTCAAAGTCGATATCATTTTCATCATCATCATTCAAGTCTCCCTCATCTTCTTGGAGATCACTACCCTTGAATAATTCTTCATCATCAGAGTCACCATCTGTAAGCTGAGTGTCGGGATTTTCCTCATTCAGTCTTTTCTTTATTTGCACAATTTCATCATCAGTATCATCAGTGTCTACATCATTTATCTCTTTTTCACTCAGCTTCATAGAAGGTTCTGCTGGTGATATTCCTTTGTGATGTGTGTCAATTTTGGTTTTGCCACTTGCCTTCTGACAGCTGAAGGACAATAAGGCTTTTTCCAGATTTGATATAGCCAAAGTTTCTAAGAGACCCTTTGCTGTTGAATCATTCTGCAACTCCAACTGCTGCCACACCTGCTCATCATCAAAATTATCTATAACAAGGTTGTCGACGTACACGGAGCTGTAAGTGCTATCGTAATGGCGGCAAAATTCATACACATCTTTGGTACTTTTTTTAAGAATAGAGGCCCATTTTGCATCTGGTTTGATTCTGGAAAAATATAAGGAGAAAAAAAGTCACAGAATAAACTTTTACCAACAACAATAAACAAACAAGTTATGAAGTTGCAGTTTCTGGCCTGAATGTGAACATCTGAATGTTATTGTCTATTTTTTTTACATTACATAGCTTTAGAGCAATTACACTCTTACTAATTGTCTAATGTCTCTAATTATTCACTGTACCTTGAGGACTAATCTTATCTATTGAATATACTTTCCAGCTATTTATCAAATTTTGCTTCCTTCTTCTCCTTAGCTACTTTCTGCTTTGCTTCTGAATTTGGCTCCTCCAGTCTTACGGATAGGTTTGTAGTAAAATCACCACCATCAACAACAACAAAAATAAGTGCCAGCAAATATTAAGTGTCCGATCCAGATGAAACGGATTTTTTTTTCGACCAAGAAAATATACATTGGGGTTTTTGATCATGTCCCATCCACTTAGGTACATATCAAACATATACACGTGAAAAACCACACAACCATGCAGTCCCGAGAATAAAAATGCGATCAAAAAGAGATCTTAATATTAAAAGATGAAACTTTTTAGCCATATTACTAACCCAAGTCTGTCTTCTGGCTTTTTAGTTATAGCTTCAAAATCTTTGAAAACGTTAGACACCAATGCCTCTATGGAAAGCGCCATGTTACGGTCCGTGATAGCCGAGACTATTCTCCACTAGAGCTAGAAGTTATAATAGAGAGATATCTACCCTCTCTGGTTATACTTCGATTTAATATCCATATGAATTTATGAGCAAATATAAGACAATTCTTAAAATGATTATTAATGATAATATTAAGTGAAATAGTTTATTGATGTTTTTCAATGAAACGTTTTGATCGAAACAAAACTTCAGTATCACAATGGGAGATAATTCATATACACTGGGAATTCCATCCTCAGATCGAAGAACGCTTGTGTGACTCGGAAAATATTAGCGTGGGTTAAAACGCTCACTAGTAACAGGAAAGAGTTTTCTATGGTGGCATGGTTTCGGAAAGAGAATTAGGTTCATAGGTAAGAAGATAAAGTGCCTTTTAACTGAACTAACGATATTGTTAAAGAAACGTGTGGATAGAACTTCCTGTGTACGAACCTTATAGTGGCTCAGGCTCTTTATCGAAGTGTGTGGTGTTTTTCAGCAGCTAAGGTTATTTTGCGTTATGGTGTTTGCTAAGGAGAACATGATAATTTCCATACAGACAGTGACTTTATTTTCATAGTTTACACTGTACTGTAGTTGCATTTAAATAACATTCTAAATAAAACTAATCCAGTGTTAATAATTACTTTCAGTTTACTTAAGTTTTTGTTAATTTTGCACAGATTCAAGAAATGTTACAGTTTGCTTCAAACTCGTTGTTTATAACTTAACGTGAGTACAAAGAAGTAAAGAAAATAGGTGAAGAAAACTATTTTAGTCGTTAGATTTTTCACAAGTTAGCACACGTTTATTTTCATTGAATTTCGAGAACCAGCTTTAAAAAGTTTTTTTTTCTAAAAAATAAGCTAAGAAACAAATTTATTTCTTAAGGGCATTATAATAGCTATTAACTTTGCTCCCCTCTGTTCAATAGTATCAACCTATGACATCCTACCATTACTCTATAAGAAAGTTCTGCCTTAATTGCCAGTAGCATGTAGAGAAGAATTATCTCAATTTTTCACAAATGTCTGTTAAGCCTTAAGTAGTAGTAGCAGAAATAATGATGAGGATTTATATAGCACTCTTTCAATGATTTTTTTCAGAATGCTGTACAAAAATAATATGCAGACTGAATCATCAACAACCTTGCACCTCTATTTGCATATAACAGACATGCTCACTTCTACAACACACCCACTCGTACACAAAGCAAATAACAGACACACATTATGCACGCTCATGGTCAGGGAAGGGTCACAATGAAGTTGCTGCTCTGAAAAGATGCGTCATAAGAACAATTTAGTAAAAACAATTTTATTGCATGAAAATGATTTGGAGAATTTAACAGTGTCCGAAGATAAGGAGAATTTAGTAATAGATGTTGGATAATAAATCCAATTAGTACATCATTGTTACTCAAAGTTATAATTTTTTTATTTACAATTGGTTGTTGATGTTTAGTGTGGCATTAGGACAACTTCACAAACAAGTGTCATCCCTGTAAAATGAATAAAGCATTTTAAAATAAATGTTTTTATGAAATTTTTTTTCTTAGGTATGACTATAACACTTTTAAGGGAATTAAAACACAATGAAAAAAATTATTGTGGCCATATGCTCCTCAGAGGAGCAACAAGGAATAAACTAACTAAACAAAAATTAGGCTTGATGAAATAATGCTAAAGAGCAATGATTTTTGGATCTTCTGTAGCAACATCTATGGAAATCCAGCTGTTTACCAACATGGAAACAGTCTGTTGATTTACAGAAGGTTTTGCCTTGAAAAATATATGAGAAGAAAGCTGATATACATATAAGTTCTTTTAAACACAGAAAAGGAACAATATTTAATAAAACACTTGCAAAAGCTGTAGAGATACACAAGTACTTTATACAGTTGTTTAACTTGTTTGCAAAGAAGTTCTTTGATTTTAATTAAGAGGTGGATATTTCTGGTTGTGCTTAATGATGAATAATAGTATTTTATCATATGATCTTTTAAATAAGCAGAATGTGTATCTGATCTTTGATCACATTCAGGCTGTTCATTGGCACAACCATGAGCACCTGTCACCAGTCCAAGATTGGCTGTCCTTGGTTCAGATCTCATCTTTTTTCACTGATCTTTTTCAGCATGTGGCACTCAGCTCAAAAATATTCAGCTTATAATTGTGTCTTTACCTTCTCAGCCTTGATCAATGGCACACCATATATTACTTGTCAGATATCTTTGCCACTGTTTTAAACGACATAAATCTGTCAGTAGCTTAACGAAGAAAGATATTTCCATATTGTTATTGTTACTCTCTTTTGATTCAATTGTTTATGCTAACTTGAATTAATAACATGTATGTTATGAATTGTAATATTTTATTCTCAAAATTGTTTGAGCTGTGCTCGTATTCAGTGATGGCGAGGCGGCATGGCCTGAGCAATAAATTTCGTTCATTTGTTTGTTATCTCTCACATATACAGAGGTGGCAGGGAAAGAGGGGAGGGAGCAAGTCTGACTCAGTCAAAGTGATAGATCAAAAGATGGAAAACTTGGAAGAATTAACAGCATAAAACAACCCGGGAAAAATCCAGGTAGCCAGTAGGTCAATAATGTGTTCACATGTATATATGTGTGTGTTTGTGTGTTCATTATAATTTGTTTTGATTTCAGTGTTCAGATTCTGCTGTGGTTTATTCATTTTGAATATCAAACATAGAGAAACATTTGATAGAGGTATGAGGAGAAAAAACAAAAACTGAATGGCAGGACATCAGCAGACTGACCAGATGGCAGCATCTCTTGCATCACAAGGATTACAAGAGGATGCAGTTCCTTTTAATTCAACACCTTTGCATCAAAATGGTGAGAAGCCATTCTCTTTTCTTGTACTATGTGCTCAGACAGAATTTATTCTTGCATGATTATCTGATTCTAACTGGGTATTTTAGGCTGTCTTGATGTTTTTGTAACTGTGAAGCCTAGGTTTGTAGATCTGAATGAAAGGAAAGTTAAAACATAAAAACAGAGTGTGGATGTATACATGAATATGTATGTACGTGTGTGAGAGAGATATTAAAGAACTTAACTTGTGGTTGGAACATTGCAGTTCCCCAAAGAGGAACAGGGATTGACCTGCAGCAGACAAGGTCATCCCTATCATCAACACCAACTTTTGCTGTACCACCACAAATGTGGCATCATTCGAGGACTGCTATATCATCGAGTCTTCCATCCCAGAATATGCTGACACAAGAAAGTAGAAGTATTTCTCCAGTTAACCCAAACTCAGGCAGTGATGCATTGTCACTGCAGCAAGATCTTTTGAAGCAAGTTGATCCAAAAGCTGTAAAGGCTGTAACTGGAATCATACCATCCTCAGGATCTTCCATTTCACCATCAATGTCAAGCTCACTTACTGACTTGCCTTCCCTGAAAAAGACTCCGTCTTTGAAAGTTGACGATATCTCAGATGAAGACATTGAGTACTACAAAAAACAGTTTCCAGAGGATATTAGATCAGATATATATGATGCTATGATCATTCATCAAGATGAAGATGTACATGAGGTATTACAGTTTTTGTCACGAGTTAACAGTGATGTTCAGCTCAGCCAGGGAGAAAAGCCCAAGGTTGTTCTTTATACAGATGTTAGGCCAGATATCAATAATGCTATTGGTCAGTTAGACGAGAGCTTACCTTTGTGCACATATGTTTTCCTTTATGTCACCAAAAAATTCTGTTCAGATGGTTGGACGGAATTTTCCAGCCAGACTTGTCTTATGGATGCTATTTATAATTCAGAGAAAAAATGGTCAGTGGTTCCAATATTTACTGAACCCAGAAGACAAGCAACCTACAAAATACCAGCAAGCATTCGTTCTCTGAAAGGCATCCAGTACTGGAGTGAAGACAAATTTTATGCAGATTCCCTGCGAAAGTTGTTGGATGACAAGCTGTATGTGCGAAAAAGTAAAGAGGTTGAGCTGAAGCATAAACGAAAAATGTGGATCTTGAAGAAAAAAGCTAAAGAAATACGAGAACAGGACAGAAGAGAACAGGAGACACGGCATGCAGCAGAAGAAGAGATGCTTGCACGGTCATTGTATGAGAAAGCAAAGGAGAAGAAAGAAATTCAGCACATGAAACGCATACAGCTTCTAGATCAGTCAGAAATGGAGCAATTGTGTCAAGAATACAGCAGGCATACATATGAAACAGGATATCTGCAATATCTTTCCAAGTGTTTTACAGCACCAGCTAATCTTGATAGCTATATGGGTGCAGATGTTCCACCTGTGTTTCATTCAAGCCTGAGTATGCCACACACGTCAGCTGTACAAACCCCTTCAGGCACATATCTACCTCGAGAAATGACACAGAGTCTTGAAGGAACCAGCAGTTACATCCCACATTTCAGTGTAAGTAATTTGTCATCTGACTCTGGACTTTCAAAGAGCATGGATGATTCAAATACATTTCCCTCTTTGACAGCACCACAAGCCCAAATATCAAAATCTGTAGGTACTGAACTGTGTCCTCTATCTGTATCATCAGACCATTCGAGCCCATTGTCATCTGGGTCAGGGTCAACGTCAACGTCACAGATGCATTATAGTAACACAAAAGAAACAACACTGGGTACGGGTAGTGAATTTGTCCCTAGAGGCAATGAGATGGATAAGCGTTACAAATATTTTGATCTTCCAGCTACTGATCATAATAAAACTGTGGCAAGTCCAGGCAGCATGGGTGTTCCACAGAGGCTTGGAGGAAACAGCCAAGAATCCATCTTGCATTTAACTGAAGATACTTCTGCACAGCAGCAAAGAGGGTTATTACTGCCAGCTGGTCCAGAGAGATTGTCGGCAAGTCCTGACATTGAAGAGGATATTCCTCCAGCCTCTCGAGTCAGTACTGGCAACCTAGGAGAGGTACAAATGCTTCAGCAATTTTCGTCCCTCCGGACAGAAATTAGTGGCACACAGATAAACAGTGATAATACTGCATCTGTGCTACCTAGACAAAGTCACTTACCATCACAGGCTCCAGGGAATATCATGGCTGGTCCCACAAACCCATTCGCAGAATACCAACATGGCCCACATGTTGGCAGTCATCATTCCCCTTTGATGGCAGCATCTCAGTATGTATCAGGTCTTCAGTACATACCATCTGAAAGATTCCCAACCAGTGCCTCAGTGCCAGGGCATTATAACCCTTATCTTCACTTGGGTCAGCAGGTAAAGGAGGTTCATCACCACCACTATGTTAACCCCTATGTGCCTCCAACTATCAATATCAACAAGGTGGAAAATGTAATGGTGGGAGAGACAGTTCAGATTACCCAAAAAGGCAACAGACGTGGGAGACATAAGGCAGATTGTCAGTCACCAGTCAGGTGAGCAAAATAAACATTTTTAATAACCATGGCTTGGCAGTAAATGAGTATAGAAACTATTGGGGCATTTTTCAGTGTAAATTTTGATCCTTTTTTTTTTTTTGGCAAGTTTTTAAATATAAAGAATTTGATCACGAAATTCCTAAATATAAAAATCCTTGATGAGGAATTAAAGAAGCGTATGTAGATAGTAGTTCCAGATCATTTGTGCTGGATCCTGTTCCTTCTTTTATTCATGTAGATTGTATTGATGTCTTGTTGCTTGTAGATTGTCTTGATGTTCCTGTTGAACTGGTGAGTTCAAGTCTTCTGTTGTTTACTCACTTATAAAGGAGTCGTCTCAGGATCAGAGCTGTTTGAGCAATTGCAGTCCAATATTAGATGTCTTTTCTGTTCAAGATTTTGGACAATATTGTTTTTTCCCAGCTTCTTGTACATGTGGAACAAAATTTTCTTCATAATCCATTCCAATCTGCTTACAGAAAGGGTCAAAGTACTGAATGTGAAGATAATTTTCAGTGATCTGCTTTTGGGTTTTGATGATGATACAGTGTCCTTTCTTGCATCATTAGACTTGTCATTAGACAGCACTGTTTTGGCGTTCATGATGCTGCTTTCTCCTAGTTTTGCTCTTTGGTCCTAACTTGACCTGGACTGTGAATACAAACAATGTGTACTCATATTCTTCTGCCTTCTTGTTTGAGATCCCGCTTGGGTCAGTCTTGGGACCAATAATTATTTTTGTGTGTGCTTTATCTGACATTATTAATCACGATAGCATTTCACATGTAAGTTTTGCTGATGATACACAGTTTTATCAGTTGTCTCTATTTGCTGAAGTCGATGACTGGTGACTGTACAGTGCAGGCATAACAACTTGAATGTCCAGAACCAACTACAGCTAAGTTGTTTCCCCAGGGCAAAATGGGGAAGTTGAGGAGAAGCATCTTGTTTCCAACATTACAAAGCAGTGTCTAGACCCTGCAGATATTCATGTTTCTTTACTCTAGGAAACCTTTGCCACTACTTTACTACTATAGCTGCAAGAATAAAACATATCTGGGGTCAGAACACCACTTTATAACCTCTGAAAGAAAATGCTCATGTCCTTGAATTTCTCATATTGCCCCAGGGCAATGACTTACCCTCCTTTCACAACTTTGGCCCTAGGCTTCATTGGGGCCTATTCACAAAGAATGCATGGATAGAGGTCATTACCACATTCATACATCAGCGTGGAATTAATTGTTAGCTTAGGCCACTCTTTCACCACCTTTATATCCAAACTGAAGGCTTACCTTTTTCAAAATCAGTGATTTTACCCATCCATGTCTGGACTGTGTGCTTGTAAAATATGTGTTTGTGCATGCAAATGACAGAAGAGAAGAGAGTGAAGGTTTATATTGGATTAGAATTGTATTATTAATTTTTTTCTTTATGCACATCACATTGATCATACCATTTGGAAAAGCCATACATAAATATTCATCATTATTTATAAAATAAAATTGCAAAGTATAAATGCAGGGTGGTGATTTAACCTCAGGGTCTCAGCATAATAACACGTGTAAATTAAATTAAAGTACTCCAGATCATGTTAAAAGTATTTGCCAAGTTCATCAGAAAATCTTAATGATTGGCATCAGGAGTCTGAAGATATAACAGAGTTTAGATGTTTGACATGTAAGTTGATTTGTAATAAATAAATCAGTTACCCTTGAAAGCCAACATTTTCCCAATACATTTTATGAACTGTCAGTGAAAGTTTTACATGCATTACAATATAACACTGATAATTAAAGCTGTCTAAGATCAGAAATCAGGATCCTGATAACATTAGAACATGTACACTGGTACTTTTTTTGTACATGGTCAACAAAAGCCTCAATATCATTTTTTAACTGGAAGGCTTAGGAACTGGTTTAAAAACCCTTGACAAACTGTGGGTCTGAAAACCCCACTAGTTTTAGCTGGGATATGAAAATTTGTTTCATGGATAGGAAACCCTGGAGATAATAACCACAAAAATCTTAATAATGTATTACTTCTTTGTTATGTGTAGGGATAGGGAAGATGGCTTTCAGGATACTACACCAGGGGAGTTTGATCCTGAAGAGCTGGTTTCACGATGCCCTGACTCTTTGAGCTTGCCATCAAATGTGCCCATCAGTGGACTGACAGGACATGTCACAGCTGATAGGATTCAAAGTCAGCCAGTGTCATCTATGACCAGTCCAGAATGTAAGCCATTGTACAGCAGGGTCTATAATAGCAGAAGTCAGCCAGCATGTACAAGCCAGAACATGTGGGCCTAATGTGCTTCTTAATCTTTTAAATCTTCTTCCCCTTCTGTGTTATCATATTGCTTCATATATAATGGTACTTTGCTTTCCTGTGGCAGTGCCGAGCAGCTGTTATCATACCGCTGGACATACAGTGAAACCTTGGTTTTCGTTGATAATTTGTCCGAAAACAATTGGTGAAATCCAAAACCGATGAAAACCAAGGCAATTATTTCCATATGAATCAATGTAAATCCAATGAGTTCATTCTAGATACTCCAAAATTCATACCAAAAAACATTTTATAGAGAATAAATACAGTGTTTAATACTAAAAAACAATAAGGAATTAATATAAAATCAATGGTGTTTATTATAACCATCGTACCACAATGCAGATCTGTCGTCTGCTAGAAGTGTGATGCGCCAGTCCTCTCCCTCAATCAATGGGTTCAGCAGACACCAGTTCGGGAGATGACAGCCCCAGGAGTTGTTTAACCAACTACCCTCTACAAAAATAAAGAAATAATTTAGTGCACTTCTAGAGTGCTACACAATAATAAAAAAAGCACTAAAACACTGGAAAGCAATGGAATTGTTTGGCTAGATGTGTGGGGTGATGCTCACACAATGAGAAGCTGAAGCCACACCGAGCAGAACATGTGGATCGCCTTTTGTTTTCGCAAAATTAGCAGCGATGTCATGGGGGGCATGCTGACAAAATCCTAGACAATTCTAGGAAAAGAATTGACAATAACTGAATTCAACAAAAACCAAGGTTTCACTATATGATGGTACTTCACTTTTTTGTAGCAGTTTTGTGCAGTTGAGCATTAGCTAGCACTACCAGCTGTCTGCTTGGGACAATGACTGCAGTACATTTGAAGTTATCCTTGTCTGTGCATAACTTGAAAACACAGTTTTCTACAAAAGGTGCAAGCTTTATTATGACCAGAAATGGTATGATAAACCAGTATAATTAAAAATTTTAATATCACAGATGAAAAAAAAAATAAGTATCAAATTTACACCTTAAAAGTTTCTGTTTTTGACAGTGTTTATAGGTCAAAGCAATGATCGAAAAAGACTTTTAGTCATGTCCTTTATTGGCTATGTTTGATGAGTATGGCCTATTGATGTGGGTAGCAGGAAATATGCTAATAGTTTTTGCTGCTGC
This sequence comes from Pomacea canaliculata, assembly GCF_003073045.1. Lineage (NCBI taxonomy): Eukaryota > Metazoa > Mollusca > Gastropoda > Architaenioglossa > Ampullariidae > Pomacea > Pomacea canaliculata. The sequence continues at coordinate 15,014,123 of NC_037602.1, read as the reverse complement.
TTACATTGTGACAGTTATAATAATTCCTTGTTCGAAAATTTTCAGTGCAAGGAGAAGGATCAAGAAAAAACCTTCAGTATGGCCTTGCAGACCTTCCCAGAGCACATCCTAGTGTGGGAAATGGAAGTATTAGATATCCACCTCCTTCACCACACGAAGGAATACCAGCTGTGGCAGTAAAACCTGTGGCAGTCACAAAACCTTTTAATTCGTCTGCAGAAAAGTCACAGTGGAGGAGAGAATATGATGCCCAACATGAGACTGAAGTCAAGAGACCAGGTGAATCCAGAACAGAAAGTCGAGAACTTGTAGATAGTAATAATAGTGAAACTGAAGAGGAAACCACATTAAAAAGTAAGAGGACATGATGAATAACGGCAATTCTTTTTAAAATTTAATTTTTTTGTTTGGTGAGGTTTGAGATGGGAGAGTGGTTCAGTAATGGTGACCTTAGGGCAGCATGGCATGGTATTAAGAATAGGTCCTCTGTTTAGCTTGTGAAATGCTTTTGAAAAAACTGTTGAACTTGATGTGTTGATGTGTGTGATCTTCCCAACAAGCTTAATTCTTTTTTATGTTTGCTTTGAGAAACACAACTTCTCTCATAATGTTTCCACACTAAAACAGTCCCTGAGGCTGGATTAGTGATTGCCCAGTCCTCTGTTGCAAATCTGTTGAGTTGAGTAAATATTAAATAGGCCAGATGGGATTTGTAGACGCACCTTCCATTCTTGAGCCGAACAAGGGAGCAGAGTTTTACAGCATGTATTCCAGCTCTCTGTAGATTCTGGCCACATTGCCAATATTTGGAGACTTTCACATACTATACCTGTCCCCAAAATCATTCAGCCCAGTAAACCCAATGACTTCAAACCAGTCACTCTTATGTCAATTATCATGAAATCACTCGAGGAAATTGTAAAGAGTGAGGTTATGACTGCTGTTGATCAATATCTTGACCTGCTGCATTTTGCCTTTAGAGCTGGAAGAGGTGTTGATGCTCAGCTGTTTATGATAAATACACTGTACAAACATCTGGAAAAACCTAGAGCTCATGCCAGGCTTCTCTTTACTGATTTTTCTTCTGCTTTTAACACTGTGCAACCTTATTTGTTAGTAGAGAGTATAGTTTTAGACTTCCATCTATCCCACACCAGCTAACTCTCTGGATCCTGGAATGTTTTTACAAACAGGCAGCAGAGAGGTTCTGTTAACGATCTTCGCTCAGATCCTGTTGTCACCTGTACAGGTTTCTCTCAAAGCTGTTACTTGTCTCCACTGCTTTTCATACTATATACTAACAGTTGTAGAAGCACTATGGATAGGAGCTTTCTTACTAAATTTTCTGATACACTGCTTTGGTGTCACTTTTGTATAATGTTAATAGTGGCGCTCTTTCTTACTTTGTATGCTGGTGTGATGAACACTTCCTTGTCTTGAATGCCTCGAAGACTAAGAAATTTATCTTTGACTTTTGGATGAACAAGCCTAAGGCAGTCATCAGTAGTATCCATGATAATGCCATCGAGATAGTCTACATAAATATATTAAGTGCTATCTTTGATAACCAGCTTAAATGTGATGTCAACACTGACATGATCCTCCATATGAGCCAGCAATGCCTATGCCTCCTAGGGAAACTTCAGTCTTTCTCTTTCAGCTCTCTCATTTTCACTTGGTTCTATTGGTCCTTTGTTGAAAGTTTCTTCACTTTTCTTTCATATCTTTGTTTCACAACCTCATCCTAGGGAACAGGAATAGTTTTGTCTCCCTTGTTAATATCTATTCCAAGATCACCAGAACCAGGCAGAAAGACTTGGCAGTCTTAAGTCATCAGCAAATTCCTAGGAAGGCATCTGGCATCCTCACTATTCCTGATCATGTGCTGGCTGTGGGTACTTGATGTCTGTATGCAGAGCCAATTATTACAACTCATTCATTACACGTGCCATTCATTTGATCAGTTATACTGGCCATGATTTTGTATTAGCCTGAGGTGACCTAAGGCCACCAACTGTCTCTTACTGTTGCTGGGAGTATGTGTTTATATAATGTGTGTGTGAGAGAGAAATTATTTCAACATGTGTATGTTCTTATCTGTAATTTGTTAGCATATGAGCACTATCTGAAGTGGCCCTTGTAGATTAATAAAGTTATATTGGTTGATTATCATGCAAACAAACTGGTGTAGCATAATAAAGGGTAGAGGAAAAATAATGATACTATATAGGAAATTGAAGATTCTTCACCATCTGCTTTTCCGTGCTGACAATTTGTAAAGCCACTAGCTTTTTGTTTTTCCTTTTCTGTTTATGTGAATAGCATATGGTATACACCAGTTCCCATCTATTTATGCTCACACCATAAAAAGGTATTGACAGACAGCATTGAGCTGCATGATGGTGCATGTTGTTCCCAGCCAAATGCTGAATGTCTGTAAACTGCATGTTGAATGTCTATAAATATGTGAATTTGTTATGTAAAAAATCTGACAATTAAAATTTTTCCACCATGCAAGGTCAATTGCAAAAGCACATACCTTTGAAACTTCAAGATGATGCTCTTCTTTTGTGTGAAACTGTCACCATTTTTTTGTTCTTTCTTTCTTTTTTTTTTTTTGTTTAGTCTGAGCTTGGGCATTTGTTAATTTATTCCATAGTGAGTGAACTTGGTCTATGTTGAATTCATGTAACAAATGTTTGTGGGTTTTGTGTTGATGGATGCAGTAAAAAGACCCAATATTTTCTCAGAGTGGCAGTTTGCTTATGAAGTTTGGTTTCAATGGCACTAAGAAATGTACACTTGTTTCTGTACTAGTTTCATTCTGACTTCTCTACCTTGTGAATGGAATTAATAAAAGCTTGGAGATAGTAATTCTTGTGCAAGACAGCTGTTGACATTGTTTCTAGAAGGTTTTCATTTACAATTTAGAAAACGTGTGCTCAGCTGGCCATCAACATTTCAAACTTGATGGCAGGTCAAGTCTTTTTGGCATTGAACTATAAATTAGTGGGATAAAACAACTATTTAAATTTATGATGGCATTTTTAGATTTAAAACTTTTACTACCATCTCTCTCCAAATATTGTTTCTGTAATATTATTTGCAAAAATATTGGTCTGTAAACAATTTAAAATGTTTTTGACAGGCTGGTTTAAAAGCTCAAAAGCTGGCATTACTTTTTATGAATTATTAGTGTTATTATGCAGGCCTACAATTATGTAAAGCACATTGAGTCTGGCTGATGCTGGAGAAAGGCACTATACTAGTGTACTATTTATTATTGCTTCCTGCGCTGATGAAAGATCATGCTTAATTTATAGAGACATAATCTTTATCTGTTGATAGAAATATTTTTATTATTTGCAGTGCATGCTTGAAAGCTGTACATATTTATGTTTGGCAAATGCTGAAATGTTTATTGAATGATTAACTGTTGTGAATATTTATTGTTCATGTTTTAACATGAACAATTACTTTTATTGCTATGTTCAGCTGTTGTACATGAGTAACTCAAATGTTTACAGTTGCACATACTGATTATATGCATGTTTAACATATGAGTGACTTATAGGTCTTACATTTCTGTGCCATTCTGCAATTATGATTGTCAGTATGATACAGATGTGGCATATTTAGTATACAGTTGTTATTTTAACTACAGAAGTCTGTTGTACAGATATGGGAGGGGAGGGTATGGAGTGATGGGGTTAGCATTGTGTGTATGGGTTCATATTCATAGAAGTGGTATGGATGAACATGGTAGCATAGACAGTAAAGATGTTGACTTATAAAACATTCATTTATTAAATGCTGCCTGAATTGAGAAATTTAGGATGCTTTCAGTGTAATATATGTATATACATATTTTTAATGTGTATATTATGGAGAGAAGCAAAGGGTTTAATGTTAGAAAGGTGAATTGTGTGTTTCAGTCTGTTACTAAATGAGAAAAATATACCCAAAAATTTTGATTAAAAGAAGTATGAAACATTCACCATATGTGCCATCTAGTCTTATCACTGTTATAAATGGAATTTTTTCCTGTTGACTGGTGCTGATGTTTGCATTTTTCAGTGGCTATCTTCATATTTATTTTTTACTGCACAAACCCACTGTCATTGCTGCATCAGGTCTTAGGAAGCTATAGTTTATTACACAGTAATCAGACTAACCAGTGACCAAAAGTTTGTACTATTTAGTGTTATGACATGGATTTCCTTCTTGTTAAGCCACTGGGCTGACCTATTTCCGGGTATCATAGAAAATCATTTGTTATTGGAACAAAAATTCTATCTGGGAAATGATTGTTTCATTTCACAACAGGAAAGAACATACCTTTAAATGTGTGTTTACTTCATTAATTTATCTGGCAACCAATGGTGACATTCTTTGGCCTTCTCTTTGAGGACAGCCCACTTGAAGTTATTTCACGTTTCCAGATAAGAACTTTGCAAGCCATTCTTTCACTGTTGAACTGCTGATGCATTATCACTAAAAGTTGTTCACACATTGCAATCTGGTTCTGTTGTTTCATACCCCCCAATGCAGAAAAAAGAGTTGGAACTAGCTATTTCTCTCTGTAGCATAATGAAATGTAAAGCCATGACAAGCATGATGACAATACAGATGTCAAATAAAATATCATAAAAACAGCATAAATTTTTTAGTTGACCAAATTAATAGCTTGCTTTTTAAAATTTGAAAATGGTCAGCACTTTTGTAACCCGATAATGAAGTTTACAACTGAGAATTGCATTCTACATAGGTCTTTCCAATGTCCTGTTTTTCTGCTTTTTAATGTAAGTTGGTACTTTAGTACATAATGATTACTGCTAAGAGGAAAGTTTTTTTTTTTTTTTACTAAGCATCGACAATGTTGTGGATCGTGACAATGTTATATATTTGTAAAACAATAAAAGAACTGAAAAAAAACTGCCATTCTGCTGCTTGATCTACTGAGAAAAACTCAAGGTTGCAACAATTAAATGTATTCTTCTCATGCATATTTCTTTTCCAAATCAAGACCGATAGTGAAATTTAGATAAATCTGGCCAAGAGAGTCCTTCACTGATTCCAAATGAAAGCAGTAATACACCTATACGTACATGCATAATCAGCCATCCACTCAACAGTTCACAACTTTTATGTGGTTGAGCACGGTGCGCAAAAAGCAGGCATCTGGTGCCAGCTGGATGCGACCACCGAGCAATCAGTTAAAATAATTTTCAAATACTAGCTGTTTAAGTGGCTGCTCCGTGTAACGCGACTATCCACTCGTTTTCTATACCAGTAACATATACACCAAAAATGTATCGACTGCAAGAGGTGAAAACTAAGAGTTCTGTGTTCTTGACAACACATCTTTGTTTCGAGTTCGTGCATTGCTGGATAAAAGTCTATTGCTGAAAAACTGCATATTGCTGTGTAATATCATCTAGAAGACAAAATGCACAAAGGTTTATTCGCATTTCTATCGAAATAAAAGGTTCTGGCTGTAGTTAGAGCAAGGAGACTGGGGACTAACGACGAGCTCCCCAGGTCAAGGGAAATAACTAACAACTCTCGGAATGAGGAAGGTGGAGGAGAAGGTAAGCAAGCAAATACAGGTATTATGATTTGATCCGGAGGAAAAGCCTTTAATTAAATCAATTTTAAACAAGGCTTAGAAAAGAAAATGAAACAAACTTAAAACACTGCTAAATAAAGGGGCACCAAGAGGGAAATTGTATAACTTTCTCCCTCTAGTTATCATTTTTTGAAAATAATTACAGAATGGATTCCATAACGACAGATGAGAGAAAAAAAACCACTTTGGTATTTCATTTATATTATGGTTAGAAGTTATTATCAAATTCATTATATATATATATATTCTACACGTAATTCTATAGCTATAGAATGCATTTTAGGTAGACAATTTAATTCTTTGATTATAACATGAATGATATAGCTCTCAACATGAATTCTATCGCCATAGAGAAAGAAAATAAAATTCTCATCTTGGCACCCAATAGCTAATATTATTTTAGCTTGAGTTGGGTTAAAAAATGTCCCCTAACTTATTTTTGTAGGTCTTGCTGGGGAACGAGATACTGGGGATCCCAGTTTTCTGGGCAAACACCCATCTCTTCCTTTTGGTGCTTTGCCCTTCCTCAATACTCTATGGAGTCAGGTATCCATTCACAACAGCTCTGTCTGAAAGGAGACTGGTCACATTACCCGTTAGCTCACGCACGAGTCATCTGAGCGACTTTTGACTATAACGTGATTTCAGAGGGTACGTGACACGAGAGACCCCCACCCACCAACTCCCTATTTTGCTGATTTGAGCTGGTTGTGAGCGCACTGAGCAATGACAGCATGTCAAAGGGATGTTTCTCTAGTAAGGCGGGTACTGGCCTTGTTAGTTGTTAATAAGTAATTATAAAAGTTGTGGATTAATCTTCGTCTGACATCTGTTTTAAGCTGAGCTGAAATTAGTGATTTAAGCTGAGACTCATAGAAGAGCCCGGATTTGCTAGCCTTTGCTAGCCTTTGCAATATTTCTTCCAGAAAAATTCAGATATGTCAGTGCCGAAGAATTTGCCAGAAGATGTTACAGCTGATGCTGAACCATTTTCTTCAACACCAGAATTTGAAACAGGTGTTAGACCATTTTTGATTCCATAGATCATGTTTATGATTAGCCAATTAAAACCAATAAATTAACTAAATAAATTAGAACAAAGCCTGTAATCAAGTGTAATGTTAGTCTAATGTTTACTGTTATTGTAAAAGAAATCATAGGCCAGTGTCTTTAGATGTGGGTGAGATAGCCTAAATGCTGTTTTCATTTAAGACATCTACATTTTCAAACTATAAATTAACCCCATCTTCTGTGTGATAAATTGTCGATAATGTTTAGGAAGAAAATACTTTTTAATATAGGGTTGCAAGATCAAAGCTGAAAAAATTTTTAGAGTGTTGATTCTATTTCTTTGTTTAACAGAGGTCAAAACATTTGGCAGAGGGGATTTACCATCACAATGTTCAAGTCAGTCACCTCAAAGTATAAACCAAGCAAATATCATTGAAAGAAACAGTTTGTCTGGAAGCAGTGACTGCAGTTCTGAAGGGGCCACATCAAGTAATTCAGGGTTAAACAGGAGTGATATATTTCAGAAAATTCTCAACGAAAACAATATAAGTGATGAAGAAAGGGAAATTCTTCCAGATAATTTGAAAACTGACTACCATGATGCCATAATAGTGTATCATGAAAAAGACTACAATGAGGCAAAGGCTTTTATGTTGAATATAGAACAAAACATTAAGTTCAGTAATGGAGAAAAACCCAGAGTCCAGTTGTATGATTGTATGGGACCAGAGACAGGTCTTGTACTGTCTCAGCTGGATCACAACTTGAAGTTATGCACATACACATTTATGTATATCACTGAAATCTTTTTAGAAGACAAATTAACATACTTCATGAATGGAACTTCCCTAAGTGAGGCTGTTTTCAATTCTAGCAAAAAATTTTCATATGTACCACTTCTTTCAGATCGTAAGCTGAAGTTACCTCCAAGTATAGCATGTCTGAAATCTGTAGAGCTTTGGAACAGTGAAAAAATGATGGACTGTCTTAAAAGATTGTTTCAAAATGCATACAGTAAGCGGAAAAAGGAAGAGGAAAAATTAGAACATGAACGTTTAAAGTGGATAATTGAAGAAAGGAACAGGCAAAAACAAGAATATGACAAGAAAGCAAAAGAATTTCATGCTCTTAGAGAAAAGTTAGATTGTAATGATAGAGATAAAAAAGAGAACACTTGACTAGAAATACTGTCATGTTAAATGCCAGATCCTTTTGAAGCACTGACTTGGAGGACTGTCATATTGAAGGCTGGATCCTTTGAAACACCACTAGCAAAACTGTCATGTTTAACGACAGATCCTTCTAAACACTTGGCTAGCAAAACTGTCATGTTTAAGGCCAGACACTTTGAAACACCTGACTAGGAATACTGTTGTGTTCAAGGCCAGATCCTTTTAAACGCCTGACTTGGGTTACTGCCATGTTGAAGGCCAAATCCTTTGAAACACCTGACTAGGAAAACTGTCTTGTTGAAGGCCAGGTCATTTTTAAGTGTTTTTCTTCTTGACAAGCAGTCTCATTGAAAGACACTTCCAGTAATACAGCTGATTCATTTTCCTACTGGTATCCTTGATACAAATGGTGGGTGGTGATGATGGTTTTAATGTAACCTTTAGAGCAGGGGTGGGCAATTAATTTTCCCAAGGGGCCGTATGAGAAATTGGGATGGTTTTAGAGGGCCGGACTAATATAGTTAACTCAGTTTTACCTAATACTGTATATATAGTATATATACTGGCGGGCGGGCCGGTCAGAGACAGGAGGCGGGCCGGCCTTTGCACAGGTCTGCTCTAGAGGGAAACTTCTGGATGTTATCTCTTATGGTACTTTGTGACTTTAACTTGTTTGCAGGCACCCATTCACATATTTTAGTTTTATTTACTCGTGCATATATGTATGCAATTTACTATTAGCTGAAATGTGATAAAATTGTTTTATTGAGTATGAGCAAAGAAATAATAAAATTTATAAGCATGCAGCACAAGCTTTTTTTTTTTTTTTTTTTTTAAAAAATAAGGAAGTGATTTGAAGATTATGGGGGATGTGGTAGATCCAGTTACAACAATTTTTAAAAGGTCATTTTTGTAAGGATGAAACCTTTTCGTTTTCCAATGGACCGTTTCAAAAGTTTTGCTGCGCAAACCCACTTTTATTGTCACTTCAGGTCTGAGGAAGCTACAGTGGAGGAAACCAGAATCAAATTACCAAGTATTTTTTTTTTTTTTTACTAAAATGTAACATATTTTGTCGTCGATAGGGACAGGTGAACTTCTATAAAGCTATAACACTGTCGTCGCTGGGGTCGGAGGAACTTAAACTCAGTGAAAATATGACACTTTGTATGTTGTTGCTGTGGACGGACAACTTCCGAGAAACAGAAATCAAATTTACCCTTTATTCTTCGTTGCCGGTTGCACGGTTACTGGCGAATTTTCACACCCATGTTGTTTTTGTTTTCCTTCATTTTCTTTACTCTTTTTATTTTCTCTCTCTATCCAGATGATCTTCCTTTTTTAACGACCTACTTTCACTCTGTCAAAACTCTCCTTCACGTCATGCACACCCATTCGTTCTTTACCCAGGGCTTAGCCTCTAAGAAGGGAAGAGCAACAAACTATAGGCCACGGCGAGGTCCCAACAAAATGTTTCTCATGTTTTTCATGCATAATTATATCGACTTTGTCCTGTACACTGTAACAAAATGTCCAAGTCTGCTACAGTTGTTGCACTTTTCATGAGCTGAGAAACACTTGTGTTACTGCATGTGTTGTCCGTTCACATTGGTGCGACCACGAACTTGTATTACTGGACTGCTGGCAGACGATTTTTTTCCCAGTTAACTACTAAAACGAGGCAGGAGTGTACAAAGCTTCCGGTTTAGTCACATTCATTGTTAAGGCTCGCCGAGACAACTTCGCCAGAGGCTAAGCGTTGGTCTCGGTAGACAGCAATCCGCCTTTACACGTCCGTGGTTGCATTTTCACCTGCTCATGTTGCCGTGCCTTCAAAATGATGTCCTGGGGTCGCACGTTTCCTCCAGCAATGACAAAGAGTGTGATAGAATTGATCATTGAATTAAAAAAAAAAAAAAAAATCAGCAAAGTAAAACGTACGGCCAGGAAAGACTACAACTGTTGTATGAGCGAACACGTTCGGGTGTGTGCGAGCTTGAGAAACGCACATTACAGCAGTGGTAATGAACCACCATGGACCATGGACAACTGTACTTGTTTGTGCTGTAAAGTTACACATTCACACGTAGACCCTATCGTCAAGACAATCTAAGAATTGGTCACTGCGTTTAAAGTTACTGAAAACCAATGCAGTAGCGAAGAAGTCCTAAGTACAATGGACAGTTCATTACAACGACAAGAGTTCGTGATCAGCATCAACACTTCGTCTTTGAAGTGCAAGCAATCAGGGACTACAATCTAAGGGATAAAGAGTGAGCCATATAGAGGGAGGTTTCCAAAACATTTGATAACGAGTCATCATGATCCCATAATAGTTTACCGCAAACATGGCTACACTAAGGCAAACTCTTTTGCATTAGAAAATAATTCTTAGAAATGAAAAATGCAGTCTGGTTATATAACCACATGGGATTAGAGGTTCAACTTGATCACAGCCTGAAATATTGCATCTATATTTCTGTATCACTGATACATTTTAAAACGATCAGTTAGCAAAGCATATGAACAGCGTTTGTCTTGCGGGTACAATTAAGATATCGGATAAATTCAGCTACATCTCTCCATTTGGTCAGATCCCAAACAGATCTTATACAGGGATTATCCTGCAGGTAAATGTTGTCTGAAAGTTGTCAAGCTCTGAAAGAATAATAAAAAGAGACTAGTCTATCTTTAAAGATTTTTCGAAGGTGCATTATGATTGGAAAAAAAAGGAACATCCTTTTGCTCTGGCCACGAGGTCATTCTTCACTTTGGTGCTTGACTATGGCTCGTGGAAATATAATTTATGTTGAGGCACATGTCGCGTTCCACCCCCCAGCCTCGCTGGAAGCACGCTCACACAGCCGGCCAGATACGCACAGACGCTCGGCCGGAGGCAGTCAGCGACTTACCTCTCGAAACCCGTGCACGGCACAAACCACGACAAAGACGGGAAAAACGATACAAGCACGCAGTTTAATAAAAATATAAACACGAATACACGTACACATGCACACATCCCCATAAAAACCAGATAAAAAATACACCTACGATACTCGTCAAAAAAAAAAAAAAAACTGGGGACTGCCTCCCCGCAAAGAAAGTTACAAATAATTTTCACATACAGCAGAAAGAAAAAAAAAATACAAAGTATACGGCGACATAGCACAGTCAAGTGTCCGCTCAAGGTGTCCACAGAACCAGCGGTGCCACCCCCTCTCCCTCTGGACCAGCTGTCCAGCTGACCTCACTTCTCTCCTCCGGGTAGACCTTGGTCACGGAGTCCATGCTCGTCTGGCTCCACCCTAGGTGCTCCCCCTGATGGCTAGGCCGTACACTGGCACTGCAGGGTCGCGCACACGCGCTGACGAGGCGATGATGGCGCAGGGTCGACACCATGGCGGACAGTCACACAAAAGAGGACGACGACACAGATGAGGAGCAGAAAACGTCCAACGAAATCACGACTATGTAGAACACGGAGAAGAAGTAACATACGTAGAAGAAAACAAATGGAAGCCTGTAGAAAAACAACAATTCATCCAGTCAATCATACGGCACTCCAAACATTTCTCAGTTTCTAAAAACACCCTTAACTCACAAATTGATACATGGAAAAACGGGTGCGTGCCACACGCGACGCGACCCGGCCATTACAGATTCTAACCTAACAATGGAAAGCGACATATCTTCCATTCAAAACCATAAACATAGTTGTAACACATAAAAGAACAGCGCATAAGCACTCCAACCGAGAACTAAGGGCTCTATAAACTAGAATAGAGTGGAGCTAAAGAAATAGACTCTGCTCACCCAAAACGGCTCGTGCTACGACCCGACGGTCAGCTGCCCTCCACAACAGGAATGGCAGAAACTCTCCCGTGGATATCCGCGGACACTTTCCATTAAGGTGACCAGACGTTTCGGGAGCGAAAGCGGGACACGTGCCGAAGATGGTGTCGTCACCGACAAAGAACGCCGAAAAAAGTAGGGGGGGGGGGGCGTATCAGTGTACGGTATTCCGATTTTTAAAGACAAACCGGGGACATTTGATGGACTTCCAGAAAGCCAGAAAGCGGGACATTGGGCGTCCCGCCCGATATTCAGGCGGGACACGAGGTCAAAAGCGGGACTGTCCCGCCTAATGCGGGACGTCTGGTCACCTTATTTCCATACGAAGCTCACACGGTTTGGGTAAAACGGCGCAGCCTACACTGCCCGGCCCACACTGGCCCCATTGGTCCGCCTCCCGCCGTCCTTTCCGACACAAAACGCTCCTCTCTCCACAGAGCCCAGGTCAGAACTGCCACGAGGGACGCTGCTCTCTGGGGGTCACTTCCTGTCGCCCAGGGGCTGTGACCAATCGCCAGCGCCCACGACACCCAGCCCACGCCAAGGCGCGTGAACGTTTTTCACGCCAAAACCTTGGACAGGGAAGGGAGGGGCCCGAACAGTGCACCCCCAAAGCTCCCACCGGCAGCACACAGCACTCAAGCAGACGTCACGTGACGTAGCACGAGCGTGACGTAAGACACGGCTACGGTCAGCGGGAGAAGGCCTTGACCTTTTCCCCGCGAACTGTAGAAAAAACAGCCGTCAACCGTCGTCTGCTGTGAGCTGCCTACTGATACACAGGGCCGTGCTTAGGGGCAGGCGGACGAGGCATCTGCCTAGGGCCCCGCGCTTCAAGGGGCCCCGCGCTTTTGATTGACCTATTGACGAACGTTACAAATAAATTAATCGTAGGCTTATGTTGTAATGTGTATGCAGCGTGCTGTCAATGATAAAAGACGAGATATCCCTGAGGAAAAAGTGACTTTAGATCCCAACTAAAACCGTGTGATCGTGCGTGAGGGCCCCGCACATGCCCTTTGCCTCGGGCCCCGCGGGGGCTAAGAACGGGCCTGCTGATACAGGAGCGTCCCCAGGCGCTGACAGGAAGGCCGAAATCATGACACGCGACAGCACAGACCATGACTCAAAAAGAGGGAAAAAGTTTCATTATAGTAAAGTGTTTGTTTTGGTTGTGTTCTCAAAGTGCTCAGGACAGAAACAATCGCGCGGACTGATGTTAACAACAGTAACGACTTCAAACATTGCTTATAAAAAGGTCAGAAGGGAGGCAATAATCATACCTGGTGTGATTCAGAAACATGTTTGTTCTCTCCCCTTCATTGTAGCTTACCGCCTAGAGGGCAAAATCGTTGCTTTACAAGGGTCCTAAAAATGAATTCTTGTCGCAAACTAGTGGGCATATATTGTCTCACCTTTTATAGTATGGTAAGTGATGGGGATAGGGGGCTATCTCCGGGTGCCACATTGCCCTTTCTTCTTTTCTGCCATTAACAATGTCGAAATGATCCCATGTTGATCAGTACCTGCTCATCACAGCCACAAGAGAACACAAAAACAAACGAGATTTGACGTAGGTGACAGTTATACAAAAATAGTAGTGTTCATACTTTGTAAGACAGTGTAAAGCGTGGTGTAGCCTGGTAGTGAACATTTCGTGCACACCGCTGCTGGAATTATTTAAGAAGCCTGCATTAGTTTCGTGAGTAGGTTTTTAATTGTCAACAATCTTACACCACAAAGGTTTTTCAGACACTGCATTACGACATCAGATAAAAGATAACGATCGAAGTACAGAATGAAACTAGGACTTCACACCAGCACAGCTTGATGTTATCTGCATGGTCGGTCCCAACCCACCTTTGATAATACCTAAACTCAAAAAAAAAAAAAAAAAGAAATACGGATGCTCCACAAGAGAGGACTGCCTACAAAAAAGGACAACAGTAAAGCTTAAGCCGAGATTATGAAGACGTGCATTCGTTCTGCAAACAGGGATTGAACGAGATAGGAAGGAGAAGAAAATTTATGAAAATCATACATCCTTCGTACTAGGAATTTTTAACGAGAGATAACTAGGGATTTGAACAAGAGGCGTGATATAAAATGCTGGAATCGCTGTTGGGCGTTGATGCTCTTGGCATTTTATCTCAATATCATCATCCAGAAACTAGTTTTAAACGATTAAAAAAAATATTTGCTGGTCCGTTACATAAGATTTGATTCTTGTCAATCCAACCGAGAAGCTATAAGCAATGACCTGTCTTGTTTTGCGTGTGCATTTGTATGGCCCATAAATTGTCCTGTCAGCAGCTTTATTTTACTACAAGGCTGACCTTCCTTTCTTGTGGACAGATGTCATCAATCCTTGAAGTGCCAAATCTTTTTGCTGTCTTGGTGCCACTAGGTTGCTGTAAACAACCTGTTATTTTGTGTTGCGACGGCGGGTTGTAGGACGGTGGAGGATTGGGTGTTGTGGGGAATCACGAGGCAACTACTGGTGTGTTTTAAAGACATAAAACTACTACTGAACCTAGGTCGGGACACATATATGGTAGAGTCTCCTCGCTTAGTAGCCGACAGTACTATTCCCCTTATAACAAACGGGAAACCAAAACAATGATGTAAAAGACAGAAATTGGCGCATGTTTCACTGACACTGTCTAATGGGATCTTTAGGAAGAAAACATAAAAATTTCAAATAAAACTTTCTCTCGACTTATTCTTCGATATTCATTGCATTGAAAGTTCTATCACCCTCAAGGAAAATGACTGCCACCTTGGCCCTTCTCACTTCCCCACTTAGCTCACATCGCCACAAACGTCTCTTTTATTCAGTGGCTAGCTATAAGATGTGTGTTTTTATATGAAGCTGACATTCATTGATTAATAGCTGCTGTTTAAATGTTAGGGAAAGTAAGGAAGGGGACTTGAACATGCCAAAGCAAAGAAAGAATTATTTCCAAAATCCACGGGAGTCCGGTGGCGCAACGGTTAGCGCCTGAGGGTTGGCTGTCCTGGGTTCAGATCTCGTCTTGGGCACACTGTTCTTTTTCTCCATGTGGCATCTGTTTACAGGCTGGACTGCCTTGATATGGCACAGTTATGGCTTGGATATTCATACATTCGCTGTCCATTACGGTTTTCCGGAACGAGAACGTTTGGATAGCGGATCCACTGACTCTACTCTGGTTGTGCCTGTAATGTTGTTTACCTTCACTAATTATCTGCGTTGCTTCGTGCTCTTTATGAACTCGTGAAATTCTTCTCTCCGACTATAATTTCTGAATGCAGCAGACAGCTGGTATAGTACAGGGTCACAGCAGATTTACTTATGATTCACGAGTGCAATGCGACACTTGTTTGATTTATTGCTCACACATTCCAGATTATCCCGCTAAAGAATGTAACCCATTTTTTGAGGTTGAAAGTATATGCATACTGCTTATATGAGTGCGCACCGTAACACAGTAGGTATCTATGGTCTGTGTAAACAGAAGAAGATGAATCCTGATAATAAGGCTATAGAACACTCGGACGGGTTTCGGGTTGCGGATATTAAGTAACATATCAATGAACATGTGGAGGTTGAAGAACGGAAATCATGTGAGGTCCTACCCTAGCCTAATATTTGCTGTAATAAATTACATGTATGCATGCATTGATCTCAAATATTACATGACGTTCCAAAGCAGTGTTATCCACAATCTTCATAACATGTACAAGATGTACCTCTCTCAGATGATGAGACAACGACGATGATGAGGATGCTGACCATTAACCCTGATTGAGAAGGAGAACTAGCGATAGTGGTTTTACCAACTTTTAGCATGTTTCTTGATTATTTTTGTCAGTCTGGATGCAGCATATTGAGACGGCTCCATTCGTGGGATGTCTACAAATTTTTCCTTTGAGACTTTCTCTCTTCTTCTTCTTCGACTTCCTGTCCTGTTCCCATTTAAGATCGTCTTTGCAAGTCGTTTGCCAAACTTTGTGCGATTTGTCTGACCACTTCAGCTCGCGTCTCTTCACTGTGATTAGGTCTTCGCAGGACCTATATTATTTGCTGTATTCTTTCATTTCTCATCGGTGATGAGGTTCTGTAGCTACAAAATATACATCTCTCAACATCTCACTTTCATAGCCTGTGTTTCTTTTACTGCCAGAAAAATACAAGTTCTTATAAGTACGGGGAAGGAGTTGACAAGGAGGAGTATTAGCCTGATTTTGGAGTGGAGACAGATTAGTCCTGGTCACTAGATGGTTTTAGTTTGTCGAACGATACGCTGTTATGAAGGTCGGAGTACCTCAGGTCTTAGTCGTTCCTCTGGAAATATCCGACTCAGATACTTGAAGCTTAGATTGTCTTTCACTTGTCATCCTTGACTTTAATGGATGCTATATGCCGTTGGTGTTACTGATTAATGAAGATGATGTAGATATTTGTTTGTGTGTTAGTGGAGGAGAGTTTGTTGTATGTACAATTACGATCTTGTCGGATACGGCATGTTGTACGTCGATTCATGACCGAGAATATATTTCCCTTGAGTGTATGTCGGAGTAATTCTTGTGAACTTATTTATACACAGGTAGAGAAGTTGGCCTGAGATATCACATCATCTGGTGGATTCAGAAATGCATTTTCATATTCAAAGACAGCATGTTTATTAACTGTTTATTTATCGAAAGACGTCAACTACATGTGGGGGCTATAATCTTTTCTTGTTACTCTTTTCCGAGTTGTAATATCAGCGCCTTCTTCATAAAGCAATATGCTTAATTGGTCAAATGGTGGGATGATATATTTCATCATACATCATTTAGGAGCACGTGTATGCACACACGCGCAGCACAAACATTCAATTTCGTAAAAGTTGTGAAGACCTCGGAATAGAAATAGTTAATGATTATCTTTTTCTCACACACAATAGGTTAGGTGGTGTGTGTGCGCGCGTGAATGCTCTCCGAGAGTATGTGCATAAGTACAGAGGAAGCTGGGAGGTAGGCAAGCAAGGTAGAGGGGGAAATATATCACAAATACTTTGTAAACTCTTCATTCATCATATAATTAATTGAATATGAATCAGAGTTCAGTTTGAGATATCATTAAGTTATTGTGAATTACAAAACAGTTCTGACAGCATAAATCCTTTTTTCATAAATACGAAACACCTATTTTATAATCCCGTTCATCCATTTATCTTGAGGAAAATGAACAAAAGAACAGAGAAAAACAGGCCACTTCCCTTACGCTGGTCGCATACACGAAAATGGTTTCTTTCTGTTGAACTTGATAAATGGGTTGATTTTTTTTTGCCTTTTGAAAACTGGAAGTTTTAAGATATGTTGTAAATCAAACAAAAGATGCCTCCTTGAGACATATGCTATGTGTCAGAGTGAGTCGTGTGAAATTACGATTCATTTTAACATGCGACAGTTAATTAATATTTTGAGATATTTTAGTTCGTACTTTTTCATGAGTGTATACATGTCAATGGTATTGTCATGATCAGTAACTTTTAAGTGAAAACGTAAGCAGAGATGATTGGAACACGATGGAACTTCTAATAATCAACTGCTTTCGGCTTGAAAGACCTGTGTGGGAAAGCGAGGACAGATTTTTTTTTTTCAAATTGAAACATCAAATTTTCTGACTAATTACATACCAACCAACACTGTCAGTGTGTACAGGAAGATGATGAATATACATGCCTGAATACTGTTCAAGAGTCCCAAACACGATGAACTGTCAGCTATGCTCTTCATAACCCTAGAGGTACTTGTTACCCCCAGGCTCTGTACACGTCTTGCTTTTGTCTTAAGTGCTGAGAGCATGTTCCTTCATGAGCATGCGTTGTATAAAAATCACGTTACAACAACAACAACAAACACCAAACAACAAACAACAACAACAACTCCTCCTCCTCTTGTGAGAAAGACGATGAATCAGGCATCGCATTTCTCTAGCTCTAGTGGTTTGATATTTGTTAGAGTGCACTTGTGCCATTTGTTTAGGGTTTCTACTGAAGAAAGAACGAGAAATCTTGTTTTTTTGATTATCAGGCGTTTATCCGTGAATGTTTACACGGGGTACACATTATTACTGTAAGTCATAGATGCACGCGCTCTAACTTTGACGGAAGCCAGGAGAAAGCTTTTTCACAACTTTTTTTTGGGAAGGGAATCATTCTTGGGCTTATGGCTGGTTACAGGTCACAGCATATGATGATCATGATTGATATCTGCAGAGGAAAAGCAGAAAGAGGCCCAACCAAATCATGTGACTCTTCACCGCCCAGGCTCGCATGGTTGCTTCTTGCAAGCACCAGAGATTCTATCGTGTTGCGGTGCTTTTTTTAAATTCATAAATTGCAAGAGAAAATAAACGTCCAGTCATATATGAACTTTAATATGAGTGACTGGTTAGCGTTTTTTTTCCATTCATTTTATTTCGTTCGTTGATTCATTCATCTTGTCACATTCATTAGTTTGTTCATTTTTTGGTGTATCATGGGAGGTGGTGTTGTTGCTAGACACTGACCTCAAAACTTTGAATAATTTTTTTTTTAAAAACACGTTAATTGTCTGCCTCGATCTTCAGCAAAGTCCCTCTAAACTGAAGGAAGCCCGCTGTGTGGATCAAATCATCCTCTTCTCTCTCCTCCTCTCCTCTCATCATATCATCAAACGTTGTAAGATTGTTCCAATTTCAGGGTTATAGAGCTCAGTCAAACACTTTGTTGCATAGCTGTGTCTCCATCCTTTCTTCATTCCTTTGTACTCGTGAGTTTGTTTGTCCTCTGTGCTGGTATCGGTAAGAGGGAAGAAATGGATGAGTTATTCTAGTTAGCCATTGCTCGGAAGCAACTCTCATGCACAGAACGTCAGCATCGGTCATGGTCAGCCACCTCACGGGGATAAGAAGACCCGAAGCACACGCCGTCCAAGGGGAGACGATCTCACAGGTTGCGATCCGTCGCGGAGCAGTTTTCTTCAGCCTAATTTTCATTTCATTGCGGTCAACACATCAACAACCTCCGGCATGCCGATCTAGGAGGGAATCAATAACTCTGCCAAGGAAGAAGATGGTGGATTTGTATGAAGTCAGGAATGAGAGTCATTAAGGTGGATGCTTGCAGACTCACAATAATTTTCGTGGCAGGATGTGGGTTCGAGAACTAAAAGCGGCTGGAGAGAGGAGGTTGCTGCTTTCAAAAGACAGTGGGACGGAGATGAACACAAGGAGCAGGCAAGGCTTGCAATGGAGAGAGAGAGAGAGGTCGAAAGGTGTCCCGTTGTGAATTATTCAGGGTCTGAGGTCTTTATGGTACAATTTTTTCTCATTTTCTTCTGGATCCATGTAACCGTTAAGAGAGTTTAAAGTCTGGAAGAGACTGCATCGCAGTTAGTCCTTTCGCACTCCAGTTTGATTACTTGTTGATGTAGTGCGCGCGCACACACATCTCTTCTTTTGTGTTTCTTTCTCTCTCATCTCTCACAAACTTGTAGGGTCAATGGCTAATATAAATTTGATTGAGTCACTCTTACATTTGATGGAAATGTAACTGCTTCCTTTACGAATGGTAGATTCGAATGTGTGATAATACGAGGCTCTTTGTCAAATTAAGTTGCATGCCTTGTATACAAGTGTGTCTTAAAACAAGGTGGAGCACTGCCAAGATCAGTTTCTAAAACTTGCTTTCCACGGTAGTACTATGGACAACCTGTAGTGAATAATATGCATGGTTTGGTTGTCCTATTGTATGAGATGCTGTAAAAGTATCTACCCTTTTAAACAATTGGCAATATCTTTAGCTACTTCTTTTGACAGCAGAAAGTTATGCTTCTAACGATTGATTACGCCGTTGCTCATTTTTATGTAAAGAACTTTGGATATAGCTATGATGGTGGTAAGTTTAATAATATATATTATGATATTGTTTCTGTACAGTAGAATGCTAGTATATTTAATCTTGTGCTTGTTTTTTTTTCTCCGCTTATTGTTCTTATTCTTTGTTTTTTGTTTCTCTTCTTATTTTTAAGCTAATGAAGCGTTAAAAACTTTTATTTTGAA